>NC_045960.1:113429822-113729822 GCF_010909765.2 Amblyraja radiata | reverse complement strand
GTTGGGCCAAACAGTATGTTTATGTACAGTTTCTATGTTAAATTGGTTTCAGTAAATATCAGGAAGTCATTATTAACATTCCAAAGTTTATTTCTGAGATGATTGTTGCAGTGTAATATTTGTTTAGTTTGTGAAAATGGTTTTGTTTGCAGTTGCGATGGTGGCTTGGAATAGTTCTGCATCATGACAATACCACACGATGCTGTGGACACAAACAAAGTGGCCGTTACTGTGGAGAGGCAAGCTGGCCGAATCACTCAGCTCACTTCTCTCTGCGCAGACCCCGCCTCTCAATATTTTCTGGCTTTGTTTCAGCTTTGGTTTTACTGTGCAATGGACGGCACGGAAACAGGCCCTTCGGCCCACCTTGTCCATGCCGACCAGTCTGAAGAAGGCTCTTGAACCCGAAATGTCACCGATTCCTTCCCTCCAGAGAAACTGCCTGTCACGTTGAGTTACTCCAGCATTTTGTGTCTATCTTTTGGCACGCATAGGGCAGTGGGCAGGTGCTATAGACCTGCACTGGAAGGTAGACGCTCCTGCCCCCACGAGTCTCGGGCAGTTGGGGCACGTCAACCTGGGAAGGCAGTCCATCTAGGAGAGGGAAAACTCTGATTTAAAACCTCCACTGCCTTGTGGCCATATCCAGTCATGGAAAAGGCTCCAGGAGTAAACCTCAAGAAAATCAGGAGTTGGAGCCCCTAAGGCAGTTTGTCGTTGTCTACAACCTCGCTCTGGCAGCTCCTGCGACGGCGCTGGTGCCAAACTGTAACGGCCCTTGCTGTTCCTTTGGATCGATCAGTGACGTGGAGAGGGGGGACGTGCTGCATGGGCAACAGCCTGTCCTCCATATGACATCGATCGCCCAGGCTGCATCCGACCAAGGTCCGTCATGACCGAGGGGGCCTACTTGGCACGCACACTGGACTCGTCCCATTTGCCTGCATTTAGCCCAGAGCCCACCAAACCCTTTGTATCCATCAATTTCATTCAAAAGTCACAATTCAAGGTTAATTCCCGGGATGGCGGGACTGTCATATGCTGAGAGAATGGAGCGGCTGGGCTTGTACACTCTGGAGTTTAGAAGGTTGAGAGGGAATCTCATTGAAACATATAAGATTATTAAGGGCCTGGACACGCTAGAGGCAGGAAACATGTTCCTGATGTTGGGAGAGTCCAGAACCAGTGGCCACAGTTTAAGAATAAGGAGTAAGCCTTTTAGAACGGAGACAAGGAAATACTTTTTCTCACAGAGAGTGGTGAGTCTGTGGAATTCTCTGCCTCAGAGGGCGGTGGAGGAAGGTTCTCTGGATGCTTTCAAGAGAGAGCTAGATAGGGCTCTTAAAGATAGCGGAGTCAGGGGATATGGGGAGAAGGCAGGAACGGGGTACTGATTGGGGATGATCAGCCATGATCACATTGAATGGCGGTGCTGGCTGGAAGGGCCGAATGGCCTACTCCTGCACCTATTGTCTATTGTCTAATTGTATATGCTTCTAAAGCTTCCTCCAGCAGCTCATTCTAGATACGCTTCTTGGAATGATTCATTGCAAGAGGGAGGTTGAGACCTTTATTGAAAAGCGGCACAGTTGTAAATATTTGCTGACCAAATATTTAGATGCAGCAACAGGTATTGTGTGTTGACTAAATTGCTTAACTCGGATTGATTTCTTGATTGTTATCAGTGTCATAGAGTTACAGAACACAGAAACAGGCCGTTTGGTTGAACTCCTCCATGCCAACCACTCTGCTTTAAAGGGCCTGTCCCACTTGGCCATTTTTTCGGCCACTGCCGGCATCATATCAGTGTCGCCAAAAGATTTTGAACTTTCAAAATTCAGCGGCGTCAAGAAAAATGTTGCGAAAAACACTGCGTCAATACGTCGTCCCATTTTTCGGTGACCTGATACGTCAGTCAATGATGCCGACAGCCACCGAAACAATCACCAACTGGGATAGGCCCTTAACTGAACTACTTCCAATTGCCTGTCATGGGCCCATACCTCTCCTAGCCTTTCTATTTATGTACCTGTCCTAATCATAGATTTTAACCATAGAAACAAAGAACTGCAGATGCTGGTGTAAAAAAAAATACAGTAACTCAGCGGGTCAGGCAGCATCTGTGGAGAACATGGATAGGTGACGTTTCACAGAGTGCTGGAGTAACTCAGCGGGTCAGGCAGCATCTGTGGAGAACATGGATAGGTGACGTTTCACAGAGTGCTGGAGTAACTCAGCGGGTCAGGCAGCATCTGTGGAGAACATGGATAGGTGACGTTTCACAGAGTGCTGGAGTAACTCAGCGGGTCAGGCAGCATCTGTGGAGAACGTGGATAGGTGACGTTTCACACAGTGCTGGAGTAACTCAGCGGGTCAGGCAGCATCTGTGGAGAGTTTTCAGCCTAATTTGAATCATTTATTGCCACGGATAAGGGAACAAATATACTTGGGCAATGTTCACAAAAGTTATGCAAGATTACTCATTATTTACTGATTATATTCCAATAAAAGTCTTTGTAAATGAGGCCAATAAAGTATTAAGTATTATTGGAATATAATTCCAGCATCTTAGGCTTGCCTCATTAGAGGGCCTGTCGCACTTGTGAATCCCAAAACCCTGGGGGGCCCCACGGGACCGCGCGTCACTGCCTACGCCACCACACCTCACCGAGCGCCATGCGCGCATCATGTGCGCGTCACGACATGCGTTGTGACGCTTAAATTATGTCGCGCAAATGACGCCCAAGTGGGACAGGCCCTTAAGGATAAACATTGGGCATTTAAAGCTGCAGCCCGATAGCGGCAGGGGCCTTCGCATGCTTTCTTTGTGGAGTTTGCACATTCTCAGCATGACCATGATGTTATTTTATGTGTAATGTGCCTTTGACGACTTAATAAAGTCCACACATGCGTGGGGGTTCCAGCATGCGGAGGAGTTTTACTTACTGGTGAAGCTTGTCCTTGAACATGGATGTCTGCCAGGTTTCCTCCCAGATCTTCCACTGGTTGACAGGGTGGTGACAATGGCACACTGGCGTTTTTGTATAGACGTTGGGAGGTTGTGTTACAGTTGTACAAGACAATGACGAGGCTGCAGTTGGAGTATTGTGTTCAACTCTCACCAACTTCTACAGATGCACCACAGAAAGCATTCTATCAGGATGCATCACAGCTTGGTTTGGAAACAGCTCCGTCCAAGACCACAAGAAATTGCAGCAAATTGTGGACGCAGCCCAGACCATCACACAAACCAACCTCCCTTCCATTGACTCCATTTATACCTCACGCTGCCTCGGCAAGGCCAGCACCCCGGTCACTCCCTCTTCTCCCCTCTCCCATCAGGCAAAAGGTATAGAAGTGTGAAGATGCACGACGACACCACGGTGATAGGGCTGATCAGTGACAACGATGAGTCAGCCTACAGAGAGGAGGTCCAGCACCTGACAACCTGGTGTGCCAACAATAACCTCGTCCTCAACTCCAAGAAGACGAAGGAAATTATTGTTGACTTCAGGAAGAACAGAGGGGGCAGACATACCCCCATCCATATAAACGGGACTGAGGTGGAGCGCGTCTCCAACTACAAATTCCTCGGGGTACACATCTCGGAGGATCTGTCCTGGTCGCTCAATGCCACCAAACTGATCAAAAAGGCGCAGCAGCGTCTTTACTTCCTGAGGAGGCTCAAGAGAACTCACCTGTCCCCCCAGATCCTGACCAACTTTTACCGCTGTACCATCGAAAGCATCCTGACCACCTGCTTCACGGTATGGTACAGCAGTTGCACCGTAGCAGACAGGAAGGCACTACAATGGGTGGTGAAAAACGCTCAGCACACCATCGGTGCCCCGCTCCCTGCCATGGATGCCCTCCACCGAAAACGGTGTCTGAGACGGGCCGGGAAGATCATCAAGGACCCCTCCCACCCTAACCATGGACTGTTTGCCCTCCTCCCATCAGGGAGGCGGTACAGGAGCCTCAGGTCTCGTACAAGTAGGATGAGGAACAGCTTCTACAACAACACTATCACATTGCTGAACTCGGAGTCCCGCCGATAGATTTCTCAAGTCTCTTCGTCCACATTGTTTGCTTATTCTGTATTTTTATTTCTATATCGCACTATTACTACGAACAGACGCTAAACTGCATTTCGTTGAACCCATACTTGTATTTGTGCAATGACATTAAAGTTGAATTAAATTGAAATTGAATGCACACCTCCAGATTCAGGGGCAGTTTCTTCCCTGCTGTCATCAGGTAACTGAATCACCCTACCACAACTAAAGAGCAGTGCTGAACTACTATCTACCTCTTTGGTGACCCTCAGACTACCCTTGACCGGACTTTGCTGGCTTTACCTTGCCATAAACGTTATTCCCTTATTATGTATCTATACAGAATAAATGATCAGTTTCATGTATTGTCTTTCTGCTGACTGGAGCACGTAACAAAAGCATTTCACTGTACCTCGGCAATAAACTAAACTAAACTATTGGGTATAGAAGTTGGGAGGTCATGTTGCAGTTGATTAAGACGTTGGTAAGGCCGCATAGAGAGTATTGTGTTCGGTTCTGGGCACCATGTTATAAGAAAGATGTAATTAAGCCGTAACAGGTACAGAGAAGATTTACGAGGATGTTGCCAGGACTAGAGGGTGTGAGCTACAGGGAGAGGTTGAGTAGGCTGGGTCTCTATTCCATGGAGCGCAGGAGGATGAGGGGTGATCTTATAGAGGTGTATAAAATCATGAGAGGAATAGATCGGTTCGAAGCACAGAGTCTCTTGCCCAGAGTAGGGGAATCGAGGACCAGAGGACATAGGTTTAAGGTGAAGGG
Source organism: Amblyraja radiata (assembly GCF_010909765.2). NCBI lineage: Eukaryota > Metazoa > Chordata > Chondrichthyes > Rajiformes > Rajidae > Amblyraja > Amblyraja radiata. The sequence continues at coordinate 113,724,987 of NC_045960.1, read as the reverse complement.
GAAAAGATTTAATAGGGATTTGAGGGGGAACTTTTTCACACAGAGGGTGGTGGGTGTATGGAACAAGCTGCCGGAGGAGGTATTTGAGACTGGGTCTATCCCAACGTTTAAGAAACAGTTAGATAGGTACATGGATAGGACAGGTTTGGAGGGATATGGACCGCATGCAGGCAGGTGGGACTAGTGCAGCTGGGACATGTTGGCCGGTGTGGGCAAGTTGGGCTGAAGGGCCTGTTTCCACACTGTATCACTCGATGACTAGTGTAGCTGGGAAATGTTGGGCGGTGTGGGCAAGTTGGGCTGAAGGGCCTGTTTCCACACTGTATCACTCTATGACTAGTGTAGCTGGGACATGTTGGCCAGTATGGGCAGGTTGGGTTGAAGGGCCTGTTTCCACATTGTATCACTCTATGACTAGTGTAGCTGGGACATGTTGGCCAGTATGGGCAGGTTGGGCTGAAGGGCCTGTTTCCACACTGTATCACTCTATGACACTACAGAAATGCTTGTATGTGGCATGTTACATTCTTCCTGCATTTTGAGGAGGAATTTCTTTAGCCGGAGGGTGGTGAATCTGTGGAATTCATTGCCACAGAAGGCTGTAGAGGCCGTTAATTAATATATTTAAGGCAGATTGATGGATTCCTGATGAGTATGGGTGTCAGGGGTTATGGGGAGAAGGCAGGAGAATGATGTTGAGTGAAAAAGAGAGATCAGCCATGATTCAATGGCGGAGTAGACTTCATGGGCCAAATGGCCTAATTCTTATGTACAAGCACATGAGCTATAGCAGAATATTGCTGCCGTGATGCCAACATCGAACACAATCAGATTTAGCAATGATTGGTGAAATATACTTTTCCACAATTTTTCCTACTTGCTCACAATGTTCTCAATTTGGAACGTTTTGAAAACGTATTAAGTGTCTGAAACAGTGCTTTGCATTTGCTACTTCCTATTGGTATAAGTTTATTATTGCCACATGTCTGGAGATACAGTGTAAAACTTTGTTTTGCATGTTAACCAAACAAATCATACATGAAGACGAGTCTTTACCCGAAACGTCACCTATCCATGTTCTCCACAGATGCTGCCTGACCCGCAGTTACTCCAGCACTCTGTGAAACGTCACCTATCCACGTTCTCCACAGATGCTGCCTGACCCGCTGAGTTACTCCAGCACTCTGTGAAACGTCACCTATCCACGTTCTCCACAGATGCTGCCTGACCCGCTGAGTTACTCCAGGATTTTATGTTCTTTTGTAAATCATACTGTACATGAGCACATTAAGTAGTCCAGAGAGAAAATAAACAGGGTGCATGACACAGGTTTACAGCGAGATAGATTGGAAGATTGGCAAATTTCTAATGTGAGGTATTATGGGGAGAAGGCAGGAGAATGGGGCAGAGAGGGAGAGATAGATCAGCCATGATTGAATGATGGAGTAGACTTGTTGGGCCGAGTGGCCTAATTCTGCCCTTAGACCTATAAACATGAATTAATCCGTAGCCAATAGGCAATAGACGTTAGACAATAGGTGCAGGAGTAGGCCATTCGACCCTTCGAGCCAGCACCACCATTCAATGTGATCATGGCTGATCATCCCCAATCAGTACCCCGTTCCTGCCTTCTCCCCATATCCCCTAACTCCGCTATCTTTAAGAGCCCTATCTAGCTCTCTCTTGAAAGTATCCAGAGAACCGGCCTCCACCGCCCTCTGAGGCAGAGAATTCGACAGAGCATATGAGAGGCCTGTTCAAGAGTGTGAAAAGAGAGGGGAAGAAGCTGTTCTTCAATCTGGTCGATTGTGCTTTCAAGGTTTTGTATCTTTTGCGCTAAAGTAGAGGGGTAAAGAGGGGATGGTGGGGTGTGAATGGGCCTTGGTTATGTTGGCTGCTTTCCCCAGGTAGCGTGAAATGTCGATGGAGGGGAGGCAGGCTTGTGTGTTTTTAGAGTCATACAGCGTGGAAACAGACCCTTCGGCCCAACTTGCCCACACTGGCCAACACCTACACTAGTCCCACTTGCCTGTGTTTAGCTCAAATACCACCAGGGGGCGCCTCGCCAACTGTCTGTCTGCCCCTTTGTCCCTTTTTTGTTACATTTAGTGGGGGTTTATTAAGTTTGTGTTGATGTTCTCTGGTTTGGTTTATGTGGGGTTTGGGATTTGGGGTCAGGGAAACTTTTTTTCAATCTCTTACCTTGCCGGAGATGCGATTGTTTTCCGGATCGTATCTCCGGTCACTCTGCAGCCTAACATCATGGAACTGGAGGCGTTGCTCGGGACTGACTTTGAGCCCCACCGCGGGGCCGTGGACTTACCATCGGAGCCTGCGATCCCTTGCCTGGGATCGACGCTCCAACTGCAGCCTGCGGATTTCACCAACGAGGAGCTCGCAGTCTCGGGTAGAGACCGATGTCGGGAAGCTCTGAACGACGCAGAAGGTTTCATCCAGCCCCGACCCGGGGTCCGATCGCCCTGTCAACGGAAGACTCCCCGACGGCAGGAGAACAAAGAATTGAAGAGATTGAACTTTTTTTCGCCTTCCATCACAGTGAGGAATGTGGAGGAGTCACTGTGGTGGATGTTTATGTTAAAATGTGTTTTGTGTGTTGCTTTTTATTTGTATGACTTTATGGCAAATCAAATTCTTCGTATATGTTGCAAAAACATACTTGGCTAATAAAGTATTATTGTGGGTACACAAAAATGCTGGAGAAACTCAGCAGGTGCAGCAGCATCTATGGAGCGAAGGAAATAGGCAACGTTTCGGGCCGAAACCCTCCTTCAGACTTCTTCAGAAGTATTATTCATATACTTCTTCAGAAGTATTATGTGATTGTGATCCCTCCAAACCTGTTCTACCCATGTACCTGTCTAACCTGTTTATTAAACGTTGGGATAGTCCCTGCCTCAACTACCTACTCTGGCAGCTTGTTCCATACACCCACCACCCTCTGTGTGAAAAAGTTACCCCTCAGATTACTATTAAATTTTTGCCCCTTCACCTTGAACCTATGTCCTCTGGTCCTCGACTCCCTTACTCTGTGCAAGAGACTCTGTGCATCTACCCGATCTATTCCTTTCATAATTTTATACACCTCTGTAAGATCACCCCTCATTCTCCTGTGCTCCAAGGAATAGAGTCCCAGCCTGCTCAACCTCTCCCTATAGCCCAAACCCTCTAGTCCTGGTAACATCCTGGTAAATCTTCTCGGTACCTGTTCCAGGTTAATTACATCTTTCTTATAACATGGTGCCCAGAACTTATCTTTTTTTTTACCTTAATTTTATCCTTGTAATATCATTGCTGAAGTGACCCATTGTCTTGTCAAACACATTTCATTGTACCGCTGACCCTGTGTTAACCAACACATGCCGGACACCTCCGCTCGGTCCGCAATAACCAACCTGACCTCCCGGTGGCTCAGCACTTCAACTCCCCCTCCCATTCCCCATCCGACCTCTCTGTCTCCTCCATGGCCAGAGCGAGCAACACCGGAAATTGGAGGAACAGCACCTCATATTCCGCTTGGGTAGTCTGCATCCTGCGGGCATGAACATTGAATTCTCCCAATTTTGTTAGCCCTTGCTGTCTCCTCCCCTTCCCCAGCCCTCGGGCTGTCTCCTCCCATCCCTCAACCCTCAGGCTCCTCCTCCTTCTTTTTCCTTCCTTCTCCCCGCCACCCCCCATCAGTCTGAAGAAGGGTTTCGGACCGAAACGTTGCCTATTTCCTTCGCTCCATAGATGCTGCTGCACCCGCTGAGTTTCTCCAGCATTTTTGTCTACCTTCGATTTTCCAGCATCTGCAGTTCCTTCTTAAACACATGACAAATAAAACTGAACTGAACTGAACACAACATTCTATATGCAGCCTCACCAACGTCCGATACAACTGCAACATGACCTCCCAACTTCTCCCTTCACCTTGAACCTATGTCCTCTGGTCCACGATTCTCCTACTCTGGGCAAGAGACCCGATCTGTTCCTCTCATGATTTTATACATATTACCCTGAAGTGTGGAATGTACATAATTGAATTAAGAGGAGCTATTACTGCTCTTTTAGGTTCACAAGGCCTCATTTAGATTCTTGCATTCATGTATGCAAATTCTACTTGCTCCTGGCATGATATTTAATTATCCGTGTCCTAACGGCAGCATTTGTAACTGTTCTCTTATGTAAAACTTCCACAAAGGCCATGCCACTATGTTTTGCCATGGGAATAATTAGAATATGGCAAGGTATTGCAGATGATGCTAATGTGCGTATTCTATTCTCTGGATGGATTTTAAACCATTAGTTCAGTTCTGTATCTATCACTGTCTTAACATTGTCCCTGTGGTTCTCTTTGTAGACTTCTGAATATGCAATGCGTTGGAAATTTTCAGATTTTACCTTCTCGTACTCCACCTTCTGAACTGTATTCCTGCTATAGTAAGGATGCCATTAAGCTGGAAAGGATGCAGAGATTTATGAGGATGTTGCCAGGACTCGAGGGGAGAGCTTGGGCAGGCTAGGACTTTACTCTTTGGAGTGCAGGTATATCAATAGATAATAGGTGCAGGAGTAGGCCATTCAGCCCTTCGAGCCAGCACCGCCATTCAATGTGATCATGGCTGATCATCCCCAATCAGTACCCCGTTCCTGCCTTATCCCCATATCCCCTGACTCTGCTAACTTTAAGAGCCCTATCTAGCTCTCTCTTGAAAGCACCCAGAGAACCGGCCTCCACCGCCCTCTGAGGCAGAGAATTCCACAGACTCACAACTCTCTGTGTGAAAAAGTGTTTCCTCGTCTCCGTTCTAAATGGCTTACTCCTTATTCTTAAACTGTGGCCCCTGGTTCTGGACTCCCCCAACATCGGGAACATGTTTCCTGCCTCTAACGTGTACAAACCCTTAATAATCTTATATGTTTCAATGAGATACCCTCTCATCCTTCTAAACTCCCGAATGTACAAGCCCAGCCACTCCATTCTCTCAGCATATGACAGTCCCGCCATCCCGGGAATTAACCTTGTAAACCTACGCTGCACTCCCTCAATAGCAAGAATGTCCTTCCCCAAATTAGGGGACCAAAACTGCACACAATACTCCAGGTGTGGTCTCACTTGGGCTCTGTACAACTGCAGAAGGACCTCTTTACTCCTATACTCAACTCCTATGACCATAAAACACTCTTGACCCTTGACATGGATAGGAAAGGTTTAGAGGGATATGGGCCAAACGTGGGCAGGTGGGACTAGTGCAGGTGGAGCACTTTGCCGGCATGGATGAGTTGGGCCAGTGAGTGACTCCATGCCTATAATAAGTAAGTTGATTTGCACAGCAAGTTCAATGACAGTAAATACAATTGTGTTTATCTCTGATTATAAAGTCTTATCTGTGAATTATACAGTTGTATTTCAGCTTTATAAAGGAAGTCAATCTTGTTTAAAGCTGATTGTAAATGCAGGTAATCCTCTTCTCTTGTTTCCCAGTAGTTATTCTTCATTCATAGTTGTTGTATCAAAAGCGTAATTAGATATTTAATGTTCTGCCCTGCTGCAGGTTACAGGAATACTTCCCAGCCTGTTGGATGGAGAATGTTTCGTGAGGTCAAACTCTCAGTCGCCTGAGATCGGTATTCTGTTTGAAGTGGGCATCACCTACGTTTATCACGTAAGTTGTCCGGTGGTAATTTACTAATAATTGCAACTTCACAACAATATATAAAGCATTTAGGTTCATGGAGTCATCATCGGCAGTCACTGGAAACGTGTATGACTGTCCTCTCTATGGAGGACGCCTGTGCGTGACTTTGTTTAACGTGGGGAGACTGGTGCACAGACAGCCACCCCACGGTCCGTGTTACGACTCCCAAAGCAGACCATAACACCGTCTTTATAGACTGTTTCTTCGAATGCTTATAACTATATATAACCATATAACAATTACAGCACGGAAACAGGCCATCTCGACCCTTCTAGTCCGTGCCGAACACGTATTCTCCCCTAGTCCCATATACCTGCGCTCAGACCATAACCCTCCATTCCTTTCCCGTCCATATAACTATCCAATTTATTTTTAAATGATAAAAACGAACCTGCCTCCACCACCTTCACTGGAAGCTCATTCCACACAGCCACCACTCTCTGAGTAAAGAAGTTCCCCCTCATGTTACCCCTAAACTTCTCTCCCTTAATTCTCAAGTCATGTCCCCTTGTTTGAAACTTCCCTACTCTCAGTGGGAAAAGCTTATCTCATCATTTTAAAGACCTCTATCAAGTCCCCCCTTAACCTTCTGCGCTCCAAAGAATAAAGCCCTAACTTGTTCAACCTTTCTCTGTAACTTAGTTGCTGAAACCCAGGCAACATTCTAGTAAATCTCCTCTGTACTCTCTATATATGGCTTATCAATAGACTCGCCATAGTTATCCGCCAGCAAAATCAAACTCTCCTTAGTACACCTATCAAACAACTCCTGACAAGGAGCCTCAACAAAGTCTTGCACCTTAAATTCCATATCAAATGTAGCACCAAACCACCAGCTAAACTCTGGGCACAAATGCTACCACTAACAGGGAAGAAAAAATTCCCTCACAACACACAGACTTCCTCAGTCACCAGAAGCCTACCAAAAAAAACCCCCAAAAACGTCTAGGGTCCTCACAGCTTAGGACGAGCCCCCATTTTGTTACGACTCCCGAATGCAGGTACTTCAGAGCCGCGTAACATAATTCAAAAACCAGGTTCAAGTTCAAAAATCTTTTAATTATTCAATGGAACACAAAACCCAAACCTGATTTAAACAACCCAGTCAGGGATATGGATGGACTAACAAACAATTAAACAGTGCTCCAGCCAGCCACGTAATGGACCGTCGAACCAGAGACACTAAAACCTGCCTAAAGAGATATAACCCTGAAACAAAATACACGAAAACACTAAGGTCAGCCCTTATCCGTCCCAATTCAATATTTGTTAACAAGGAATGGTGAAAGTACACAAAGTTCTATGTCATGTGGCCAGGCCTTCCTCAGCTCACACCAGCAGGCTGCTCACAAGGCAGGGTCGACGAAGAAGAGAAAGAATCCTGGGAGATTCTGGTATTTAAGCTTCAGATGAGTACCTGACGCAGCTTGGCCAATCGGGTACAGGAGCCTTTTAACCCCTTGATTCCAGACTCACAGCCACGAGGCCTGTACTCGGGAGAGAAACAGAGAAAGGTAAGTACATAGCATTCACCAGGGGGGGGAGCGCCTAACAGTCCTTGACAGATCTGGGTCAGGATCCAGTGGCATGGAGTCCAAGACGACCGGAGACCCTTTTCTGCTGCAGCCTTCATCCGCCTTCCCAGCCGTTGTGACGCTCCACTAAGGTCAGCCATCGTCCTCCGCCTGTTCCACCGTTGAGGTCTTGGTTGGATTGCTCTTTGTCAGAGACCTCCCCCTCGACCTTACCGCCATGGGTGGCCCTACCAGGAGCATAGCTCCAGTCGGCATCGCTCTCAGGATCTCAGGTCCGCACAAGCTTCTCCACCACGACAAGGTGACAATCCACGGAGAAGAATCATACAGCATGGAAACAGGCCCTTCAGCCTAACGTACCCAGACTGACCAACATGTCCCATCTACACTGGTCCCACCTGCCTGTGTTTGCCCCATATATCCCTCTAAACCTGTCCTATCCATGTACCCGGAGTGGGAGATTGCAACCTTCACATGGTCCACCCTGTTTCGACTAATGCAATCAACCCGACGTGCACAAACAAATAGATCAAATAGAACAAGTTGACCGACAACTTTAGGCTGTGCACGCCATACGCAAGAAGAAGATCCATGTACCTGTCTAACTGTTTCTTAAACGTTGCGATAACTGGCTTAACAACCTCCTCTGGCAGCTCCTTCCATACACCCACCACTTTTTGTGTGAAAAAGATATCCTTCAGATCCTACTAAACTTATTCATCAGGAAAAGTAATAGATTTCCAGGGATGGCGAACTGTCATATGCTGAGAGAATGGAGCAGCTGGGCTTGTACACTCTGGAGTTTAGAAGGATCAGAGGGGATCTCATTGAAACATATAAGATTGTTAAGGGCTTGGACACGCTAGAGGCAGGAAACATGTTCCCGATGTTGGGGGAGTCCAGAACCAGGGGCCACAGTTTAAGAATAAGGAGTAAGCCATTTAGAATGGAGATGAGGAAACACTTTTTCTCACAGAGAGTTGTGAGTCTATGGAATTCCTGCCTCAGAGGGCGGTGGAGGCAGGTTCTCTAGAAGCTTTCAAGAGAGCTAGATAGGGCTCTTAAAAATAGCGGAGTCAGGGGATATGGGGAGAAGGCAGGAACGGGGTACTGATTGGGGATGATCAGCCATGATCACATTAAATGGCGGTGCTGGCTCGAAGGGCCGAATGGCCTACTCCTGCACCTATTGTCTATTGTCTATTTCCACAAAGTGAATGATCTACATAACTGAAACAACAGGCAGAGATAGACATTCTTGATTAGTACGGGTGTCAGCGGTTATGGGCAGAAGGCAGGAGAATGGGGTTAGGAGGGGGAGATAGATTAACCATGATTGAATGGCGGAGTATACTTTCTGGGCCGAATGGCCTAATTCTGCTCCTATCACTTAAGAACATGAGATGTTTAGGGTCATTATCATATAGCACGGAATCAGGCCCTTTGGCCCAACTTGTCCATGTTGAACAAGGTGCCCCATCTACACTAGTTGCACCTGCCTGTGTTTAGCCCATATCTCAATAAACCTGCCCGACACATGCGTCTTGGTCAGCATGGAGCAGTTGGGCCAAAGGGCCTGGTTCATGCTCATATGTTCCAGGAGCAGAATGAGGGCATTTGGCCCGTTAAGTCTACTCCATCAATCAATCAATCATGGCTGATCTATCTCTCCCTCTCAACCCGATTCTCCTGCCTTGTCCCCATGACCCCTGACACCCATACTAATGAAAAATGTCTATCTCTGCCTGTTATTTCAATTATGTCTTTCAATCAAGGGTCTCGACCCGAAACGTCACCTATTCCTTTGTTCCATAGATGCTGCCTCACCCGCTGAGTTTCTCTAGCATTTTTGTCTAATTTCAATTATGTAAATCGTTCACCTTGCGGAAATCTATTACTTTTCCTAATGAATAAATATTTAAATGACCGACACCCTCAGTAATAAAGAATTTGTCAATCTCCACCTCAAAAGGTGGGAAGGCGGCCGTTCCTGGCACCCCAAGCCGCTGGGGGTTCTCCCAACGCCGGAGCACCATCACCCGGCGAGAACATCGGGCGCCGTGGCGGCGACTGTGGAGGCCTCAATAGGCCCGACTTTGGGTGGACAAGAGGATGGGGACTGGACTTTGTGCCTTCCCCCACAGTGGGAATCTCTGTGGGGGGATGTTTTTGTGTTGAACTTCTTTTTGAATGCTATGTTGTATTTTTATTAGTGTGCTGCAAGTACATCAGCATTTCCCCTGAATAAGGGGATTAATAAAGTTTAATCTAATCTAATCTAAAAACGTTCCATGCTGTATGACTCTATGAATCTATACATATACCTGTTCAAATGTCTCTTAAATATTGTCACTTTCATGTTCGACTCACAGGGTTTATAATTTACTTTCATTTATACTCATTTCGATTGATTCAAGAGATTCAAGATTCAAGAGAGTTTATTGTCATGTGTCCCTGATAGGACAATGAAATTCTTGCTTTGCTTCAGCACAACAGAACATAGTAGGCATTGACTACAGAACAGATCAGTGTGTCCATATACCATTATATAAATATATACACACATGAATAAATAAACTGATAAAATGCAAATAAACAGATAATGGCCTGTTAATGTTCAGAGTTTTGTCCGACCCAAGTTTAATAGCCTGATGGCTGTGGGGAAGTAGCTATTCCTGAACCTAGTTGTTGCAGTCTTCAGGCTCCTGTACCTTCTACCTGAAGGTAGCGGGGAGATGAGTGTGTGGCCAGGATGGTGTGGGTTCTTGATGATGCTGCCAGCCTTTTTGAGGCAGCGACTGCGATAGATGGTAGGGAGGTCAGAGCCGGTGATGGACTGGGCAGTGTTTACTACTTTTTGTAGTCTTTTCCGCTCCAGGGCGCTCAAGTTGCCGAACCAAGCCACGATGCAACGATGCAAATTACAATGCAGTTAGTTATAACTTGCGATGATCAAACATGACCAAATCAGCTAAGTTAAGAAGTAATCAGCTGCTCTTGTTCTGACTGAATCTCTTTTCCATTTTAGTTAACTGGTCATCGAGGGGATTTGAGCTGTGGCTGGGTCTTCTTGCCTCTCTTTACTGCTGACGGAGTTCCTGTTCCCCACAGGTAAAAAAATGCTTGGATAAATATCAGCTCAGAGAATTTAATGCAAATATATTAGTTTAGTTTAGTTTATTGTTTTTTTATTTAAGCTTTCATTTGTTAGTTTATTGTTATTTGTTAAAAGCTTTTGGTGCGTGCTAACCAGTCAGCGGAAAGATTATTCATTGATTACAATCGAGCCATTTACAGTGTACAGATACATGATAAGGAAGGTAGACAAAAATGCTGGAGAAACTCAGCGGGTGAGGCAGCATCTATGGAGCGAAGGAATAGGTGGCATTTCGGGTCGAGACCCTTCTTCAGACTGATGTGGGGGTGGGAGGGGGCGGGAAGAAGAAAGGAAGAGGCGGAGACAGTGGGCTGTGGGGGAGCTGGGAAGGGGAGGGAAAAGAGGGAGAAAGCAGGGACTACCTGAAATTGGAGAAGTCAATGTTCATACTGCTGGGATGTAAACTACCCAAGCGAAATATGAGGTGCTGCTCCTCCAATTTGTGGTGGGACTCACTCTGGCCATGGAGGAGGCCCAGGAGAGAATTGTGTAATTCCCTGCCACAGAGGGTAGTGGAGGCCAAGTCACTGGATAGATTTAAGAGAGAGTTAGATAGAGTTCTAGGGGCTAGTGGAATCAAGGGATATGGGGAGAAGGCAGACACGGGTTATTGATTTGGGACGATCAGCCATGATCACATTGAATGGCGGTGCTGGCTCGAAGGGCCGAATGACCTACTCCTGCACCTATTATCTATGTTTCTATGTTACAAAGTTCGGATTCGGAATGGGAGGGGGAGTTGAAGTGCTGAGCCACTGGGAGATCAGGTTGGTTGTTGGTACATGTGACTAGTCAGGGGATATGGGGAACAAGCAGGAACGGGGTACTGATTGGGGATGAGCAGCCATGATCACATTGAATGGCGGTGCTGGCTCGAAGGGCCGAATGGCCTACTCCTGCACCTATTGTCTATTGTCTATTGAATGGCGGTGCTGGTTCGAAGGGCCGAATGGCCTACTCCTGCACCTATTGTCTATTGTCAACAGAGAGAGAGTCAATAGAATAGTTTAGTGCAAGATAAAGTCAATAAAGTCCAATCAAAGGTAGTGCGAGGGTCACCAACCAGATAGATAGTAGTTCAGGACTGATCTCTAGTTGTTGGTAGGATGGTTCAGTTGCCTGATAACAGCTGGGAAGAAAACCATTTTTCTCCTATTAATCTATTAACCTGTTAATCTTATACATCACACAAAGTGCTAGTGGAACTCAGCAGCGCAGGCAGTGTCTGTGGAGGGATGGACTGATGGTATTTAGCATCAGTCTGGAGAAGGCTCCCGACCATAGTGGCATAGCATGTAGAAGCACAGCAAAACAGCTCTAGAGATCCAGCTTATATCTAGCCTCGGGTGTACCAGTGTGGGCTTTGCATGTTCACCCTGTGAGTGCATAACGCAGAACTAGATGGGGCTCTTGAAGATAGTGGAGTCAGGGGATAGGATGGGGAGAAGGCAGGTACTGATTATGGATGAATGGTGGTGCTGGCTTGAAGGGCCGAATGGCCTACTCCTGTACCTTTTGTCTATTGTCTATAACAGGTGTGAGCGTGTGATGGATGGTCGGTGTGGATTTGGTGAGCCGGAGGGTCTGTTTCCATACTGTTTCTTTTCATTCAATTCAGTAGAGGTCTCTTGTGCACATAGAAACATAGAAACATAGAAAATAGGTGCACGTCTGCATCTCTGAAGACTGCAGCAGAATTCAATGAATGAAATTAAACCAAATCCTCTTAATAATCCCACCCAAACCACCCCCTCCCCGGGTACTTTCCCTTGCAACCGCTGGAAATGCTTCACTTGTCGCTTTACCTCCCCCCTCGACTCCATTCAAGGACCCAAGCAGTCGTTCCAGGTGCGTCAGAGGTTCACCTGCGCCTCCTCCAACCTCATCTATTGCATCCGCTGCTCTAGATGTCAGCTCATCTACATCGGTGAGACCAAGCGCAGGCTTGGCGATCGCTTCGCCCAACACCTCCGCTCGGTTCGCAATAACCAACCTGATCTCCCGGTGGCTCAGCACTTCAACTCCCCCTCCCATTCCCAATCCGACCTTTCTGTCCTGGGCCTCCTCCATGGCCAGAGTGAGTCCCACCGTAAATTGGAGGAGCAGCACCTCGTATTTCACTTGGGTAGTTTACACCCCAGCGGTATGAACATTGACTTCTCCAATTTCAGGTAGTCCCTGCTTTCTCCCTCCTTCCCCTCCCCTGCCCAGCTCTCCCACAGCCCACTGTCTCCACCTCTTCCTTTCTTCTTCCCGCCCCCCCCCCCCTCATCCCCACATCAGTCTGAAGAAGGGTCTCGACCCGAAATGTCACCTATTTCCTTCGCTCCATAGATGCTGCCTCACCCGCTGAGTTTCTCCAGCATTTTTGTCTACCTCTTAATACCGATGTAATTAATGGCAATTTTTTGACATTCCCAGAAGTGGATTTTTATTTTGAGCAGTCTGCTTCAACTTGGTAACATCATCTAGAATGTAACAAAATTTGCATTTTTTGATAGATAATATTATCACAATTGTCGGTGAAATATGTGCCTTATACCATATATTTCATATCTTTATCTGCAATAAAGAACCTATGAAGTTGTATTAAATGGTGGAACACCTTATGAAAAAGGCTTGGAAGTGGATCCAATACTCACTCGAAGAGGTATGGCATATTAATATTTTTAATGCAGATATTTCTGGTTCCTTCAACTCTGTTCTAATGGTGTTTTTTTTCGCTGCTTCAGCTAACTTTTTAGAGCAGATTTTGGTGTTCAGGAAGCAACCCAAACTCCTGGTGAAGCTGAAACCACCAGCCGGTTACATGAGAAACGTCCTGAAGTAGGTAGCTCTGATCTGTAGCATTTGCTGTATATAGCAAGGTTTGCGTACTTGCCTGCTTCCCCACCCTAGTCATCGTACTAGTTTCACTGTCATCCTGTTAAGTTTCACTGTCTGTATAACTCACCTAGTCCTCATCTACCATGGACCATGGATCACCTTTCCCTTGATCATCGTGACTTTTTGTACATCTTTCATTCATTTGTACTACTTACTTTCTATATCTCTCGCTTCCCTTTCCATTGACTCTCAATCTGCAGGTCTTGAACCGAAACGTCACCTATTCCTTTTCTCCAAAGATGCTGCCTGACCCGCTGAGTTACTCCAGCACTCTGTGAAACGTCACCTATCCATGTTCTCCACAGATGCTGCCTGACCCGCTGAGTTACTCCAGCACTCTGTGTAACGTCACCTATCCATGTTCTCCACAGATGCTGCCTGACCCGCTGAGTTACTCCAGCACTCTGTGAAACGTCACCTATCCATGTTCTCCACAGATGCTGCCTGACCCACTGAGTTATGGTGCAGCAGCATCTGTGGAGCTAAGGAAATAGGCAACGTTTCGGGCCGAAACCCTTCTGGAAATAGGCAACGTTTCGGGCCGAAACCCTTCTGGGTTTCGGCCCGAAACGTTGCCTATTTCCTTAGCTCCATAGATGCTGCTGCACCCGCTGAGTTACTCCAGCACTCTGTGAAACGTCACCTATCCATGTTCTCCACAGATGCTGCCTGACCCGCTGAGTTACTCCAGCACTCTGTGAAACGTCACCTATCCATGTTCTCCACAGATGCTGCCTGACCCGCTGAGTTACTCCAGCACTCTGTGAAACGTCACCTATCCATGTTCTCCACAGATGCTGCCTGACCCGCTGAGTTACTCCAGCATTTTTATCTACTTTCGATTTTTCCAGCATCTGCAGTTCCTTCTTAAACATCAGGCTGTGGGTGTTATCTTGATATGGATAAAGGATTGGTTAACTAACAGAAAATAGTGAGTTGTGGTGAAAAAGTCCTTCTCAGTTCTGCAACAGAGATTGATGTTGGGATTTTAACTATTTACCATATAGGCAGGAACGAGGTACTGATTGGGGATGATCAGCCATGATCACAGTGAATGGCGGTGCTGGCTCGAAGGCCGAATGGCCTACTCCTGCAACTATTGTCCATTGTCTATAATGGTTTGATGGTACTGTACTGTCATGTGTACCCAAGACCAGTGACATTGTTTTTTGGCAATCCTTCCATACATTAGGCACACTTATAATAAGCACAAGAGTGTAAGACAGTAGACCACTCTGAGAGTGTACACAAAAGTCGCCATGTAGCAGTCTTCAAGTCAAGTCAAGTTTATTTGTCACATACACATACAAGATGCACAGTGAAATGAAAGTGGCAATGCCTGCGAATTGTGCAAAACAACAGAACAGAACAGAACAGAACCAGTATTTACATTTTATAAAAAATAAAAAGACACAACACAATAGTAAATGAGTATATGAAACCAGAGCACCTGGAGTAAACCCACACAGTCACAGGGCGAACGTGCAAACTCCACACAGACAGTACCCGAAGTCAGGATCGAACCCAGGTGTCAGGTGCTGCTCACCACTATACCACAGCAGAAGAAGTGTAACTATATTTATATTTATATTTAACTACGGCCCGAGCTAACCTGAAGAGAGGCATCAGACAGGCCAAATCAGCCTACAGGAGGAAGATAGAGGACCACCTGGACAGTAACAACAGCAGGCAGGTGTGGCAGGGGATCCAGTATCTCACCAACTACAAGACCAACCTTGGAGCTGCTGAAGGTGACGCCTCGTTGGCAGAGGAGCTGAACCTCTTCTTTGCTCGCTTTGAAGTGGAGCCACCCGAGACAGCCACATCACACCACATGGTCCACAGCAGCCTAACCCTCAAGATAGAGGAGCATGAGGTGAGGCGCACGCTGCGGGCCATCAATCCAAGGAAGGCTACTGGACCCGACGGCGTCTCTGGACGCGTGCTGAAGGACTGCGCAGACCAGCTGGCTGGAGTCTGTACGAGGATTTTCAACCAGTCTCTGGCCCAGTCCACTGTCCCACCCTGTCTGAAGTCCTCCACCATAGTCCCCTTGCCCAAAAAACCCCACATCTCCAGCCTCAACGACTACCGGCCAGTCGCACTCACACCAGTGGTGATGAAGTGTTTTGAAAAACTGGTCCGGGGTCACATCACATCACTCCTGCCCCGAAGCTTTGACCCCCACCAGTTTGCGTATAGAGCGAATAGATCTACAGAGGATGCTGTAGCCACAGCTCTCCATGCTGCACTGTCCCACCTGGAGCAGCCGGGGAGCTACGTGCGGATGCTCTTTGTGGACTACAGCTCTGCTTCTAATACCATCCTTCCCCACAAACTGGGGGACAAACTGGGGGACTTAGGACTTCCACACTCCACCTGCATGTAGATAAATAGCTTCCTGTCGGGTCGCAGCCAGAGAGTCAGAGTGGGCCATCACACATCCACGGCCCTCAGCCTCAGTACCGGCTCTCCACAGGGCTGCGTGCTGAGCCCCCTGCTCTACACCATCTACACACATGGCCGCACCCCCGCCCACCACAGCAACACCATTGTCAATTCGGATGACACTACGGTGGTGGGACTCATCTCCGGGGGGGACAAGTGCGCCTACCGGGATGAGGCGGAGCAGCTGACAGTGTGGTGTGGAGAAAATAACCTGCTCCTCAACACCTTAAAGACCAAGGAGATAATAATAGACTTCAGGAAGAATAAAACGGACATGGTACCATTCATTATCAGACAGGGACTGTGTGGAGAGGGAGGCGGATTTCCGCTTCCTGGGAATCCATATTGAGGAGGACCTGACGTGGAGCGTGAACACCTCTGCGCTGCTGAAAAAGGTCCAGCAGAGACTGCACTTCCTGAGGGTGCTCAGGAAGAATAACATCAATCAGAGACTGCTGCTGTCCTTTTATCGGTGCTCCATTGAGAGCATCCTAACATACTGTGTATGCGTGTGGTACACCAGCTGCACAGCGGCTCAGAGGAAAGCGCTCCAGAGGGCCATTGACAACGCCCAGAGGATTGTCAGCTGCCCTCTCCTTACCTTGGAGGACTTACACAGTTCCCACTGCATCAAAAAATCCCAGAGTATTATAAAGGACATTTCCCACCCCGGACACTCCCTGTTTGAACTGTTGCCGTCAGGCAGACGGTACAGATCTACAAGGACAAGGACAAACAGACTTGAAAACAGTTTTTACCCCACTGCTATAAAGGCACTAAATGTAGCCGCCAAGGAACGCAGGGGCGATACATACTAAGGGACTGTGGTACACTGTGAAATCCACAGAAGGATGTAGGGCTGGGTGTTTATGCCTGCTATTTTCATCATATTTATTTTAGTTGTTTATCTTTTTTTAATATTTTACCTTGTATGTATCGTTAGCTTTTAGAAATGTTTGAATGGTGCACTGACTGGCTGACATTTTTAAATTTCGTTGTACATGGTTCATGTTACAATGACAATAAAGAAACTATTCTGTTCTATTCTATATTTTGTACGACAGAACATACTGCGTTACGAGGGCTTGGAGCCCGACTTACAGGAACTACTGCGTGGCAAAGTAAATGGGCAAATCTAAACGGTGTCAAGTTGGGAAAAGGGGAAGTACAACGGGATCTGGGGGTCCTTGCACATCAGTCTATGAAAGTAAGCATGCAGGTACAGCAGGCAGTGAAGAGAGCGAATGGCATGTTGGCCTTCATAACAAGAAGAATCGAGTATAGGAGCAAAGAGGTCCTTCTGCAGTTGTACAGGGCCCTAGTGAGATCACACCTGGAGTATTGTGTGCAGTTTTGGTCCCCTAATTTGGGAAAGGACATTCTTGCTATTAAGGTAGTGCAGCGTAGGTTTACAAGGTTAATTCCCGGGATGGCGGGACTGTCATATGCTGAGAGAATGGAGCAGCTGGGCTTGTACACTCTGGAATTTAGAAGGATGAGAGGGTATCTCATTGAAACATATAAGATTGTTAAGGGTTTGGACACGCTAGAGGCAGGAAACTTGTTCCCGATGTTGGGGGAGTCCAGAACCAGGGGCCACAGTTTAAGAATAAGGGGTAAGCCATTTAGAAGGGAGACGAGGAAACACTCTTTCTAACAGAGAGTGGTGAGTGTGGAATTCTCTGCCTCAGAGGGCGGTGGAGGCCGGTTCTCTGGATACTTTCAAGAGAGAGCTAGATAGGGCTCTTAAAGATAGTGGAGTCAGGGGATATGGGGAGAAGGCAGGAACGGGGTACTGATTGGGGATGATCAGCCATGATCACATTGAATGGTGGTGCTGGCTTGAAGGGCCGAATGGCCTACTCCTGCACCTATTGTCTATTGTCCATTGTCTTGATGCGTCTGGACAGAGTGATGAGATGGAGTATTGCACGCCGTTTGGTCTCATTGAATGGGCAATATTTTATTGGAGGCAGTCCAGGGATACTTTTCTCGGTCGATTCTGGGGAGAAGGGGTTGTATTTGAAGAACCATTATAGAGTCATAAAGCTGCATAGCATGAAGACAGGCCAGGTGGTTAAAAATGATGCAGCTTTACAGGAAAAACAGACGCAGCTGGAGTCTGAATGCAGTGGAGGCCAACTCACTGGATGTTTTCAAGGGAGAGTTGGATTTAACTCTTCAGGCTAACTGAATCAATGGATATGGGGAAAAAGCAGGAAAGGGTGATTTTGGGTGATCAGCCATGATCATATTGAATGGTGGTGCTGGCTCAATGGGCCGAATGACCTACTCCTGCACCTATTTTCTATGTTTCTAACTCAACAAGCTAGGCAGCATCTCTGGGGAACATGAATAGTGAAGTTTTGTGTCGGGACTCTTCTTCAGGCATTGCGGGGGATGTGGGGTTGAGAAAGCCAGTTCTCACCTTCTCTCCTGCCCCGACAATTAGGCAGCAGGAAGGGTCCTGACCCTAAACTTCACCTATCCACGTTCTTCAGAAATACTGCTTGACCCGTTGAGTTAATCCAGCACTGTGTAAACAGTAAATCAGCCTTTCCAGCCCCTTGCTTGTTGGGGTCCAAGTCCATAACACCCTGAAAGTGGCTACCTCAGTAGATAGAGTGGTAAAGAAAGGAGATGGTATGACAAGAGACAATAGGTGCAGGAGTAGGCCTTTTGGCCCATCGAGCCAGCACCACCATTCAATGTGATCATAGCTGATCATCCATACTCCATACCTCGTTCCTGCCTTCTCCCCATATCCCCTGACTCCGCTACCTTTAAATCCTATCCAACTCTCTCTTGAAAGCATCCAGAGAATTGGCCTCCACTGCCTTCCGGGGCAGAGAATTCCACAGACTCGCAACCCTCTGTGTGAAAAGGATACTGAGTTGGATGATCAGCCATGATCATATTGAATGGCGGTGCAGGCTCGAAGGGCCGAATGGCCTACTCCTGCACCTATTTTCTATGTGTCTATGTTTCTATGTTTTTCCTCATCTCCGTTCTAAATGGCCCGCCCCTTATTCTTAAACTGTGGCCCCTGGTTCTGGACTCCCCCAACATGGGGAACATGTTTACGCTTGCTTTCATTGCGAGGGACAATGAGTATAAGGGTCAGGAAGTCTCGGTGCAGCTTTCTAGGGCTATGGTCAGGCCGCATTTGGAGTATTGCGTGCAGTTCTGGTCGCCCCCATTACAGGAAGGATGTGGAGGCTTTGGAGAAGGTGCAGAGGAGGTTTACCAGAATGTGCTGGATTAGAGGGTGTTAGATACAGGGAGAGGTTAGACAGACTTGGATTGTTATCTTTTTGAAAGACTGGAGGCTGAGGGGAGATCTGGCAGAAGATTATAAAACAATGAGAGGCATAAATAGGGTAGACAGCTGAGTTGTTCCAGAACATTGTGTTTTGAGTAGAGCATAAATATTAGCAAGGGTTGGACGGCTTGCAGTTATTTTCTCTATTCTGCATAATTTGAGGGTGGTGTAGAAACATAGAAACATAGAAAATAGGTGCAGGAGGAGGCCATTCGGCCCTTCGAGCCTGCACCACCATTCATTGTGATCATGGCTGATCGTCCCCAATCAATAACCCGTGCCTACCTTCTCCCTATATCCCTTGACTCCACTAGCCCCTAGATCTCTATCTACAATACATTACAGCCTTATTCTAAAATTGATTACAGTCATTTTTTTTTATCATCAATCTACGCACAATACCTCATAATATAAAAGCGAAAACAGGTGTTTAGTAATTATTGCAAAATAATTAAAAATAAATAAGTGAAATATCACATTTACGTAAGTATTCAGGCCCATTGCTGTGACTCTCAAAATTGAGCTTTGGTACATCGTGTTTCCATTGATTATCCTTGAGATGTTTCTACAACTTGATAGGAGTCTACAAGTGGTAAATTAAATTGATTGGACATGATTTGGAAAGGCACACACCTGTCTATATAAGGTTCTACCGTTGACAGTGCGTGTCAGAGCAAAAACCAAGCCATGAAGACGAAGGAATTGTCTGTAGACCTCCGAGACAGGATTGTGTTGAGACACAGATCTGGGGAAGGGTATAAAACATTTTTTGGAGCATTGCAGGACCCGAAGAGCACAGTGGCCTCCGTCATTCATAAATAGAACTTTGAAACCACCAGGACTCTTCATAGAGCCTGGCCAAATTGAGCAATCGGGGGAGAAGGACCTTAGGATAGAGACTTACTAACATATTCAGGGAAGTGACCAAGAACCCGATGGTCACTCTGACAGAGCTCCAGAGTTCCTCTCTGGAGATGGGAGAAACTTCCAGAAGGACAACTATATCTGCAGCACTCCACCAATCAGGCCTTTATTGTAGAGTGGCCAGACAGAAGCCACTCCTCAGTTAAAGGCACATGACAGCCCGCTTGGAGTTTGCCAAAAGGCACCTAAACAAGATTCCATGGCCTGATGAAACCAAGATTAAATTCTTTGGCCTGAATGCCAAGTGTCACGTCTGGAGGAAACCAGGCACCGCTCATCACCTGGCCAATACCATATCTACGGTGAAGCATGGTGGTGGCAGCATCATGCTGTAGGGATGTTTTTCAGCGGTAGGAACTGGGAGACCAGTCAGGATCGAGGTAAAGATGAACGGAGCAAAGTATAGAGAGATCCTTGATGAAAACCTGCTCCAGAGCGTTCAGGACCTCGGACTGGGGCAGACGTTCACCTTCCAACAGGACAACGACCTAAAGCTCACGTCCAAGACAACGCAGGAGTGGCTTTGTGACAAGTCTGTGAATGTCCGTAAATGGCCCGGCCAGAGCCCGGACTTGAACCCGATCGAACATCTCTGGAGGGACCTGAAAATAGCTGTGCATCGACACTCCCCATCCAACCTGACAGAGCTTGAGAGGATCTCCAGAGAAGAATGGGATAAATTACCCAAATACAGGTGTGCCAAGCTTGTAGTGTGATACCCAAGAAGACTTGAGGTTGTAATCACTGCCAAAGGTGCCTCAATAAAGTACTGAGTAAAGGGTCTGAATACTTATGTAAATGTGATATTTCAGTTATTTATTTTTAATAATTTTGCAAAAATTTCTAAACACCTGTTTTCACTTTTTTATTGCGGGCTATTGTGTGTAGATTGCTGATAAAAAAAAATGAATTTAATCCATTTTAGAATAAGGCTGTAACGTAACAAAATGTGGAAAAAGTGAAGGGGTCTGAATACTTTCTGAATGCACTGTAACTCTCTTAAATCCATCCAGTGACTTGGCCTCCACTGCCCTCTGTGGCAGGGAATTCCACAAATTCACAACTCTCTGGGTGAAAATGTTTTTTCTCACCTCAGTCTTAAATGGCCTCCCCTTTATTCTAAGACTGTGGCCCCTGGTTCTGGACTCGCCCAACATTGGGAACATTTTTCCTGCATCTAGCTTGTCCAGTCCTTTTATAATTTTATATGTCATTGCCACAGAGTCTGCAAAGCCAATGGATATATTTAAGGCAGAGATAGATAGATTCTTGATTAGTACGGGTGTCGGGGGTTACGGGGAGAAGGCAGGAGAATGGGGTTGAGAAGGAAAGAGATAGATCTGCCATGATTTTATTCTGAGAAACGTGGAAATGGATGCTGTGATATAACCAGGTTTTTGTTTGTTACTGCCTGCTTGCCACTTAGCAACTCTCGGTAGAGATAGATAGTTCAATCAGTCACAAAAATGACAAATGGAATGTTATCTAGTGTTGAGCAGGTCTATCCACTGCAGAGGAAATACAATCAATGGGATATGTAGCATCTGTGGAACAATTGAAAATTCATCAGAAAACTAGGCGCAGCATGTCTGACATACAAGCAAAATACCAGAAACATTCAACAGCCAGGTTGGTGTGTGTGGAATGAGAAACGGGCTTCCCCTTGCATGGTTGGTTTCCATCATGGCATTGAACACCTAACTGGGTCTTCAACATGTTGACTATTGGTGTAGGAAGGAACTGCAGATGCTGGTTTACACCGAAGAAAGACACAAATTGCTGGAGTAACTCAGCAGGTCAGGCAGCATCTGTGGAGAACATGGATAGGTGACGTTTCACAGAGTGCTGGAGTAACTCAGCGGGTCAGGCAGCATCTGTGGAGAACATGGATAGGTGACGTTTCACAGAGTGCTGGAGTAACTCAGCGGGTCAGGCAGCATCTGTGGAGAACATGGATAGCTGACTCTCTTTGCACAGATTCTGCCTGAGCTGCTGGGCGTTTCCAGGGTGAAACTGTAGAGGTTTTTAGCCTGGGGCTGTGGTGTAACAGTTAAAGTTCTGCCCCCATTAAGTAATTGCTTGCTTTATTTGCAGGCTGCTTCCAGAGACGCTGGTCGGTCCCAAGTGCTACGCCCACCTACTGGCCTATTATCGACAGTTACTTGCGGAAGCCCTTCTTAAAGACAGAATTAATATGGATAGTGCTGGTGAGATTACTAGGCTACAAGCCATCATGATATCCATACATGAAACTCACTATGTACCAGCAGGTTCCAATCTATTAGATATGTTCATTCATAAATGTATTTCTAAAAGCAAGGCATTTTATCTTCAGCAGACCGCTGCATGAATTCATGTAGTGAGTGGCTGTGGCAGCAACATACAGCCATAGAACAGCAGAGCACAGGGACAGGCTCTTCGGCCCACAATGTCTTTGCCAAACATGAGGCCAAATAATGCCTTATCTGCCTTCAAGAGAGAGCAGATGAGAGGTATAGATAGAATAGAGTCAGAACCTTGTTCCCAGGAAGGAAAAAAATCAAATGGGTAGGCCATTTAGAACGGAGACGAGGAAACACCTTTTCTCACAGAGAGTTGTGAGTCTGTGGAATTCTCTGCCTCAGAGGGCGGTGGAGGCCGGTTCTCTGGAAGCTTTCAAGAGAGAGCTAGATAGGGCTCTTAAAGATAGCGGAGTCAGGCGATATGGGGAGAAGGCAGGAACGGGGTACTGATTGGGGATGATCAGCCATGATCACATTGAATGACGCTGCTGGCTCGAAGGGCCGAATGGCCTACTCCTGCACCTATTGTGTATTGTCTATTGTCTAAAATCCACCAACAAGTTACAGCTCATTCAAAATGCCGCAGCCCGACTTTTAACAAACACCAAGAAAAGTGATCATATCACCCCAGTATTAAACTCCCTTCATTGGCTCCCTGTGAGATCCAGGATAGACTATAAAGTCCACCTTCTTGTCTAAAAAACCCTAAATGGCTCAGGAGCAGCGTATTTTACAGAGTCCCTCCTTCCCCATGCCCCCACTCGAGTGTTCAGCTTTTCTGATGCCGGCCTGTTAGCCTCTCAGTGCCGCAGTAATAAGATAATTGGTGAAGCAGCTTTTTTCAATGAGGCCCCCCCCCGAGCTGTGGAATACCCAACCCTGGGCCACGAGAGACGCCCACTTAGTTAGTTGACATTCTTAAACGGCAGCTACAATCTTATCTTTTCAATCAAGCTGTTACTCTGTATTTGACATCAGTGTCTTTGTTTCTTGTCTTTTTACACTCCATTTTTATTTTATGATTTCATAATTTTACATAAATCTGCTTTTTATGTTATTAACTGTCTATGTCGTCACTGTTTTAGTGTAAAGTGCTTTGGGTTGCATTCGGGTTGTATGAAAAGTGCTATACAGATAAAGTTATTATTATTATTATGACCAACTATTATCTGCCTGCATGCACATAATCCACATCCCTCCATTCCCTGCATATCCATGTGCCTATGCAAAAATAATTCTAAAGTCCACTATCGCAGATGCCTCCACCGCCACCCAGCCAGCCCCAGGCACCCACTGCCCTGTGTGTAAAAGAACATTGTCTGTAAATCTCCTTTAAGCTTTGCTGCTCTCATCCCCTTTAAACTTTGCCCCTTTCACCTTATAGCTACACCCTCTAATATTTGATTTTTCCATCCAGGGATAAAGAATCTGACTCGATCCCATCTTTGCCTCATCATTTGATGCAATCTCCCTGCAACCTCTGGCATTCCAAAGAAAACAATTCTCTGTCCAACCTCTCCATGTGGCTAATGCCTCCTAATTGAGACATCAATCTGGTGAACCTTCGCTGCACCCTTTCCTAAGCCTCCATATCATTCACGTATTGGGGCGATCAGAATTTCACACAATGCTCCAAACGTGGCCTAACTAAAGTACAATAAAGCTGCCTCATGACAATCTAACTCTTGTACTCAATGCTTTGACCTATGAAAGCAAGCATACTGTACGCCCTCTTTACCACTCCTATAGAAACATAGAAAATAGGTGCAGGAGGAGGCCATTTGGCCCTTCGAGCCAGCACCGCAATTCATTGTGATCATGGCTGATCGTCCCTTATCAATAACCCGTGCCTGCCTTCTCCTCATATCCCTTGACTCCACTAGCTCCTAGAGCTCTATCTAACTCTCTTAAATCCATCCAGTGACTTGGCCTCCACTGCCCTCTGTGGCAGGGAATTCCATAAATTCACAACTCTCTGGGTGAAAAAGTTTTTTCTCACCTCAATCTTAAATGGCCTCCCCTTTATTCTAAGACTGTGGCCCCTGGTTCTGGACTCGCCCCACATTGGGAACATTTTTCCTGCATCTAGCTTGTCCAGTCCTTTTATAATTTTATATGTTTCTATAAGAACCCCCTCATCCTTCTAAACTCCAGTGAATACAAGCCTAGTCTTTTCAATCTTTCCTCATATGGCAGTCCCGCCATCCCAGGGATCAATCTCGTGAACCTACACTGCACTGCCTCGATCACAAGGATGTCCTTCCTCAAATGAGGAGACCAAAACTGTACACAATACTCCAGATGTGATCTCAGAGAATTATAGTCTTGGACCCCTAGCTCTCTCTGTATATCATTGATGTTAAGGTTCACACCATTAACTGTATACTTTCTCCCTACATTTGACCTGCCAAAGTGCAACGCCTCGCACTTGCTCGTATTAAACTCCGCCTACCATTTCTCAACCCATTACTGTAACTGACCAATATCCTGCTGAGAAACCATCTTCCAGAATGGGCCCCATCAATCTTGGTGTCATCTGCAAACTTATTAACCAACCTGTCCACTGTTATGTTCAAGTCATTTATATCTATCACAAACAGGAACTGTTCTTGGTCTTGGTCGAATGTGCTTTGCACAAAGAGATGCGAGATGTTGGAATGAAGTGCATGTATCGGCATTGACTTTTCTTCTTTCCGTGCATTACAGATCTCATCTGTAACCCAGTGCTGGCAACTTTCTCCGAACTACTGGAACAGACTGATATCGTAGATGCTCTGCGGGTAAGGCTTTAGTTATTGTTCTGTGCTGCTATATTTCCTGACACAAAGCTCGGCTTGTACTTGCTAGAATTTAGAAGATTGAGGGGGATCTTATAGAAACTTACAAAATTCTTAAGGGGTTGGACAGGCTAGATGCAGGAAGATTTTTCCCGATGTTGGGGAAGTCCAGAACAAGGGGTCACAGTTTAAGGATAAGGGGGAAATCTTTTAGAACCGAGATGAGGAAAATATTTTTCACACAGAGAGTGGTGAATCTCTGGAATTCACTGCCACAGAAGGTAGTTGAGGCCAGTTCATTGGCTATATTTAAGAGGGAGTTAGATGTGGCCCTTGTGGCTAAAGGGATCAGGGGGTATGGAGAGAAGGCAGGTACAGGATACTGAGTTGGATGATCAGCCATGATCATATTGAATGGCGGTGCAGGCTTGAAGGGCCGAATGGCCTACTCCTGCACCTATTTTCTATGTTTCTATGTTTCTAGGTAACAGTAATGAAAGAATAGACGCAGATAGTGAAGATGGTTGTGAACGATTGCAGCAGGATCTGAATCGATTGGCCAGGTGGGCGGAGGAATGGTTGATGGAATTTAGAACAGAGAAGTGTGAGGTGTTGCATTTTGGGACGTCGAACATGGGCAGGACTTACACAGTGAATGGTCGGCCTCTGGGTAGTGTTGTAGAGCAGAGGGATCTAGGAGTACAGGTGCATGGTTCCTTGAAGGTCGAGTCGCAGATAGATAAGGTGGTCAAAAAGGCTTTTGGCCTTCCTCAGTCAGAGTATTGTATAAACGTTGGGAGGTCATGTTGCAGTTGTATAAGACGTTGGTGAGACCGCATTTAGAATATTGTGTTCAGTTCTGGGCACCATGTTTTAGGAAAGATATTGTCAAGCTGGAAAGGATTCAGAGAAGATTTACGAGGATGTCGCCAGGACTTGAAGGTGTGAGCTATAGGGAGAGGTTAAGTAGGCTGGGTCTCTATTCCATGGAGCGTAGGAGGATGAGGGGTGATCTTATAGAGGTGTATAAAATCATGAGAGGAATAGATCAGGTAGATGCACCGAGTCTCTTGCCCAGAGTAGGTGAATCGAGGACCAGAGGACACGGGTTCAAAGTGAGGGGGGGAAAGATTCAATAGGAAGCTGAGGGGTAACTTTTTCACACAAAGGGTGGTGGGTGTATGGAACGAGCTGCTAGCGGAGGTAGTTGAGGCTGGGACTATTGCAACGTTAAAGAAACATTTTGACTAGTACATGGATAGGACAGGTTTGGAGGGATATGGGCCAAATACTGGTATAGATGGGCCGAAGGTCCTGTTTCCACACTGTGTGACTCAATGAATCTATGAATCTAATAAAGAAAAGTTCCACTAGCAATTCAACTCAATGCAATACCTTGGTCACTGTTCACAGCAGCTTTAAAGTTTGCATTTAGCTCCACTGTAGCTTCTAGGAGTCTGTTTCCTCCTCAGCAAACTACCAGTGGAACCTCCATTCTTTCTCTCATTCATTCAAGAGCAGATTATTCTAATGCCTCACTCTCCATTGTCGCATGTACTAACTTCCCTTATCGTGTATCTGTACACTGTAAATGACTCGATTATAATCATGTATTGTCTTTCCACTGACTGAATAGCATGCAACAAAAAAGCTTTTCACTGTACCTCGGTATACGTGACAATATATAAGATTATTAAGGGTTTGGACATGCTAGAGGCAGGAAACATGTTCCTGATGTTGGGGGAGTCCAGAACCAGGGGCCACAGTTTAAGAATAAGGGGTAAGTCATTTAGAACGGAGACGAGGAAACACTTTTTCACACAGAGAGTGGTGAGTCTGTGGAATTCTCTGCCTTAGAGGGCGGTGGAGGCCGGTTCCCAGGATACTTTCAAGAGAGAGCTAGATAGGGCTGTTAAAGATAGCGGATCCAGGGGATATGGGGAGAAGGCAGGAACGGGGTACTGATTGGGGATGATCAGCCATAATCACATTGAATGGTGGTGCTGGCTCAAAGGGCCGAATGGCCTACTCCTGCACCCATTTTCTATCTTTCTATGTTTTTATCATCTGTGGAACATGAAACAGAGATAATGTTGCAGGTGGAAGACTTTCCTGATGATTCGTGGCTATATTGGCTTTTCTAAAGTTCTCCCCTAAAGGGTCTGTCCCACTTACCCGATTTTTTTCGGCGACTTGCCGGCAGCCATCTTAGTTGCAGCAGGTCGGCGAAAACGTTCAAAATGTTGAAAATCCATCGGCGACCAGAAAAAGGCACGACTCTTTGGGTGACTCTACGTGAGTAGTCGCCCAAAGAGTCGTACCTTTTTCTGGTCGCCACTGGATTTTCAATTTTGTTTTCATCTTCGGGGACCTGCTGCGACTAGGACGGGTGCCGGCAAGTCGGCCAAAAAAAATTGCGTGAGTGCGACAGGCCCTTCATTGCAGATACTAACACTTGAGAATGTTCCCGACCTGAAACGTGGTCTGTCCATTCCCTCCTCAACAGATGACCTGCTGAGTTCCTCCAGCACTGTGTTATTTTGGTTTGAATTCTAATACTTTTCATTTTGAGTTTAAACAAATCTCCAGTTGTGTTTCGCTCGCTAGAGTGATTCTTTTTAACTAACCCAGATGGCTCATTAGAATAAGGGGCAAGCCATTTGGAACGGAGACGAGGAAACACTTTTTCTCTCAGAGAGTGGTGAGTGTGGAATTCTCTGCCTCAGAGGGCGGTGGAGGCCGTATCCCTGGATGCTTTCAAGAGAGAGCTAGATAGGGCTCTTAAAGATAGCGGAGTCAGGGGATATGGCGAGAAGGCAGGAACGGGGTACTGATTGTGGATGATCAGCCATGATCACATTGAATGGCAGTGCTGGCTCAAAAGGCTGAATGGCCTACTCCTGCACCTATTGTCTATTGTCATTGTTCACTGACAAACAAATACTCAATCCCATTTGACAGTGAAGGAAACAAAGAACGCACTTGTTATCTTAAAGGAATGAACATATCAAATATTCACCAGGTTTCAATAAAACCCATCTCATTTGTTGTTTTACTGGTTTTCTCTCAGTGGAATTGGACAGGAATTTTATCTTTTACCACCATCTGCTGAAAAATGTAGCTTCCTTTTGCCTCAAATATTTGCAACCGTCGGAAGTCCCACCTGACCCTCATCCATCTCATCCCTGGTGAAGGGTTTCGGCCCGAAACGTTGCCTATTTCCTTCGCTCCATAGATGCTGCCTCACCCACTGAGTTTCTCCAGCACTTTTGTCTACTTTCATCCCTGGTGGGTCCGATTCTGTGTGAAAATGTTCTTTTGCTTACAAACCTTTAACTATATTTTTTTATTTCAAATAATAAACCTTGTTCATGAAAATATACACAAGTACAAAAAAAACCAGAGCATATTTGTCGTGTGGTTCAGTCTGTACATGCAGTGTTGAAAACAATGCGTTGGAGGAACACAGCGGGTCAGGCAGTGTCGTGGAGGGAAAGCTCAAGTTCAAGTTACATTTATTGTCACATGCACCAATTGGTAAAGTGAGATGTGAGTTACCGTACAGCCATACGAATAAACAGAACACAACACACGATAGAGTTTAACATGAACACCCCCATACAGCGGAATCAACGTTTCCCACTGTGAGGGAAGGCAATAAAGTTCAGTCATCTTCCTCTATGTTCACCCGTGGTCGGGACCTTTGAACTCCCCGCAGTCGCCGCTACGGGCGGCCCGATGTTCAGGTCCTCTCGCCGGGATGATCAAAACTCCGGCGTCAGAACGGAAGAACACACTCAGCGGCTTGGAGTCTCCAAATCGGCCGCTTCCTACCGGAGACCGCGGCTCACAAAGTCCACAGGCTGAGCTGGGCGGAGCTCCAACACTGGCGATCCTCGGCAAGATCCCAGTCTTAGTCTCCGTCTCTTCCCTCCTTGTTCTCCCTCTGCGCTGAGGCGATCGATCCAGGCCGAAGATGCCGCTCTCCAGTCCAGCGGACCTCTGTGGTGATGTCGCCGCTGCCGAAAGCTGGAACGCCGTCTCAGCTCCGAGACGGCCCGCCACAGCATCAGCTCCGGGCAGCTGCCCCAGCTCCAGGTCCCGCAGTCTCCGCTCCGGGCCGCCGCCCCAGCTCCGGGTCCCGCAGTCTCCGCTCCAGGCCGCCGCCCCAGCTCCGGGTCCCGCAGTCTCCGCTCCGGGCCGCCGCCCCAGCTCCGGGTCCCGCAGTCTCCGCTCCGGGCTGCTGCTCCGGGTCCCGCAGTCTCCGCTCCGGGCCGCCGCCCCAGCTCCGGGTCCCGCAGTCTCCGCTCCGGGCTGCTGCTCCGGGTCCCGCAGTCTCCGCTCCGGGCCGCCGCCCCAGCTCCGGGTCCCGCAATCTCCGCTCCGGGCCGCTGCCCCAGCTCCGGGTCCCGCAGTCTCCGCTCCGGGCCACCGCCCCAGCTCCGGGTCCCGCAGTCTCCGCTCCGGGCCGCCGCCCCAGCTCCGGGTCCCGCAGTCTCCGCTCCGGGCCGCGGCCCCAGCTCCGGGTCCCGCAGTCTCCGCTCCGGGCTGCTGCTCCGGGTCCCGCAGTCTCCGTTCCGGGCCGCTGCTCCAGCTCCTGGTCCCGCAGTCTCCGCTCTGGGCCGCTGCCCCAGCTCCGGGTCCCGCAATCTCCGCTCCGGGCCGCTGCCCCAGCTCCGGGTCCCGCAGTCTCCGCTCCAGGTCCCGCAATCTCCGCTCCGGGCCGCTGCCCCAGCTCCGGGTCCCGCAGTCTCCGCTCCAGGTCCCGCAATCTCCGCTCCGGGCCGCCGCCCCAGCTCCGGGTCCCGCAGTCTCCGCTCCGGGCAGCTGCCCCAGCTCCGGGTCCCGCAGTCTCCGCTCCGGGCCGCTGCCCCAGCTCCGGGTCCCGCAGTCTCCGCTCTAGGCCGCTGCCCCAGCTCCGGGTCCCGCTGTCTCAGCTCCGAGCCCCGCTGCATCAGCTCCAGGCCGCCGCCGAAAGCCAGAACGCCGCAGCAGCAAGTCGGGCCACCGCTGCCTTAGCCCCGAAGACGGCCAGCCTCCCGTTGGTAAGTCCTGGCTGGCTCTGCCTCCGGAGCCTCGGGGTCGGTCGCAGGCTGGAGGCCGCCAGCTCCGCCATTAGGCCTCAGCGCAGACGGAGGCAGAGAAGGGGGATACCATACGAAAAAGTCACATTCCCCCGAAGGAAGAGACAGAGAACATGTTTCACCCCCCCTCTAACACAACCCAACAAACTAAAACGTAACCAAAACAAGACAAAAAAAACAACAGAAAAAAGTAAAGACAGACGGACTGCAGGCGAGCCGCAGCTGTTAACAGCACCGCCACTTCCGGAGTGCCAGCGCCTCTTCATCTCCTTTCTGAAGGTGCGTCCTTTTATTCCTAGGCTGTGCCCTCTGGTCCTAGACTCTCACGTTAGTGAAAACACCCTCTCTATATCCATTCCATCCAGGCCTTTCACCATCCATACTCCGACGTACCCACTCTATATCCATTCCATCCAGGCCTTTCACCATACTCCGACGTACCCACAGACCCTGATGCAGACGTCATGCTTACGTTTAGGTTACTATCAGTCACAATTCCCATGAGAAGGGCTATCATTCTCCCAAGTTAGTTTACTTCAATACTTGGAAGAAGGTGTGGAACCAAATGACTG
This sequence comes from Amblyraja radiata, assembly GCF_010909765.2. NCBI lineage: Eukaryota > Metazoa > Chordata > Chondrichthyes > Rajiformes > Rajidae > Amblyraja > Amblyraja radiata. The sequence goes on along the minus strand of NC_045960.1, from coordinate 113,694,301 downwards.
AATGAAACCATCACACTTCCAGCAGCTCTAGCCTACCATCTCCTTCTCTATCTCACCTCATCTTACCCTAACCATACAAGAGTGAAGAGTATTTAATTGTCAACAGAACTATGGAATTCTTGCTTGCTGCACTGAACAGGCGTGTAAACACAGTCACACACAAGCATAATGTTTTATTATTAATGTTTAATGTTTTATGTGTCATTCCTAACTGTCACTGTATGTCATGTTGTCACTTGTGGGCGGAGCACCAAGGCAAATTCCTTGTATGGGAATACTTGGCCAATAAGCATATTCATTCATTCATTCATTCATGTATAATCAATAATATAATAAATTAATAACTTTAATAGTACAAATCCAAAATCGGTCGTGCAACCTCAGACACCGTCCATAGAAGATCACAGTTGCTGAGGTCAGTGTTGTGCAGTGTTCAAGAGCCTGATGGTTGCTGGGAAGAAGCTGTTCTTGAACCTGGAGGTCACGGTTTTCAGGCTCCTGTACCTTCTTCCCGATGGTAGCAGCGAGATGAGAGCGTGGCCAGGGTGGTGTGGGTCTCTGATGATGCTGGCTGCCTTTTTGAGGCAGCGCCTCCTGTAGATGCCTTCGATGGTGGGGAGGTCAGTACCTGTGATGAACCTGTGAAAAAGGATTAAAAATGCTGATTTCTCTAATTTGACCAAACCTGTTAACTCAACCTACACTGCGTTTAGAACATTGGCTGTCAGCGGGCTTGTCATTTGGTATTCTTTGGGTAAAAATACTGATTTGCATTTATCAGCCACAAGAATATTCCTACCTCACCATGTATATTTGCAAGAGTTCTTGGTAACTCTAACCACATTAAAACAAACAAGATCTTGTTCAAAAGGGCACGGAGCAGCTGGAAAATCAGCTGAAATGTGAAACTCAGGACCAACATAATGATTAACTTTTTGAAAGGGAAACAATAATGCATCCGTGTTACAGATGACCACACATGATATACTTCCCTCCTTCTGCCACAAACACTCTCCCAAAATTGTCAACTCAAAATTTCCAATTTTAATACAGGCGCAGCGGTAGAGTTGCTGCCTCACAGAGCCACAGACCCGGGTTCCATCCTGACTACAGCTGCTGTCTGTACGGAGTTTGTACCTTCCCCCCGCGACCTGGTTTCTCCGGGTGCTCTGGCAGACTCGGTGGGCCAAAGAGCCTGTTTCTGCACTGTACCGCTAAACTAAACTCAACCAGTCACCAATTTCCTAAAACGCCATTTCGTACACACGAGATTCCCAAATCTAGAATGGGAGAGGCATGCTTAGTTCACATTAATATGAATTACATCACATTTAGGTCTTTATTTGACAATAGACAATAGGTGCAGGAGTAGGCCATTCGGCCCTTCGAGCCAGCACCGCCATTCAATGTGATCACGGCTGATCATCCCCAATCAGTACCCCGTTCCTGCCTTCTCCCCATATCCCCTGACTCCGCTATCTTTTAGAGCCCTATCTAGCTCTCCCTTGAAAGCATCCAGAGAACCGGCCTCCACCGCCCTCTGAGGCAGAGAATTCCACAGACTCACAACTCTCTGCTGTAGTTTTGGGAGCAACAACAGCAGCAGGAGATAAGCAAGAGATACGACTGATTGGCTCTAGCCCAAGTGGGAGGAGAGAAGTGAAAACAGTTAAAGTACAGGTCAAGGACAGGCAGACTTGACTCAGAACTGCTGTAGTTTTGGGAGCAACAACAGCAGCAGGAGCTTAGCAAGAGATACGACTGATTGGCTCTAGCCCAAGTGGGAGGAGAGAAGTGAGTCAGTGCTGGGAAAACAGTTGAAAACTGAGGAATTTGGTTTGTAAATTGGTAAATCAGGCAATTTATCAGTCAATTTAAGCAAGACTGCTCTTAGCGAGCGGCAGTGAGTGAGCGGCCTTGTGAGGGAAGTGCGAGTCTTTGGCTCGAGAGTCTTCGGAGAGGAGACGAAAGAAGGAGATGTCAGGCAAGCTGATTCAGTGCGATGCTTGCAGTATGTGGGAGGTCAAGGACACCGCCGGTGCCTCTGGCTGCTACAAATGCGAGAAGTGCATCCAGGTAGAGCTCCTGAAGGGCCGTGTTGGGGAACTTGAGAAGCAAGTGGATGACCTCCGGTTCGTCCGAGAAACGGAGTCGTTCCTCGACAAGTCCTACAGTACGATTGTTACACCTAAGGTACTGGAAGAGAGAAGGTGGGAGACAGTGAGAACGGGAGGGAAGCATGGAATGCCAACGTCCCCGGGTGTTGTACCTCTTGTGAACAGGTTCACCCACTTAGAAGCTGTCGGGACAGAAGAGGTGTTTACACTGGGCGACGGACTGGCTTGTGATGCGTATAGGGCTGTTGAGCAAAAACCAAAAAGGCCTAAGGCAGGCAACGCCATTGTAGTGGGAGACTCCATTGTGAGAGGTACGGACAGGGGTTTCTGCGGCAACAGACGGGATGCGAGGATGGTGTGCTGCCTTCCTGGTGCCAGGATCCAGGATGTCACGGACAGAGTGCAGAAAATCCTCAAGGGCGAAGGTGAACATCCGGAAGTGGTAGTGCATGTCGGCACAAACGATGTCGGAAAGAAGGGGATGAATATTCTGCAGCGTGACTTTAGAGAGCTCGGAAAAATGCTGAAAAGCAGGACCTCCAGGGTTGTTATCTCCGGTTTGCTTCCAGTTCCTCGTGCTGGCGAGAGCAGGAACAGGGAGATACGGGACCTGAACGTGTGGCTGAGGAACTGGTGCACGGGGCAGGGATTTAGATTCTTAGATCACTGGGATCTGTTTTGGGGTAAGGGGGAACTGTACAAAAGGGACGGATTGCATCTTAACAGGTGTGGGACCAGCATTCTGGCAGGCAGGTTTGCCACTGCTACACGGGTGATTTTAAACTGAATAAGGGGGGTGGGGTGTCGAATGGGATAGTGGAGGATGGAGTTAAAGGGAGAGGGTTTCTTAAATGTGTGAGCGTAGAGACAGAGGGGTGTAAAATGAGGGTAGAAGCAATAGGTAGCAAGGTGAAAAGTAAAAGTGGCAGGCCGGAAAATCCAAGGCAAAAATCAAAAAGGGCCACTTTTCCAGGTTAGCCGGGAAGTGGTGTTGGGTAAATTAAATGGATTAAAGGCCGGTAAATCCCCAGGGCCAGATAGGCTGCATCCCAGAGTACTTAAGGAAGTAGCTCCAGAAATAGTGGATGCATTAGTAATAATCTTTCAAAACTCTTTAGATTCTGGAGTAGTTCCTGAGGATTGGTGGGTAGCAAACGTAACCCCACTTTTTAAGAAGGGAGCGAGAGAGAAAACGGGGAATTACAGACCAGTTAGTCTAACATCGGTAGTGGGGAAACTGCTAGAGTCAGTTATTAAAGATGGGATAGCAGCACATTTGGAAAGTGGTGAAATCATTGGACAAAGTCAGCATGGATTTACAAAAGGTAAATCATGTCTGACGAATCTTATAGAATTTTTCGAGGATGTAACTAGTAGCGTGGATAGGGGAGAACCATGTGGTGTATCTGGACTTCCAGAAGGCTTTCGACAAGGTCCCACATAAGAGATTAGTATACAAACTTAAAGCACACGGCATTGGGGGTTCAGTATTGATGTGGATAGAGAACTGGCTGGCAAACAGGAAGCAAAGAGTAGGAGTAAACGGGTCCTTTTCACAATGGCAGGCAGTGACTAGTGGGGTACCGCAAGGCTCAGTGCTGGGACCCCAGCTATTTACAATATATATTAATGATCTGGATGAGGGAATTGAAGGCAATATCTCCAAGTTTGCAGATGACACTAAGCTGGGGGGCAGTGTTAGCTGTGAGGAGGATGCTAGGAGACTGCAAGGTGACTTGGATAGGCTGGGTGAGTGGGCAAATGTTTGGCAGATGCAGTATAATGTGGATAAATGTGAGGTTATCCATTTTGGTGGCAAAAACAGGAAAGCACACTATTATCTAAATGGTGGCCGACTAGGAAAAGGGGAGATGCAGCGAGACCTGGGTGTCATGGTACACCAGTCATTGAAAGTGGGCATGCAGGTGCAGCAGGCAGTGAAGAAAGCGAATGGTATGTTAGCTTTCATAGCAAAAGGATTTGAGTATAGGAGCAGGGAGGTTCTACTGCAGTTGTACAGGGTCTTGGTGAGACCACACGTGGAGTATTGCGTACAGTTTTGGTCTCCAAATCTGAGGAAGGACATTATTGCCATAGAGGGAGTGCAGAGAAGGTTCACCAGACTGATTCCTGGGATGTCAGGACTGTCTTATGAAGAAAGACTGGATAGACTTGGTTTATACTCTCTAGAATTTAGGAGATTGAGAGGGGATCTTATAGAAACTTACAAAATTCTTAAGGGGTTGGACAGGCTAGATGCAGGAAGATTGCTCCCGATGTTGGGGAAGTCCAGGACAAGGGGTCACAGCTTAAGGATAAGGGGGAAATCCTTTAAAACCGAGATGAGAAGAACTTTTTTCACACAGAGAGTGGTGAATCTCTGGAACTCTCTGCCACAGAGGGTAGTCGAGGCCAGTTCATTGGCTATATTTAAGAGGGAGTTAGATGTGGCCCTTGTGGCTAAGGGGATCAGGGGGTATGGAGAGAAGGCAGGTACGGGATACTGAGTTGGATGATCAGCCATGATCATATTGAATGGCGGTGCAGGCTCGAAGGGCCGAATGGCCTACTCCTGCATCTAATTTCTATGTTTCTATGTTTCTCTGTGAGAAAAAGTGTTTCCTCATCTCCGTTCTAAATGGCCTACCCCTTATTATTAAACGGTGGCCCCTGGTTCTGGACTCCCCGACATGGGGAACATGGTACTGTTCAGTGCTGTGTTATAGGTTTTGTAACTGGGAATACGAATGCCCTCCTGCTGTATTGTAAACCTCTCACTGACATCTGACTGTTTCCCCTCTCTGACAGAGCGCTTGGTCTGAAAGGGAATTAACCGTGAAACGATCAGAGAAGGTAATTGTTCTGTTTACTTTAATTGCATGCGTCTAATTTGTTGGCAACTTAACAATATAGCCCAGTAATGTTAATTTGGGAAGAATGCCGGGCGTGTGAAAGATTGCTCGTGCGAGAGCACCAGGGGGTAGCTGCTTTGCGGAAGTAGCAAGAGGAGGCACCAGTAGCAACAAGCAGTTGCATTTATAATGGCAGCCAGCACCTCAGGCATGTAACCTAACAAAATGTATCGGGTGGAGATTCATCGTGCAATACCTCACCTGTATCTCATTCTGATTGTTCATAGAGCATAGAATAAATAGTACAGCACACGAACAGGACCTTTAGCCCACAATAGACAATAGACAATGGGTGCAGGAGTAGGCCATTCGGCCCCTCAAGCCAGCACCGCTATTCACAGGGCACGGATAAAGTGAACGCTCACAGTCTGTTTCCCAGGGTAGAGGATTCAGAAACTAGAGGGCACAGGTTAAACAGGGTAATAGATAAATAAGTAGGGTAAATGCATAGTCTTTTACCCAGAGTAGGGGAATCAAGAACCTGAGGACATACTGTAGGTTCAAGGTGAATCGACAATAGACAATAGGTGCAGGAGTCGGCCATTCGGCCCTTCGAGCCAGCACCGCCATTCAATGTGATCATGGCTGATCATCCCCAATCAGTACCCCGTTCCTGCCTTCTCCCCATATCCCCTGACTCCGCTATTTTTAAGAGCCCTATCTAGCTCTCTCTTGAAAGCATCCAGAGAACCTGCCTCCACCACCCTCTGAGGCAGAGAATTCCATAAACTCGCAACTCTCCGTGTGAAAAAGTGTTTCCTCATCTCCGTTCTAAATGGCTTACCCCTTATTCTTAAACTGTGGCCCCTGGTTCTGGACTCCCCCAACATTGGGAACATGTTTCCTGCCTCTAGCATGTCCAAACCCTTAATATTCTTATATGTTTCAATGAGATACCCTCTCATCCTTCTAAACTCCAGAGTGTACAAGACCAGCTGCTCCATTTGGACAGGGGTTGGACAGGCTAGATGCAGGAAGATTGTTCCCGATGTTGGGGAAGTCCAGGACAAGGAGTCACAGCTTAAGGATAGAGGGGAAATCTTTTAGGACCGAGATGAGAAAAACATTTTTCACACAGAGAGTGGTGAATCTCTGGAAATCTCTGCCACAGAAGGTAATTGAGGCCAGTTCATTGGCTATATTTAAGAGGGAGTTAGATGTGGCCCTTGTGGCTAATGGGATCAGGGGGTATGGAGAGAAGGCAGGTACAGTATACTGAGTTGGATGATCAGCCATGATCATATTGAATGACGGTGCAGGCTTGAAGGGCCGAATGGCCTACTCCTGCACCTATTTTCTATGTTTCTACGTTTCTAGTCTCTCAACATATGACAGTCCCGCCATCCCGGGAATTAACCTTGTGAACCACCTCAATAGCAAGAATGTCCTTCCTCAAATTTGGAGACCAAAACAGCACACAATACTCCAGGTGTGGTCTCACTAGTGAAAAAGTGTTTCCTCATTCCTGTTCTAAATGGCTTACCCCTTATTCCGTGCCAAACATGATGCCAAGACCTAAGATAGTTACAAAGCGCTGGAGTAACTCAGCCGTTCAGACAACATCTCTGGAGAAAATGGATGGATGATGTTTTGGGTTGGGACCCTTCTGCGCACTTTGTGTCTATCTTCGGTAAACACCAGCATCTGTTGTTTCTTTCTACACATGATGCCAAAACCAACTCATATCTGCATGCACATAATCCACATCCCTCCACTCCCTGCATATCCTATCCCAAAGTCTTTTGAACACCACTATCGTATCTGCCTCCACAACCACCCCTGGCAGCACGTTCCAGGCACCCACCACCCTCTGTGTAAACACATTGCCCTGCACATCTTTAAACATTGCCCCTTTCACCTTCAAGCTTTGCCCTAAAGTATTTCTTTTTTTTTTCCTTCCTGGAAAAAAGTTCTGACTGTCTATCCTATCAAGGTGGCACGGTGGCGCAGCGGTACAGGGGCTGTCTTACAGCACCAGAGAACCGGATTCGATGCTTTCAAGTGAGAGCTAGATAGGGCTCTTAAAGATAGCGGAATCAGGGGATATGGGGAGAAGGCAGGAACGGGGTACTGATTGGGGATGATCAGCCGTGATCACATTGAATGGCGGTGCTGGCTCGAATGGCCAAATGGCCTACTCCTGCACCTATTGTCTATTGTCTATTGATCCTGGCTACAGGTGCTGTCTGCACAGAGTTTTTCCCGTGGCCTGCGTAGGCTTTTTCCCGTGACCTGCCTGGGCTTTTTCCAGGTGCTCCTGTTACCTCCCACATTCCAAAGATGTACAGGTTTGTAGGTTAGTTGGCTTCTGTAATTACTGTGTTGGATAGTGATAGTGGATGCTGGTCAGTGTGGACTCAGTGGGCCAAAGGGCTTGTTTCCACACTGTTATCTCTAAAGTTCATGCCTCTCATCATTTTATATAGTTTAGTTTATTTTGGAGAAACAGGCCCTTTGGCCCACCGGGTCCGCACCGACCAGCGATCCACGCACAGTAACACTATCCTACACCCACTAGGGACAAAGGTTTCAAGGGATATGGGCCAAACGCAGGCAAATGGGATGTGTAGATGGAGCCACTGGTCGGCACAAGCACCTATTTGCCTGCTGTATGTCTATGATTACCCTGGCAAATCTGAAAACTAGTTTGAACAGAACATTGATTTTTGACTGCCAGTACCCTAGGCCTAGATAGAGTGGATGTGGAGAGGATGTTTCCCCTCGTGCGAGAGTCTCGGACCAGAGGTCACAGCGTCAGAATGAAAGGGCATACCTGTAGAAAGGAGATAAGGAGGAATTTCTTTAGCCAAAGGCTGGTAAATCTGTGGAATTCATTGCCACAGACGGCTGTGGAAGCTGTCATTGAGTATTTTTATGCTGGAGGGTTAGGGTTCTTGAATAGTAAGTGTCAAAAATTATGGGGAGAAAGCAGGAGAATGTTGAGAGGAAAAGATAGATCAGCCACGATTGAATGGCGTAGTAGACTGATGGGCCGAATGGCCTGATTCTTCTCCTATGTTTTATGGTCTTATCGTGTCATAGAGCACGAGAATGGGGCCTTCAGTCCAAGTCTTCCATACTGACCGAGATTCCCCATCTGCCTGCATTTGGCCCATATCCGTTTGGCCCAATTGAGTACAGTTTTGGTCTCCTAATCTGAGGAAAGACATTCTTTGCCATAGAGGGAGTACAGAGAAGGTTCACCAACTGAGTCCTGGGATGGCAGGACTTTCATATGAAGAAAGACTGGATAGACTCGGCTTGTACTCGCTAGAATTTAGAAGATTGAGGGGGGATCTTATAGAAACTTACAAAATTCATAATGGGTTGGACAGGCTAGATGCAGGAAGATTGTTCCCGATGTTGGGGAAGTCCAGAACAAGGGGTCACAGTTTAAGGATAAGAGGGAAGTCTTTTAGGACCGAGATGAGAAAAACAAATTCACACAGAGAGTGGTGAATCTGTGGAATTCTCTGTCACAGAAGGTAGTTGAGGCCAGTTCATTGGCTATATTTAAGAGGGAGTTAGATGTGGCCCTTGTGGCTAAAGGGATCAGGGGGTATGGAGAGAATGCAGGTACAGGATACTGAGTTGGATGATCAGCCATGATCATATTGAATGGCGGTGCAGGCTCGAAGGGCCGAATGGCCTACACCTATTTTCTATGTTTCTATCCTTCTTTCCTGTCTGTACACCTGTCCAAATGTATTTTACAAGTTGTATTATATCTGCCTCAACTACGTCTTCTGGCAGCTTGTTCCATATACCCATGGATCAGAGCATTAAAGTACAAGAGTTAGGTAGTCATGATGCAGCTTTATAGGGCTTTGGTCAGGCTGCTTCCGGAGTATTGTGTGTAGTTCTGGTCAATAGACAATAGGTGCAGGAGTAGGCCATTCGGCCCTTCGAACCAGCACCGCCATTCACTGCAATCATGGCTGATCATCCCCAATCAGCACCCCGTTCCTGCCTTCTCCCCATATCCCCTGACTCCGCTATCTTTAAGAGCCCTATCCAGCTCTCTCTTGAAAGTATCCAGAGAACCGGCCTCCACCGCCCTCTGAGGCAGAGAATTCCACAGACTCACAACTCTCTGTGTGAAAAAGTGTCTCCTAGTCTCTGTTCTAAATGGCTTACTCGTTATTCTTAAACTGTGACCCCTGGTTCTGGACTCCCCCAACATCGGGAACATGTTTCCTGCCTCCATGTCCTCTGGTTCATGATTCTCCTACCCTGGGAAAGACTCTGTGCATTCACTCTACCTATTGCCCTCATGATCTTTTACGCCTCTATAAGATCACCCCAAAAGTCTCAAGCATTCCAAGGAATTCAGAGATCGCCTGCCCAGCCGCTCCCTATAGCTCAAGCCCTCGAGTCCTGGCAACAACATTGTAAATCTTCTCTCACTCTCTCCAGCTTAATGTCATCTTTCCTTCAGCAGGGTAACCAAAACTGAACACACATACTCCACAGGCAGACAAAAATGCCTGGAGAAACTCAGCGGTTGAGGCATCATCTAGATGCTGCCTCACCTGCTGAGTTTCTCCGGCATTTTTGTCTACCTTCGATTTTTCCAGCATCTGCAGTTCTTTCTTAAACACATACTCCACATGCGGTCTCACCAATCTGTAGGACAAAGGGAATAATCTAGGTTTTCCCTGAAGATCTCAGTCACGGTGGCGCAGCGGTAGAGTTGCTGCCTTACAGCGAATGCAGCGCCGGAGACCCGGGTTCCATCCCGACTACGGGTACTGTCTGTACAGAGTTTTTTAAGAAGGAACTGCAGATGCTGGAAAATCGAAGGTAGACAAAAGTGCTGGAGAAACTCAGCGGGTGCAGCAGCATCAATGGAGCGAAGGAAATAGGCAAAGTTTCGGGCCGAAACCCTTCTTCAGACCGAGTTTGTGACCTGCGTGGGTTTTCTCCGAGATCTTCGCTTTCCTCCCACACTCCAAAGACCTACAGGTCTGTAGGTTAATTGTCCCCAGTGTGTGTAGGATAGTGTTAATGTGTGGGGATCGCTGGTAGGCGCGGACCCGGTGGGCCGAAGGGCCTGTTCCTGCGCTGTATCTCTAAACTAAACTAAACTAATCTCAGTGTTTTCTAGTTAACAAGTGGCTGAGTGGTGTTGTGGAGAGCGGGATCAAATAATGAAATAGTGACAAGGCTATGCAATGTAGGTCAGAGGGGTTGTGGAAATCTGAAACCAAAAGTGAGAATGCTTGAAATGTCTGGAACGAGGAAATTGGACTGGATTCATCACAGGGACAGCAGGATGGTTCCATTAATGACAAGTCCAGAGGACAGGGTGGTGATTAAGGCATTTTTACTCATTTGCCTTCATTGGGAAGGATCAGAGAGTGATACAGCTCGGAAACAGGCACTTCGGCCCAACTTGCCCACACCGGCCAACATGTCCCAGCTACACTAGTCCCAAAACAGCTATACACCCGTCCTATCCAATAGGCAATAGACAATAGGTGCAGGAGTAGGCCATTCGGCCCTTCGAGCCAGCACCGTCATTCAATGTGATCATGGCTGATCATCCACAATCAGTACCCCGTTCCTGCTTTCTCTCCATATCCCCTGACTCCGCTATCTTTAAGAGCTCTGTCTAATCATGAGGGGCACGGATAAAGGAAACGCTCACAGTTTTTTTACCAGGGTTTAGTTTGGTTGAGTATTTATTGCCTTGTGCATTGAGGTACAGTAAAACGTTGTTCTTCGTGCTGTCCAGTCAAATCAGTGAGTATAATAGATCCTCCTGTGGAACAGCGTGCAGAGAGTCGCCATGTTCCACCACTCCATACTCTGGAGTTTAGAAGGATGAGAGGGAATCTCATTGAAACATATAAGATTATTAAGGGTTTGGACACGCTAGAGGCAGGAAACATGTTCCCGATGTTGGGGGAGACCAGAACCAGGGGCCACAGTTTAAGAATAAGGAGTAAGCCATTTGGAACGGAGATGAGGAAACACTTTTTCACACAGAGAGTGGTGAGTCTGTGGAATTCTCTGCCTCAGAGGGCGGTGGAGGCCGGTTCTCTGGATACTTTCAAGAGAGAGCTAGATAGGGCTCTTAAAGATAGTGGAGTCAGGGGATATGGGGAGAAGGCAGGAACGGGGTACTGATTGGGGATGATCAGCCATGATCACATTGAATGGAGGTGCTGGCTCGAAGGGCCGAATGGCCTACTCCTGCACCTATTGTCTATTGTCTATTGTCTATCCTGCAATTTAAAACGATCTTAACTTAAAACTTACAGTAATACAATCTTTAGAGCAGAACAGCGTTAAATTAGAAATTGACAAAGTGCTGGAGTAACTCAGCGGGTCAGGCAGCATCTGTGGAGAACATGGATAGGTGACGTTTCACAGAGTGCTGGAGTAACTCAGCGGGTCAGGCAGCATCTGTGGAGAACATGGATAGGTGACGTTTCACAGAGTGCTGGAGTAACTCAGCGGGTCAGGCAACATCTGTGGAGAACATGGATAGGTGACGTTTCACAGAGTGCTGGAGTAACTCAGCGGGTCAGGCAACATCTGTGGAGAACATGGATAGGTGACGTTTCACAGAGTGCTGGAGTAACTCAGCGGGTCAGGCAGCATCTGTGGAGAACATGGATAGGTGACGTTTCACAGAGTGCTGGAGTAACTCAGCGGGTCAGGCAGCATCTGTGGAGAACATGGATAGGTGACGTTTCACAGAGTGCTGGAGTAACTCAGCGGGTCAGGCAGCATCTGTGGAGAACATGGATAGGTGACGTTTCACAGAGTGCTGGAGTAACTCAGCGGGTCAGGCAGCATCTGTGGAGAACATGGATAGGTGACGTTTCACAGTGTGCTGGAGTAACTGAGCGGGTCAGGCAGCATCTGTGGAGAACATGGATAGGTGACGTTTCACAGAGTGCTGGAGTAACTCAGCGGGTCAGGCAACATCTGTGGAGAACATGGATAGGTGACGTTTCACAGAGTGCTGGAGTAACTCAGCGGGTCAGGCAGCATCTGTGGAGAACATGGATAGGTGACGTTTCACAGAGTGCTGGAGTAACTCAGCGGGTCAGGCAGCATCTGTGGAGAACATGGATAGGTGACGTTTCACAGAGTGCTGGAGTAACTCAGCGGGTCAGGCAGCATCTGTGGAGAACATGGATAGGTGACGTTTTGGGTCGGGACCCTTCTTCAGACCGAGGGCTTCAAACATCTGCTGAAGAAGGGTCCTGAGCCAATACGTCACCCAAATTTCTCACGTCATATATCCATATTCTCCAGAGATGCTGCCTGGGCCCAGTGAGATACTCCAGCAGTCTGTGTTTAGCTGAAGATTCCAGCATCTGCAGTTCCTTGTGTCTCTATTCTGAGTGGCCATGGGCCTGGAGAATTGGCATTCAGTAAGGGGACTTTGAGTACATCCTTGTGCCTTCTCTCAGACTGCTGGGTAATCTGCTCCTGTGAATAGTTAGTCAGAGATATTGATGATGAAAGATGTGCAGTCTCCAGTTATTCTACGTTTCTGTGACTCCACAATGCACAGGTAGACACAAAATCCAGTCAGTGGAAAGACAATATACATGATTACAGTTGATCCATTCACAGTGTACAGATACATGATAAGGGAATAACGTTTAGTGCAAGGTAAAGCCAGTAAAGTCCGATCAAGGATAGTGCGAGGGTCACCAAAGAGGTAGATAGTGGTTCAGCACTTCTCTCAGGTTTGTGATAGGATGGTTCAGTTGCCTGTTGTTAAACAGCTGGGAAGAAACTGTCCCTGAATCTGGAGGTGTGCGTTTTCACACTTCTGTACCTTTTGCCCGATGGGAGAGGGGAGAAGAGGGAGTGACTGGGGTGCGACTCGCCCTCGACTATGCTGCTGGCCTTGCCGAGGCAGCATGAGGTGTAGATGGAGTCAATGGAAGGAAGATTGGTTTGTGTAGAAAGGAACTGCAGATGTTGGTTTAAGCCGAAGATAGACACAATATGCTGGAGTAACTCGGGATAGGCAGCATCTATGGAGAGAAGGAATGGGTGACGTTCTTCCGAAGAAGGGTCTCGACCCGAAACGTCACCCATTCCTTCTCTCCAGAGATGCTGCCTCACCCCCTGAGTTACTCCAGCATATTGTGCTTACCTTCGATTTTATCCAGCACCTGCAGTTCTTTCTCACACATTTTGTCCACAATGCACATATTGTTATCGAGAGAGGGGAACTTTTCAACCATGCATCTGTGTTGCCTCCTGGCTTTGTAAACTGATAACATCAGTGTGGCGACAAATTCCATAGATGCTTGTCTAATTGTATACGATTCACACAACTGAAGATCTAACACAACTTGCAGTCTTGAAAAAAATACTAAACTATTTCTCCCACAAGTCAAATTCAAGGAATACATTTAAACCCCACTGAGGCCAATCGAGGTTTCTACTGCAATGATGTATGCAGAAATGGAACAACGTAACTCTCTGCCTCAGAGGGTGGTGGAGGCCGGTTCTCTGGAGGGTTTCAAGAGAGAGCTAGATAGGGTTCTTAAAGATAGCGGAGTTAGGGGATATGGGGAGAAGGCAGGAACGGGGTACTGATTGGGGATGATCAGCCATGATCATATTGAATGGCGGTGCTGGCTCGAAGGGCCGAATGGCCTCCTCCTGCACCTATTGTCTATTGTAAAGTTCAAGAATTAGAGTGTTTAATCGTCACGTTCCTGCAATTCTTACTGGTAGCAGCTTAACACACAGTAGACAATAGACAATAGGTGCAGGAGTAGACCATTCGGCCCTTCGAGCCAGCACCGCCATTCAATGTGATCATGGCTGATCATCCCCAATCAGTACCCTGTTCCTGCTTTCTCCCCATATCCCCTGACTCTGTTATCTTCAAGTCCTATCTAGCTCTCTCTTCAAAGTATCCAGAGAACCGGCCTCCACCCCTCTGAGGCAGAGAATTCCACAGACTCACAACTCTCTGTGTACACAGCTGTAAACCTGATATCACACATAAAGATATAGTTTAGTTTAGAGAAGCAGTGTGGAAACAGGCCCTTCGGCCCACCGAGTCCGCGCCGACCAGCGATCACCCGTACACTAGTACTACTCTACACACTAGGGACAATTTACAGAGGCCAATTAACCAGCAAACCGGCAGGTTTTTGGGATGTGGGAGGAAACTGGAGCACCCGCAGAAAACCCATGTGATCACAGGGGGAACGTGCAAACTCCATACAGACAGCACCCGTAGTCGGGATCGAATCCAGGTCTCTGGCGCTGTGAGGCAGCAGCTCTCCCGCTGCGCCACAGTGCCGACCGATTGATGAAATAATCAGGAACAGCTTCTTCCCAGCAACCATCAGGCTCCTGAACACTGCACAACACTGACCCCAGCAACTGTCATCTTCTACGGACGATGTCTTTGGTTGCACGGCCACCTTTTGCACTATTATGGTTATCCAGTATAACTGAAATTAATTTATTAAATATTAATGATTTAACAGAAGATCACAGTTGCTGAGGTCAGTGTTGTGCAGTGTTCAAGAGCCTGATGGTTGCTGGGAAGAAGCTGTTCTTGATCCTGGAGGTCACGGTTTTCAGGCTCCTGTACCTTCTTCCCGATGGTGGCAGCGAGATGAGAGCGTGGCCAGGGTGGTGTGGGTCACTGATGATGCTGGCTGCCTTTTTGAGGCAGCGCCTCCTGTAGATCCCTTCGATGGTGGGGAGGTCAGTACCTGTGATGGACCTTCGATGGTGGGGAGGTCAGTAGCTGTGATGGACCGGGCAGTGTCCACCACTCTCTGTAGGATCCTTTCAGGTTGGGATGTGTTTTTATCAAAAGTATTTTTAATCTCTTTTGAGTTTACTTTAGTTTAGTTTATTATCACGTTTACCAAGGTACAGTGAAAATCTTTTTGTTGTGTGCTAACGAGTCAGTGGAAAGACAATACATGATTACAACCGAGACCTCCAGAGTATACAGATACATGATTAACAGAAGGGAATAACGTTTAGAGCACGGTATAGTCTGATTAAAGATAGTCCAAGAGTCTCCAATGAGGTAGATGGGATGTCTGGATCACTCTCTTGTTGATGATAGGATGATTCAGTTGCCTGATAACGGCTGGGAAGCAACTGTAAATAGTCACAAAATGCTGGGGTAACTCAGCGGGAAAGGCAGCATCTCTGGAGAGGAGGAACGGGTAACATTTTGGGTCAAGACCCTTCTTCAGACTCAGGGGAGGGGGGGACTAGAGATAAGGTTGGGTAAGGTGTTGCTGAATCTGGGGGTATCTGCAGTACCTGATATGGAAATACAACTGTTTAAATAGTTTTTAACGTTTCATTAGAGGCTCTCCAGAGATGCTGCCTGTCCCGCTGAGTTACCTCTAGCATTTTGTGTCTATCTTTAGTGTAAATCAGCATCTGCTGTTCCTTTTGACACACTTAAATGAATATTGACGATCCCTCCCCGTCACAGAAGTCTCTTGCCCAGAGCAGGCAAATTGAGAACTAGACGACATATGTTTAAGGTGAAGGGGAAAATATTGAATAGGAATTTGAGGTGGTAGCATTTTCACATAGAGGGTGGATGTATGGAACGAGCTGCCAGAGGTGGTAGTTGAGGCAATGTTTAAGAAGCAGTCAAGTCAAGAGTCAAGAGAGTTTATTGTCATGTGTCCTAGATAGGACAATGAAATTCTTGCTTTGCTTCAGCACAACAGGATATTGTAAACAAAAATACAGAACAACTCAGTGTGTTTATATAGCATAGACCACATATACACACATAAATAAACAGTTAAAGTGCAATAGGCTGTTACAGTTCAGAGTCTGTTTGATGTCGAGTTTAATAGCCTGATGGCTGTGGGGAAGAAGCTGTTCCTGAACCTGGATGTACCAGATTTCAGGCTCCAGTACATTCTACCCGATGGTAGTGTTGGACATGTACTTGGATAGGACAGGTTTAGATGGATATGGGCCAAACGCAGGCAGGTGGGACCAGTGTATTTAGGGCATAATGGCCAGTGTGGGCAAGTCCAGTGTACCAAAGTACAGTGAAAAGTTTTTGTTTCGTGCTAACCAGTCAGCAGAAAGACAATACATGATTACAATCGACCCATGGATGATAAAAATGCTGGAGAAACTCAGCAGTTGATGCAGCATCTGTGGAGCGAAGGAATAGGTGACGTTTCGGGGGTGGGGGGCGGGGGGGGCGGGAAGAAGAAAGGAGGAGGCAGGGACAGTGGGCTGTGGGAGAGCTGGGAAGGGGAGGGGAAAGAGGGAGAAAGCTGGGACCAAAGATCCTACAGCGAGCAAGATGGTCCACTTGACGAAAAAGACGTAGTATGGTCATGGGCAGATTCATGGGTAATTTTCGGTCCCATTTCCGTAACCGGCTTCCGTCTCCGCACCAAAGATCCCGTAGGATACGAGTGCGGAGACGGAAGCCGGTTACGGAAACATCCTCTGAAAAATAAAAGTTATTTGGGAAAAATCTTCTCATTTTCAGAACTATAATTTATTAACACAAACTGTTCCCCCGTAACGTTGATTACACTGCGAGTCGGGTCGGGTCGGGTCGGGTTACTGAAATGGATGAAAAAAGGGCCCACGTTCCGCTCCGTTGCGTACTACACGTCAGCCCATTGCATTTAGCAGGAGTGGTCTATCTTGCTCCGCTATAGGATCTTTGGCAGGGACTACCTGAAATTAGAGAAGTGAATGTTCATACCGCTAGGGTGTAAACTACTCTGTCATTGACCCATGGCCAGTGTATAGGTGCATGATAAGGGAATGTGGTTCAGTTCAGGGTAGAGCCAGCAGAGTCCGGGGGCGAGGGCCTGTTTCTACACCGTACAACTCTAATTCACCTGGCGTGTCTGTTTGTGTTGTTGCAGAGAGACGAGGAGTTCATGAGGCGGCTCTTTGTGCGGGTCTACCACGACAGTGTATACCCGCTCCTGCGCTCCACCACCCTGCCGACAATCAAACAGGGCGACGACGAGGCTGAGGTCAGCAGGTGGAAGGACATCGCCAACTTTCTACACCAAACAGCCGAGAAGAATGGCTCGCTCTACAGCCTTCTCTCCCCAGAGCACGCCTACCGGGTGTTTGATATTTCAGAGATAAGCTACGATTTCCTGGGACTGACACGGAAAGCTGCATCAGTCGACTGATCTACACACTACAAGTGCAACTAGTTTTATTAAAAGGTGGCCATCAACATAAACCTCAGTAACTACTTTATTGTCACGTGTATCTAGATAGTGAAAGGCTTTGTTTTGCATACAGTCCAGCAAAATAGACAATAGACAATGGGTATGCAAAATTGCTGGGGAAACTCAGCGGGTGCAGCAGCATCTATGGAGCGAAGGAAATAGGCGACGTTTCGGCCCGAAACGTCGCCTATTTCCTTCGCTCCATAGATGCTGCTGCACCCGCTGAGTTTCCCCAGCAATTTTGTGTACCTTCGATATTCCAGCATCTGCAGTTCCCTTTTGAACACAATAGACAATGGGTGCAGGAGTAGGCCATTCAGCCCATCGAGCCAGCACTACCATTCAATGTGATCATGGCTGATCATCCCCAATCAGTACCCCGTTCCTGCCTTCTCCCCATATCCCCTGACTCCGCTATTTTTAAGAGCCCTATCTAGCTCTCTCTTGAAAGTATCCAGAGAACCGGCCTCCACCGCCCTCTGAGGCAGAGAATTCCACAGACTCGCAACTCTCTGTGAGAAAAAGTGTTTCCTCGTCTCCGTTCTAAATGGCTTGAGGGAGAATTGTTGAAATGAACTCAGCACAAAATATTCTGACTAGAACCTCTCTCTCTATCTCTCCTTCTATGGCAGATCAACGATGGAGATACAGAGAGAAGGTGGGGGTGATCTTTGTATCTGGGAACATTAATGAGCAGAGTGGAATGCCTTGCATATTCCTGCAACATCAGCAGATGATGGTTGGATTTTTTTGAGGAATTTATGCTCCCAGCAGCTCTAGAAAAACAAGATACATGGGCTCCTGCAATGCCGCTGATCCTTATCGCAGTGTGAGAGAGAGATACTGGACACCGCAGGCACCACTCCTGCCTCGGGGGCTGAGGTCAGGAAATAGTTTACCACATCAGCTCACACAGAGCTGTATAGGCCATTTGGCCCACTATGTCCATGCCGTCCAAAATGGCATACTGGGCTAGTCACATCTTCCTGCATTTGGCCCATATTCCCCTCAACCTTTGTTTAAGAAGGAACTGCAGATGCTGGAAAATCGAAGGTAGACAAAAATGCTGGAGAAACTTAGCGGGTGAGGCAGCATCTATGGAGCGAAGGAAATCAGACCCTGGGGATTTATCTACCTTCAGTCCCAACAGTTTACCTAACATAGTTTTCTGACTAATGTGGATTCCCTTCAGTTCCTCCCTCCCACTAGATCCTCGGCACCCTAGTACTTCTGGAAGATTGTTGGTGTTTTCCTTAGTGAAGGCAGAACCAAAGTACTTGTTTAACTGTTCTGCCATTTCCTTGCTTCCCAATATAAATGCAAGTCCTACTGCAGAGTCCCTGCTTTCTTTACGCAACCGGCCCTTCCACCTATTTTTGTATCATCTGCAAACTTGGCCACAAAGCCTTCAATCCCCTCGTCCAAATAATTCATATTCAACGTGAAGAGTAGCGGCCCCAGCACCGAGCCCTGGAGAACTCCGCTAGTCACTGGCAGCCACCAGCACTGAAAAGCCCCCTTTATTGCCACTCTTTGCCTTCTGCCATCCGGCCAACCCGCTACCCTCGCTAGTATCTGCCCTTTGATACCTTAAACATAGAAACATAGAAAATAGGTGCAGGAGTAGGCCATTCGGCCCTTCGAGCCTGCACCGCCATTCAATATGATCATGGCTGATCATCCAACTCAGTATCCTGCACCTGCCTTCTCTCCATACCCCCTGATCCCTTTAGCCACAAGGGCCACATCTAATTCCCTCTTAAATATAGCCAATGAACTGGCCTCAACTACCTTCTGTGGCAGAGAATTCCACAGATTCACCACTCTCTGTGTGAAAATCTCTCATCTTCTTTAGCAGCCTCACGTGTGGCACCTTAGGAAATGCTTTAGAGTTATACAATAGACAATAGGTGCAGGAGTAGGCCATGCGGCCCATCGAGCCATTCAATGTGATCATGGCTGATCATCCCCAATCAGTACCCCGTTCCTGCCTTCTCCCCATATCCCCTGACTCCGCTATCTTCAAGAGCCCTATCACGCTCTGAAAATTCCTAATACCCCTGAGGTCCCTCTTAAATCTCTCCCCTCTCACCTTAAGCCTGTACCCTCTAGTTTTAGAATCCTTTACCCTCGGAAACAGACTGTGAGCGTTCACTTTATCCGTGCCCCTCATGATCTTGTACCCCTCAATAAGGTCACCCCTCAGCCTCCTATGCTATAAAGAACAAAGCCGCAGCCTATCCAACCTCTCCCTGTAACCCAAGCCCAGGTCGGTGACCAAAACTGCCGCATATATGGGAGGATTTCACTAGCCGTGTAGCGGGGAATAGTTCTGAACATAATTCTGGAGACGGTGAATGAGTGAAGAATTTTCACATTACATCTGCATACCCAAAGTTGGTTAGCTGGTAAATATTTAAAATTCCTTTACCTGACATTCTTATGGCTGATTTAACAAAAAAGACACATATCTACATCAACACACTGGGACATTATCTGCTTTATCTTTTGTGAATTAGCCCAGAATGCAGCATAGATAAGGTGGTCAAGTACAAAGATAAGCCTTCTATGATCTTTGGTCAAGAAGGCTTTTGTCACATGGGCCTGCATCATTCACAGTATACAGTGTAGAAGATAGACACAAAATGCTGGAGTAACTCAGCAGGTCAGGCAGCATCTCTGGAGAGAAGGAATATGTGACGTTTCGGGTCGAGACCCATCATCAGACACACGTCGCGTAACAGAAATGCCACCTATTCCTTTTCTCCAGAAAAACCCACTGATTAGACAATAGACAATAGGTGTAGGAGTAGGCCATTCGGCCCTTTGAGCCAGCACCGCCATTCAATGTGATCATGGCTGAACATAGAAACAGAAAATAGGTGCAGGAGTAGGCCATTCGGCCCTTCGAGCCTGCACCGCCATTCAATGTGATCATGGCTGATCATAGAAACAGAAAATAGGTGCAGGAGTAGGCCATTCGGCCCTTCGAGCCTGCACCGCCATTCAATATGATCATGGCTGATCATCCAACTCAGTATCCTGTACCTGCCTTCTCTCCATACCCCCTGATCCCTTTAGCCACAAGGGGCACATCTAACTCCCTCCTAAATATAGCCAATGAACTGGCCTCAACTAACTTCTGTGGCAGAGAATTCCACAGATTCACCATTCTCTGTGAGAAAAATGTTTTCTCGGTCCTAAAAGATTTCCCCTTTATCCTTAAACTGTGACCCCTTGTTCTGGACTTCCCCAACATCGGGAACAATCTTCCTGCATCTAGCCTGTTCAGCCCCTTAAGAATTTTGTACGTTTCTATAAGATCCCCCCTCAATCTTCTAAATTCTAGCGAGTACAAGCCGAGTCTATCCAGTCTTTCTTCATATGAAAGTCCTGACATCCCAGGAATCAGTCTGGTGAACCTTCTCTGTACTCCCTCTATGGCAAGAATGTCCTTCCATCATCCCCAATCAGTACCCCGTTCCCTCCTTCTCCCCATATCTCCTGACTCTGCTATTTTTAAGAGCCCTATCTAGCTCTCTCTTGAAAGCATCCAGAGAACCTGCCTCCACCACTAAGGCAGAGAATTCCACATACTCACCACTCTCTGTGAGAAAAAGTGTTTCCTCATCTCCGTTCCAAATGGCTTACTCCTTATTCTTAAACTGTGGCCCCTGGTTCTGGACTCCCCCAACATTGGGAACATGTTTCCTGCCTTTAGCTTGTCCAAACTCTAGCATTTTGCATGATCCATGATCCATGCTCCTTGATTACTCCAGCATTTTGTGCCTGTCTTTGGTGTAAACCAGCATCTGCAGTTCCTTCTTACGCACATTGAGTGTAGAAGTTGGGAGGTCATGTTTCAGTTGTAGAAGCATTTAGAGTATTGTGTTCGGTTTTTGGGCACCATGTTATAGGAAAGATGTTGTCAGCTGGAAAGGGTGCAGAGAAGATTTACCAGGATGTTGCCAGGACTCGAGAGCTATAGAGAGGGGTTGAGCAGGCTGGGACTCTGTTCCATGGTGCGCAAGAGAATGAGGGGTGATCTTATAGAGGTGTAGAAGATCATGAGAGGAATAGATCAGAACAGTTGGGGAATCATGAAGCAGAGGACACAGGTTGAAGGTGAGGAGAGAATGATTTATAGGAAGCTGAGGGGTAACATTTTCACACAGAGGGTGGTGTGTGTATGGAACGAGCTGCCGGAGGAGGTGGTTGAGGCAGGTACTTTCACAACATTTAAGAAACATTTAGACAGGCACATGGATAGGACAGGTTTCGAGGGATTTGGGCCAAAAACAGGCAGGTGGGACTAGTGTAGATGGGACATGTTGGGCGGCATGGGCAAGTTGGACTGAAGGGCCTGTTTCCACACTGTATCACTCTATGAATAGTGCAGCTGGGACATGTTGGGCGGTGTGGGCAAGTTGGGCCGACGGGCCTGTTTCCACACTGTATCACTCTATGACTAGTGTAGATGGGACATGTTGGCTGGTGTGGGCAAGTTGGGCTGAAGGGCCTGTTTCCACACTGTATCACTCTATGACTAGTGTAGCTGGGACATGTTGGGCGGTGTGGGCAAGTTGGGCCGAAGGGCCTGTTTCCACACTGTATCACTTATGGTTCTATGAGCAGTTGTAGTTGTATTCTCTTTCAAGGAAGAAGACATCTGAATGGAGCAATTATGGAGAGGTCAGTGTGGAGAAGGAGTCATGGAGTCTCTCCTGTTTGTTTAGACTGTTTGGTTAACAGCGCACTGGACTTGTGCACACATTCATGGCCAAAGTTTGAATCAGGTATCAGAGGTGAGATGATTCAGTTGCGTTTACCTCAGTACAGTGAAATTCCTTTTTTGCATGCAGTTCAGTAAAATTCTACGACACATCGGCACAACCATACTCAAGTTCAACCGAGGAACACTATGGTAACAGTAGGAATAACACTGAGGCAAGTGTGGTTGAGGCAATAACACAAGAGTCGTTATATTTCAGCGCCATCTTGTATCCTTCAACCAGGTAGGGACCGAGAAATACAGTTTCCCCCATCCCCTCCCCCCCTCTACCCCCCATATAAAAAAGATTAGACCTCCAAGACAAAACACACTAACGCACTAAAAATAAAAAAATATGTTGATAGGACAAACAGCTGCAGGCAGGGCAGCCATACTCGACGGCCCCTTGATGATGCTGGCAGCCTTTTTGAGGCAGCGACTGCGATAGATCCCTTCGATGGTGGGGAGGTCAGAGCCGATGATGGACTGGGCAGCGGTCACAACTTTCTGCATTCTTTTCTGCTCCTGGACGCTCAAGTTGCCGAACCAAGCCACGATGCAACCAGTCAGCATGCTCTCTACTGTGCACCTGTAGAAGTTAGAGAGAGTCCTCCTTGACATGCTGAATCTCCGTAATCTTCTCAGGAAGTAGAGGCGCTGATGTGCTTTCTTTATAATTTCATCAGTGTGCTGGGACCAGGAAAGATCTTCTGAAATGTGCACGCCCAGGAATTTATATCTGAACGGTATTAAGATAGAAGGTACACAAAAGTGCTGGAGAAACTCAGCGGGTGCAGCAGCATCTATGGAGCGAAGGAAATAGGCAACGTTTTTCGGGACGAAACGTTGCCTATTTCCTTCGCTCCATAGATGCTGCTGCACCCGTTGAATTTCTCCAGCACTTTTGTGTACCTTCGATTTTCCAGCATCTGCAGTTCCTTCTTGAACAGGTATTAAGATTGTTGTCCCACTTTAGGCAACTAACCTATTAACATTTACACTGTTTAGTGTAACCGCGCAAAACAGGCCCTTCGGCCCACTCAGTACCTTCTTGAATAGTAAGTGTTCAAGAGTTACGGTGAGGACGCAGAAGAATGGAGTTGAGAGGGAAAGATAGATCAGCCAAGGAGCAGACGATGGGCCGAATGGCCTAATTCTACACCTATGTCTTGTTTTATGAGCCCGTGCCCACCTTTTCACACCTATCCCTCTTTCCCATCCACTACCTACACACTAGGGTCAATTTACAGAAGTCGATTAACCTACAAACCCGCATGTCATTGGAGCGTGGGAGGAATCCGGAGCACCCGGAGGAAACCCACGTGATCATGGGGAGAACGTGCAGACTCCACACAGACAGCACTCGGGGTCAGGATCGAACCGTGGTCTTGGGCGCTGTGAGGCAGCAGCTCTACCCGCTGCGCCACCGTGCCGGCCTGTGCTGGAGGTTTGTTTTGTTTAAAGGATATTTAAAGGGCAGGAACGGGGTACTGATTGTGGATGATTAGCCATGATCACATTGAATGGCGGTGCTGGCTCGAGGGGCCGAATGGCCTACTCCTGCACCTATTGTCTCCGTGGATTGTCACCTTGTCGTGTTGGAGAAGCTTGTGTGGACCTGAGATCCTGAGAGCGATGCCGTCTGGAGCTATGCTCCTGGTAGGGCCACCCATGGCGGTAAGGTCGAGGGGGAGGTCTCTGACAAAGAGCAATCCAACCAAGACCTCAACAGTGGAACAGGCGGAGGACGATGGCTGACCTTAGTGGAGCGTCACAACGGCTGGGAAGGCGGATGAAGGCTGCAGCAGAAAAGGGTCTCCGGTCGTCTTGGACTCCATGCCACTGGATCCTGACCCAGATCTGTCAAGGACCGTGGGGTGGCTGTCTGTGCACCAGTCTCCCCACGTTAAACAAAGTCACGCACAGGCGTCCTCCATATAGGGAATAGCACCCGGGCGACACCTATGGTCAGCCATGACCGAAGGGGGGGCTAAGAAGAAGAAGATTGTCTATTGACATTTGGGCAGTACATGGATAGGAAGGATGAGAGAGATATGGGCGAATGCAGACAAATGGGATTAGTTTAGATTGGGTATCTTGGCCGGCATGCGTGAGTTGGGCCATGGATGAACCCGGGTGCTGTTAATAGACAATAGTTGCAGATAGACAACAGGTGCAGGAGTAGGCCATTCAGCCCTTCGAGCCAGCACCGCCATTCAATGTGATCATGGCTGATCATCCCCAATCAGTACCCCGTTCCTGCCTTCTCCCCATATCCCCTGACTCTGCTATCTTTAAGAGCCCTATCTAGCTCTCTCTTGAAAGCATCCAGAGAACCCGCCTCCACCGCCCTCTGAGGCAGAGAATTCCACAGACTCACAACTCTCTGTGAGAAAAAGTGTTTCCTCGTCTCCGTTCTAAATGGCTTAGCCATTCTTAAACTGTGGCCCCTGGTTCTGGACTCCACCAACATCGGGAACATGTTTCCTGCCTCTAGCAAGTCCAAACCCTTAATAATCTTATATGTTTCAATGAGATCCCCTCTCAACCTTCTAAACTCCAGAGAAGAGAGTGGTGAATCTGTGGAATTCTCTGCCTCAGAAGGTAGTTGAGGCCAGTTCATTGGCTATATTTAAGAGGGAGTTAGATGTGGCCCTTGTGGCTAAAGGGATCAGGGGGTATGGAGAGAAGGCAGGTACAGGATACTGAGTTGGATGATCAGCCATGATCATATTGAATGGTGGTGCAGGCTCGAAGGGCCGAATGGCCTACTCCTGCACCTATTTCTATGTTTCTATGTAAGACAAGCCCAGCCGCTCCATTCTCTCAGCATATGACAGTCCCGCCATCCCGGGAATTAACCTTGTAAACCTTCGCTGCATTCCCTCAATAGCATGAATGTCCTTCCTCAAATTAGGGGACCAAAAACTGCACACGTATCAGGATGGAGCCCGTGTCTCTGGCGCTGTGAGGCAGCAACTCCACCGTCGCGCCACCGTGCGGCCCAAATGGGACTTGCGTAGATGGGGCGATGTGGTGGGCATGGACAAAGTGGGCCGAAGGGCCAGTATCGCTGCTGTAAGGCTCTGTGCCTCTTCTGCTCGAAGCTCAACAATGTAAAGGAAGACCGCAGCTTTGCAGCCGCAGTGGTATCACATTCCTGCACAATGTTTGTTTCTGTCAAACTGGTTCTGGGTGTCGATTACTGGGTGGAACAACTTTCAGTCTCAGGCTTGACATCGCAGCTAAGCTTGACCAGCGGGGGAGAGTTTAGTTTAGAGATACAGCGTGGAAACTGGCTCCGGGTCTCTGCCGGCCAGCAATCCCCCGCACACTAACACATTAACCAACTAGGGACAATTTTTACATTTACCAAACCAATTAACTTACAAACCTGCACGTCTTTGGGGTGTCAAGTCAAGTTTATTTGTCACATACACATACAAGATGTGCAGTGAAATGAAAGTGGCAATGCCTGCGGATTGTGCAAAACAACAGAACAGAACAGTATTTACATTTTTTACAAAAGACACAACACAACGGTAAATGAGCCACTGGTGAGATTAGAGTTTACAGTCCCGATGGCCTGTGGGAAGAAACCGTCTCATCCTCTCTGTTTGCATAGCGTGACAGTGGAGGCGTTTGCCTGACCGTAGCAGCTGGAACAGTCTGTTGCTGGGAGGGTAGGGGTCCCCCATAATCAAAGTCAAAAGTCAAAGTAGCCTTTATCGTCATTCAGACCTTGCGGTCTGAACGAAATTTTGTTGCCTTGCAGTGTTGCTGGATCTGCACCTCCTGGTGTATAGGACCTGCAGGGGGGGCGAGTGTAGTTCCCATGGTGCGTTCGGCCGAACGCACTACTCTCTGCAGAGCCTTCCTGTCCTGGGCAGAGCAGTTCCCAAACCAGATCGAGATGTTGCCGGACAAGATGCTTTCCACAGCCCCAGAGTAGAAGCACTGGAGGATCCTCAAGTCAAGTCAAGTCAAGTCAAGTCAAGTCAAGTCAAGTCAAGTTTATTCGTCACATACACATACGAGATGTGCAGTGAAATGAAAAGTGGCAATGCTCGCAAATTGTGCAAAAAGACAAACAACCAAACAAACTATAAACACAATCATAAACACACACGTATTCTTTTACATATTAAATATTGGAAGGAAAAACGTTCAGTAAAGTTAGTCCCTCGTGAGTTTACAGTCCTAATGGCCTCTGGGAAGAAACTCCTTCTCAACCTCTCCGTTCTCACCGCATGGCAACGGAGGCGTTTGCCTGACCGTAGCAGCTGGAACAGTCCGTTGCAGGGGTGGAAGGGGTCTCTCATGATATTGTTGGCTCTGGAGTTGCACCTCCTGATGTATAGTTCCTGCAGGGGGGCAAGTGAAGTTCCCATAGTGCGTTCGGCCGAACGCACTACTCTCTGCAGATCCTTCTTGTCCTGGGCAGAGCAATTCCCAAACCAGATGGTGATATTTCCGGACAAGATGCTTTCCACAGCTGCTGCGTAGAAGCACTGGAGGATCCTCAGAGACACTCTGAATTTCCTCAATTGCCTGAGGTGGTAAAGGCGCTGCCTTGCCTTACTCATGAGTGCTGAGGCGTGTGATGTCCATGTCAGATCCTCAGAGATGTGGACTCCCAGATATTTAAAACAGTTCACCCTATCCACAGGATCCCCATTTATCCTCAATGGTGTGTACGTCCTCGGATGATGTGCCCTCCTAAAGTCCACGATCAGCTCCTTAGTTTTTTTGATATTCAAGAGGAGGCTGTTGTCCTGACACCAGAGTGCTAGACCAGCCACCTCCTCCCGGTAGGCCTTCTCATCGTTGTCTGAGATCAGGCCCACCACCACAGTGTCATCAGCAAACTTGATGATGGAGTTGGAGCTGAACCTAGCCACACAGTCATGTGTGTACAGGGAGTACAGTAGGGGGCTGAGGACGCAACCTTGGGGGCGATCCTGTGCTCAGGGTGAGGGACTTCGATGTATTCCCCCCCATCTTGACTACCTGGGGCCTGGCGGTGAGAAAGTCCAGGGCCCAGGCACACAGAGGGGTGTTGAGCCCTAATTCCATTAGCTTCTCGGCCAGTCTGGTGGGGACTATCGTGTTGAAGGCTGAACTGTAGTCTATGAACAGCATCCTCACGTAGCCCCCCTTCTGGCTGTCAAGATGGGAGAGAGCGGTGTGCAAAACCTGGGAGACCGCATCGTCCGTGGATCTGTTCGGACGGTATGCGAACTGTAACGGGTCCATGTTGCGAGGGAGGAAGGCGCAGATGTGTTTCTTCACCAGACTCTCCATATATGTTATATTTACCATATATGTATATAGAATGTATATGCTGTCCTTCGGTGATAGGGCTAGATAGGGCTCTTAAAGATAGCGGTTCAGGGGATATGGGGAGAAGGCAGGAACGGGGTACTGATTGGGGATGATCAGCCGTGATCACATTGAATGGCGTTGCTGGCTCGAAGGGCCGAATGGCCTATTCCGGCACCTTTTGTTTATTGTCCTCCCCACCATCGAAGGCATCTACAGGAGGCGCTGCCTCAAGAAGGCAGCCAGCATCATCAGAGACCCACACCACCCTGGCCACGCTCTCATCTCGCTGCTACCATCGGGAAGAAGGTACAGGAGCCTGAAAACCGTGACCTCCAGGTTCAAGAACAGCTTCTTCCCAACAACTTGAACATCACAACCAACAATAAACTCTGAACTACACTGGAGCATTGGTTTTGTGTTTTGCAATATTTAATATTTTTTAAGTATAAATACAGTGCCCTCCATAATGTTTGGGACATAGACCCATCATTTATTTATTTGCCTCTGCACTCCACAATTTGAGATTTGTCATAGAATAAAAATCCTGTGTGGTTAAAGTGAACATTGTCAGATTTTATTAAAGGTTATTTTTATATATTTTGGTTTCTGTCCTATCCATGTACCTGTCTAAATGTTACTTAAACGTTGGGATAGTCCCAGCCTCAACTACCTCCTCTGGCAGCTTGTTCCATACACCCACCACATCCTACCCCGGGAAAGGGTTTGATTGTCTACCCTATCTACACCTCTCATCATTTTATACATTTTATTTTAGAGATACAGCACGGAGACAGGCCCTTCAGCCCACTGGGCACATGCCAACCAGCGATCCCCGCACAGTAACACTATCTTACACCCATCGAGACATTTTTTTTAACATTTACCAAGCCAATTGACCTACAAACCTGTACGTCTTTGGAGCATGGGAGGAGGAGGAGGCCATTCGGCCCTTCGAGCCAGCATCGCCATTCAATGTGATCATGGCTGATCATCCCCAATCAGTACCCCATTCCTGCCTTCTCCCCATATCCCCTGACTCCGCTATCTTTAAGAGCCCTATCGAGCTCTCTCTTGAAAGTATCCAGAGAACCTGCCTCCACCGCCCTCTGAGGCAGAGAATTCCACAGACTCACAACTCTCTGTGTGAAAAAGTGTTTCCTCGTCTTCGTTTTAAATGGCTTACTCCTTATTCTTAAACTGTGGCCCCTGGTTCTGGACTCCCCCAACATCGGGAACATGTTTCCTGCCTCTAGTGTGTCCAAACCCTTAACAATCTTATATGTTTCAATGAGATTCCCTCTCATCCTTCTAAACTCCAGAGTGTACAAGCCCAGCTGCTCCATTCTCTCAGCATATGACAGTCCCGCCATCCCGGGAATTAACCTTGTAAACCTACGCTGCACTCCCTCAATAGCAAGAATGCCCTTCCTCAAATTAGGGGACCAAAACTGCACACAATACTGCAGGTGTGGTCTCACTAGGGCCCTTCATAGACTGATGAACAAGGACCCCCAGATCCCATTGTACTTCACCAAAACATTACCTATTTCCTTCGCTCCATAGATGCTGCTGCACCCACTGGGTTTCTCCAGCATTTTTGTCTACCTTTGATTTTCCAGCATCTGCAGTTCCTTCTTGATCATTAAAAAGTTAGTTAACTTTAGAATGAACAATTTATTTTCATTTTCTTGAAGTTAGTACCTAGTAGTTAGATGTTTACAAAACAGTGTACATTTTGAAGTATATCTAATTTCTTGGATGTGGCCTTATTAGATTACAGCTGAATGAATGCAGCATTCCAACATGTAAAGGTTCCCCACCCCTGCTCTAAGCACTGCTCCCTAATTACCATCTTAATGGAGACATTTAAATGATGGTAGTTGCCACATTCTTTCTTCCTAATTAATTCCCCCCTGTCCCAACCCATTGGCAATTGATCAGGATATTCACATACCACCAGGTTTAATTCTAGGCATTTTCACCAAAGATCTCTAGCTCTGCTATAGGATCTTTGATTTTCACTGGGACGTTTAACTTGGAGAGTGTGCAGAGGAGGTTTAACAGAACGATGCCTGGATTACAAGGTGTTAGTTACAGGGAGAGGTTTGGATTGTTTTCTCTGGAACGCCTGAGGTTGTGAGGATAGAAGTGTCGAGGTGGCACAGAGTAGAGTAGAGTCGCTGCCTTACAGCGAATGCAGCGCCAGAGACGACACAAAGCTAGATGGCAGCGTGAACTGTGAGGAGGATGCTATGAGAATGCAGGGTGACTTGGACAGGTTGGGGGAGTGGGCAGATGCTTGGCAGATGCAGTTTAATGCGGATAAATGTGAGGTTATCCACTTTGGTAGCAAAAACAGGAAAGCAGATTACTATCTAAATGGTGTCAAGTTGGGAAAAGGGGAAGTCAAGTCAAGTCAAGTCAAGTCAAGTCATGTTTATTTGTCACATACACATACGAGATGTGCAGTGAAATGAAAAGTGGCAATGCTCGCGGACTTTTGTGCAAAAGACAAACAACCAAACAACCAAACAAACTATAGACACAATCATACCACACATATTCTTTTACATAATAAATAATGAAGGGAAGAACGTTCAGTAGAGTTAGTCCCTGGTGAGATTGGCATTTACAGTCCGAATGGCCTCTGGGAAGAAACTCCCAGTACAACGGGATCTGGGGGGTCCTTGTACATGAGTCTATGAAAGTAAGCATGCAGGCACAGCAGGCAGTGAAGAAAGCGAATGGCATGTTGCCCTTTATAACAAGAAGAATCGAATATCAGAGTAAAGAGGTCCTTCTGCAGTTGTACAGAGCCCTAGTGAGACCACACCTGGAGTATTGTGTGCAGTTTTGGTCCCCTAATTTGAGGAAGGACATTCTTGCTATTGAGGGAGTGCAGCGTAGGTTTACAAGGTTAATTCCCAGGATGGCGGGACTGTCATATGCTGAGAGAATGGAGCAGCTGGGTTTGTACACTCTGGAGTTTAGAAGGATGAGAGGGTATCTCATTGAAACATATAAGATTGTTAAGGGCTTGGTCACGCTAGAGGCAGGAAACATGTTCCCGATGTTGGGGGGTCCAGAACCAGGGGCCACAGTTTAAGAATAAGGGGTAAGCCATTTAGAATAAGAGGTAAGCCATTTAGATGAGGAAACACTTTTTCACACAGAGAGTTGTGAGTCTGTGGGATTCTCAGAGGGCGATGGAGGCCGGTTCTCTGGATACTTTCAAGAGAGAGCTAGATAGGGCTCTTAAAGATAGCGGAGTCAGGGGATATGGGGAGAAGGCAGGAATGGGGTACTGATTGTGGATGATCAGCCATGATCACATTGAATGGCGGTGCTGGCTTGAAGGGCCAAATGGCCTACTCCTGCACCTAATATCTATTGTCCAGTTGGCCCCACTCTAACAAGCTGCGTAACCAGACACTGGTCTCCAGTGAAGAACACTGTCAGTGAATCGCCCAATACAGGTAGATGCACACAGTCTCTTACCCAGAGTAGGGTACCCTCAACACCAGCAAAACCAAGGAACTGATTGTGTACTTTGGAAGGAGTAGGATGGGGACCCACAGCCCCGTTTATATCAACGAGTCGATGGTTGAAAGGGTCAAGAGCTTCAAATTCCTGGGCGTGCACATCTCTGAAGATCTTTCCTGGTCCCAGAACACTAACGCAATTATTAAGAAAGCACATCAGCGCCTCTACTTCCTGAGAAGGTTACGGAGAGTCGGTTTGTCAAGGAAGACTCTCTCTAACTTCTACAGGTGCACAGTAGAGAGCATGCTGACCGGTTGCATCGTGGCTTGGTTCGGCAACTTGAGCGCCCTGGAGCGGAAAAGATTACAAAAAGTAGTAAACACTGCCCAGTCCATCATCGGCTCTGACCTTCCTTCCATCGAGGGGATTTATCGTAGTCGCTGCCTCAAAAAGGCTGGCAGTATCATCAAAGACCCACACCATCCTGGCCACACACTCATCTCCCTGCTACCTTCAGGTAGAAGGTACAGGAGCCTGAAGACTGCAACGTCCAGGTTCAGGAATAGCTACTTCCCCACAGCCATCAGGCTATTAAACCTGGCTCAGACAAAACTCTGAACATTAATAGCCCATTATCTGTTATTTGCATTTTATCAGTTTATTTATTCATGTGTGTATATATTTATATAATGGTATATGGACACACTGATCTGTTCTGTAGTCAATGCCGACTATGTTCTGTTGTGCTGAAGCAAAGCAAGAATTTCATTGTCCTATCAGGGACACATGACAATAAACTCTCTTGAATCGAGGACCAGAGGACATACGTTTAAGGTGAAGGGGAAAAGATTTAATTGGAACCTGAGGGGTAACTTTTTCACACAAAGGGTGGTGGACATATGGAACGAGCTGCCGGAGGAGGTAGTTGAGGCAGGGACTATCGCAATGTTTAAGAAACAGTTAGGTAGACACAAAATGCTGGGGTAACTCAACGGGACTGGCAGCATCTCTGGAGAGAAGGAATGGGTGACATTTTGGGTCGAGACCCTTTGTCAGGCTGATGTCAGGGGAGTGGGCAGGACAGAGATAGAAACAGTTAGACAGGTACATGGATAGGACAGGTTTAGAGGGATATGGACCAAACACAGGCAGGTGGGACTAGTGTAGTTGGGACATGTTGGAGTGTAATTAGTTTAATCAGGGGGTGGTGAATCTGTGGAATTCATTGCCACAGACCATGTGGAAGCAGTCAATGGATTTTGTTTGTAAGGCAGAGATAGATAGATTCTTGATTAGTGCGGGTGTCAGGGGTTATGGGGAGAAGGCAGGAGAATGTGGTTAGGAGGGAGAGATAGATCAGCCATGATTGAATGGCGGAGTAGACTTGATGGGCTGAATGGCCTAATTCTGCTCCTATCACATGAACTTTATATGAACTTATGAAGTTGAACTTCTGAAGTTGGTCGGCGTGGGCAAGTTGGACAGAAGTGCCAGTTTCCACACTTTGTGAATCTATGACTCAATAAGTGGTAAGTCATGCAAGATGCTCTATGTCTGCATGTAAATGGGCAGATTGGTTCAGTACTGGGACAAAGCCAATGTGATGTAATGGTGACACATTGAGGTTGGGTTCAGATCCATAACGATTCAGGGAGGTCACGGTGGCCCTGCGGTAGAGTTGCTGCCTTACAGCGAATGCAGCGCTGGAGGCCCGGGTTCATTCCTGACTATGGGTACTGTCTGTACGGAGTTTGCACGTTCTCCCCGTGACCTGCGTGGGTTTTCTCCGAGATCTTTGGTTTTCTCCCACACTCCAAAAACGTACAGGTTTGCAGGTTAATTGGCTTGGTAAATGTAAACATTGTCCCTCGTGAGACCACACCTGGAGTATTGTGTGCAGTTTTTGTCCCCTAATTTGAGGAAGGACATTCTTGCTATTGAGGGAGTGCAGTGTCGGTTCACCAGGTGAATTCCCGGGATGGCAGGACTGTCATATGCTGAGAGAATGGAGCGGCTGGGCTTGTACACTCTGGAGTTTAGATGGATGAGAGGATATCTCATTGAAACATATAAGATTATTAAGGGTTTCTATGGACACGCTTTCTATGGACACGCTTTAGGCAGGAAACATGTTCCCGATGTTGGGGGAGTCCAGAACCAGGGGCCACAGTTTAAGAATAAGGAGTAAGCCATTTAGAACGGAGACGAGGAAACACTTTTTCTCACAGAGATTGGTGAGTCTGTGGAATTCTCTGCCTCAGAGGGCGGTGGAGGCAGGTTCTCTGGTTGCATTCAAGAGAGAGCTAGATAGGGCTCTTAAAAATAGCAGTCAGGGGATATGGGGAGAAGGCAGGAACGGGGTACTGATTGTGGATGATCAGCCATGATCTCATTGAATGGCGGTGCTCGCTCGAAGGGCCGAATGGCCTACTCCTGCACCTATTGTCTATTGTCTATTGTCAGTCAAGATCTCTTTCTAACGAAGTCCGACCAAGGATAGTACGAGTGTTTAAGAAGGAACTGCAGATGCTGGAAAAATCGAAGGTAGACAAAAAATGCTGGAGAAACTCAGCGGGTGAGGCGGCATCTATGGAGCGAAGGAATAGGTGACGTTTCAGGTCGAGACCCTTCTTCAAGGGTAGTCCGAGAGTCAATAATGAGGTAGATGGTCGTTCAGGACTGCTCTCTGATTGTGGTAGGATGATTCAGTTGCCTGATAACAGCTGGGAATGAATTGTTCCTGCTTCGGGAAGGTTGGGCAGTAATGTTATGGGCTATGGTGTAAGGGGGAAACTGTTTCCCTGTCGCTTCCTGGCGGGGATGCAACTATTTCTCCGAGTCGTGTCCTTGCCCCCCACCTCGCGGCCTACCAGCTGGATCGGAGCGGCCTTTCCTGCCGGGGACAGAGAAGCGGACCAGAGCTGCAACAGCGGCAGCGCAGCGCTGGACTCACCGCAGAGCGGGCGATGCCTACCTGGGTCGCCGTTTGGAGCTCCGGAGCGTTGGGCCGCTGCTCCAACATCGTGGAGCTCTGGTTTGGAGAGCACCCAAAGCGGGCGGCACTGACCGTCCTGGTGGTGACATTGTGGTGTCCTGGGGCCCTTTGCCGTGGGCCGCCAGAGTTGCATCTCCGCCCAGCGCGGCCCGTGGACTTCGGGAGCCGCGGACTCCGGTAGGAGGTGGCCGACTCTGATGTCCAGGCCGCTGAGGAGGTCCCCCAGCCCTGACGTCGGACTTACATCATCCCGGCGAGCGGGCCTGAACATCGTGACTGCGGAGGGCTCGGGGAGGCCCCAACCACGGGTGAACAGTGGGGAACATTAGAGGGAGAGACTGACTTTGATGCCTTCCCTCACAGTAGGAAACTTTGAATCTGCTGTGTGGGAATGTTTTATGTTGAATTCTATCGTGTGGTGTGTTATTTATTTTATTGTATGGGTGTATGGTGATCACATTTCACTGTGCCATCTGGTACATGTGACAAATAAATGTATCTTGTATTTAAGAAGGAACTGCAGTTGCTGGAAAATCGAAGGTACACAAAAATGCTGGAGAAACTCAGCGGGTGCAGCAGCATCTATGGAGCGAAGGAAATAGGCAACGTTTCAGGCCGAAACCCTTTGGGTTTCGGCCCGAAACGTTGCCTATTTCCTTCGCTCCATAGATGCTGCTGCACCCGCTGAGTTCCTCTTGTATCTTGATGGAGTTTCAATACTGATGATTCGACCAACGCCCCAGCCTGTAAGCCCCTGCTAATCCTTTGCGTATCGCAATCTCCTGCAACAGGGTGTGAGCAGAGCAGGGTGATCCCAGCCAAAGATCCGAGCTGAGACCTGGCACACCTCCTCCCCTCTCATCACCGGAAGAACCAGTTTAGGCGACTTCTACCAGCTGTGCATTCATTCTGACCAAAGATCCTACAGCGAGCAAGTTAAACCACTCGACGGAAAAGACGGAGTACGGTCGTGGGCAGATTCACGGGTCAGTTTCGGCCCCATTTCCGTAACCGGCTTCCGTCTCTGCAACAAAGATCCCGTAGGATACGAGTGCGGAGACGGAAGCCGGTTACGGAAACATCCTCGTAAAAATAAACGTTATTTGGTAAAAATCTTCTCCTCATTTTCAGAATTATAATTTATTAACACAAACTGTTCCCCCACAACGTTGACTACACTGCGAGTCGGGTCGGGTCGGGTCGGGTCGGGTTACTGAAATGGATGAAAAAAAGGCCCACGTTCCGCTCCGTTGCGTACTACACGTCAGCCCATTGCATTTGGCAGGAGTGGCCTATCTTGCTCCGCTATAGGATCTTTGATTCTGAGCTTGTTTTCTCAGTTACCAAGTTTAGTTTTGTTTAATTCAGAGATACAGTGTGGAAACAGGCCCTTCAGCCCACCGAGTCCGCACCGACCAGCGATCCCCGCTCACTAGCACATCTGGGACAATTTACAATGATACCAAGTCAATTGACCTACAAACCTGCACGTCGCTGTAGAGTAGGGGGAAACCGGAGCACCCGGAGAAAACCCACGTGGTCACAGGGAGAACGTGCAAACTCCATATAGACAGACAGCACCCGTAGTCAGGATTGAACCTGGGTCTCTGGTGTTGTAAGGCAGCTCTACCGCTGCGCCACCGTGCAGCCAATGAAAGAAACCACTGCTTATTCTTTAAGCAAGCCTGAAAATGTGTCCTGATTCAACATGTCAGCTGTCCATGTTCTCCACAGATGCTGCCTGACCCGCTGAGTTACTCCAGCACTCTGTGAAACGTCACCTATCCATGTTCTCCACAGATGCTGCCTGACCCGCTGAGTTACTCCAGCACTCTGTGAAACGTCACCTATCCATGTTCTCCACAGATGCTGCCTGACCCGCTGAGTTACTCCAGCACTCTGTGAAACGTCACCTATCCATGTTCTCCACAGATGCTGCCTGACCCGCTGAGTTACTCCAGCACTCTGTGAAACGTCACCTATCCATGTTCTCCACAGATGCTGCCTGACCCGCTGAGTTACTCCAGCACTCTGTGAAACGTCACCTATCCATGTTCTCCACAGATGCTGCCTGACCCGCTGAGTTGTACAGGGCCCTAGTGAGACCACACCTGGAGTATTGTGTGCAGTTTTGGTCCCCTAATTTGGGGAAGGACATTCTTGCTATTGAGGGAGTGCAGCATAGGTTTACAAGGTTAATTTCCGGGATGGCGGGACTGTCATATGCTGAGAGAATGGAGCAGCTGGGCTTGTACACTTTGGAGTTTAGAAGGATGAGAGGGTATCTCATTGAAACATATAAGATTGTTAAGGGTTTGTACACGCTAGAGGCAGGAAACATGTTCCCGATGTTGGGGGAGTCCAGAACCAGGGGCCACAGTTTAAAAATAAGGAGTAAGCCATTTAGAACGGAGACGAGGAAACACTTTTTCTCACAGAGAGTGGTGAGTCTGTGGAATTCTCTGCCTCAGAGGGCGGTGGAGGCCGGTTCTCTGGATGCTTTCAAGAGAGAGCTAAATAGGGCTCTTAAGAATAGCGGAGTCAGGGGATATGGGGAGAAGGCAGGAACGGGGTACTGATTGGGGATGATCAGCTATGATCACATTGAATGGCGGCGCTGGCTCGAAGGGCCGAATGGCCTACTCCTGCACCTATTGTCTGTTGTCTATTGTCTAACCCAAACACCCCATCTACATTAGTCCCACCTGCCTGTGCTTGGCCCATATCCCTCCAAGCCTGCCCTATCCATGTACCTGTCTCACTGTCTCTTAAACATTGCGATACTACCTGCTTTCCGCTGACTGGTTAACACGCGACAACAAGCTTTTCACTGTACCTCAGTACACGTGACAATAAACTAAACTCAAACAAAACTATACTTAAGATAGACACACAAAAATGCTGCAGCATCTCTGGAGAGAAGGATTAGGTGAGGTTTCCTGCACCTATTGTCTATTGTTACTCCGGCACTGTATTTTTTTAACAGGTTATTTGGAGTCAAATACTAAACGATTTTCTGCAAAGTAGATATAATTTTTTTAAATTATTCGGGAGATGGACTGGGTGATCTTTTACCCAGAGTAGTGGAATCAAGAACCAGAGGACATGGGTTTATGGTGAGAGGGGAAAGATTTAATACGAACCTGATGATCAGCAACATTTTCACACATAGGGTGGTGGGCGTCAAGTCAAGTTTATTCGTCACATACACATACGAGATGTGCAGTGAAATGAAAACTGGCAACGCTCGCGAATTGTGCAAAAAAACTACAAAACAGAATGGAACAGAATCAGTAATTACATATTTGTGGGAGAAAAAAAAGGAAGTAACAGCAATTTAAAAAATACACCACACTACAGTAGAGTGGTTCAGTAAACGTAGTCCCTGGTGAGGTAGGAGTTTACAGTCCGAATGGCCTCTGGTAAGAAACTCCTTCTCATCATCTCCGTTCTCACCGCATGGCAACGGAGGCGTTTGCCTGATCGTAGCAGCTGGAACAGTCCGTTGCTGGGGTGGAAGGGGTCTCTCATGATCTTGTTGGCTCTGGAGTTGCACCTCCTGATGTATAGTTCCTGCAGGGGGGGCGAGTGTAGTTCCCACAGTGCGTTCGGCCGAACGCACTACTCTCTGCAGAGCCTTCTTGTCCTGGGCAGAGCAGTTCCCAAACCAAATGGTGATATTTCCGGACAAGATGCTTTCCACCGCCGCTGAGTAGAAGCACTGGACGATCCTTGTAGACACTCTGAATTTCCTCAATTGCCTGAGGTGGTAAAGGCGCTGCCTTGCCTTACTCACCAGTGCTGCAACGTGTGATGTCCATGTCAGATCCTCAGAGATGTGGACTCCCAGGTATTTAAAGCAGCTCGCCCTATCCACAGTATCCCCATTTATCCTCAGTGGTGTGTACGGAACGAGCTGCCGGAGGAGGTAGTTGAGGCTGGTACAGGTACATGATAGGCATGGATTATATGGGTAAGGACTCATCGCAGGCAGGTGGGACCAGCTTGGTTTACATCATGAGCATTAGGCATAGAATTAGTCCATTCGGCCCATCGAGTCTGTTCCGCTATTCGATCGTGTCTGATCTATTTTTCTTTCTCAATCCCATTCTCCTGCCTTCTCTCCATAATAGGGCATTTTGGTCACCTTGGTCGGCATGGGTGAGCTGGGTTGAAGGGCCTGTTTCCGTGCTGCGTGTCACTAGGATTCTGTGTAATTGTGGGGTCAGAGACTTCTGAACAGTTGAATTTATTATCCCTTGTACCGAGGTACAGTGGAAAGCTTCTGCTGCAGAAATACAATACATGATTACAATCGAGCCGTCCACAGTGTACAGACACATGATGATATTTTATACAAGGTAAAGGGAGTCTATCGGCTGTGATATGGGATGGGTGAGCTGCTCGCAGGCAGTGGGCTGGGACAGAACTGCTCCTGTTTCATCGGTGAGTCACGGTGGTGCAGCGGTAGAGTTGCTGCCTCACAGCGCCAGAGACCCGGGTTCCATCCCGACTACGGGTGCTGTCTGTACGGAGTTTGTACCTTCTCCCCGTGATCTGCGTGGGTTTTCTCCGAGATCTTCAGTTTCCTCCCACACTGTTGTGGTGCTTAGCATTCCCCTTGTACCTGGGCCCTGGACTTTATCACCACCAGGCCCCAAGTGGTCAAGATGGGGGGAAATACATCGAAGTCCCTCACCCTGAGCACAGGATCCCCCCCAGGGTTGCATCCTCAGCCCCCTATTGTACTCCCTGTACACACGACTGTGTGGCTAGGTTCAGCTCCAACTCCATCATGCTGATGACACTGTGATGGTGGGCCTGATCTCAGACAATGATGAGAAGGCCCACAGGAGGAGGTGGCTGATCTAGCACTCTGGTGTCAGGACAACAGCCTCCTCTTGAATGTCAAAAAAACGAAGGAGCTGATCATGGACTTTAGGAGGGCACATCATCCGAGGGAGTACACTCCATTGAGGATAAATGGGGATCCTGTGGATAGGGTGAGCTGTTTTAAATACCTGGGAGTCCACATCTCTGAGGATCTGACATGGACAACACACGTTGCAGCACTGGTGAGTAAGGCAAGGCAGCGCCTTTACCACTTCAGGCAGCTGAGGAAATTCAGAGTCTCTCTGAGGATCCTCCAGTGCTTCACGAGGAAAGCTGCAGGTCCTGATGGCATCTCGGGGCGAGTACTCAAGTCCTGTGCTACGCAGCTAGCTCTGGTGCTCACTACAATATTCAACCTCTCCCTGGCCAAGTCTGTGGTCCCTGCCTGCTTCAAAAAATCCATCATTGTACCGGTACCAAAAAATGCCTCCCCAGCAATGTCTGAATGACTACCGTCCAGTGGCCCTTACCTCAGTAGTCATGAAATGCTTTGAGAGGCTGGTGAAGAATCACATCTGCGCCTTCCTCCCTCGCAACATGGTCCCGTTACAGTTCGCATACCGTCCGAACAAATCCACGGACGATGCGGTCTCCCAGGTCTTGCACACCGCTCTCTCTCATCTGGACAGCCAGAAGGGGGGCTACGTGAGGATGCTGTTCATAGACTTCAGTTCAGCCTTCAACACGATAGTCCCCACCAGACTGGCCGGGAAGCTAATGGAATTAGGGCTCAACACCCCCCTGTGTGTCTGGGTCCTGGACTTTCTCACCGCCAGGCCCCAGGTAGTCAGATGGGAGGGAATACATCGAAGTCCCTCACCCTGTGCACAGGATCGCCCCAGGGTTGCGTCCTCAGCCCCCTACTGTACTCCCTGTACACACATGACTGTGTGGCTAGGTTCAGCTCCAACTCAATAATTAAGTTTGCTGATGACACTGTGGTGGTGGGCCTGATCTCAGACAACGATGAGAAGGCCTACCGGGAGGAGGTGGCTGATCTAGCACTCTGGTGTCAGGATAACAGCCTCCTCTTGAACATCAAAAAAACTAAGGAGCTGATCATGGACTTCAGGAGGGCACATCATCCGAGGATTTACACACCATTGAGGATAAATGGGGATCCTGTGGATAGGGTGAACTGTTTTAAATATCTGGGAGTCCACATCTCTGAGGATCTGACATGGACATCACACGCCTCAGCACTCGTGAGTAAGGCAAGGCAGCGCCTTTACCACCTCAGGCAATTGAGGAAATTCAGAGTGTCTCTGAGGATCCTCCAGTGCTTCTACTCAGCGGCTGTGGAAAGCATCTTGTCCGGAAATATCACCATTTGGTTTGGGAACTGCTCTGCCCAGGACAAGAAGGCTCTGCAGGGAGTAGTGCGTTCAGCCGAACGCACTATGGGAACTACACTTGCCCCCCTGCAGGAACTATACATCAGGAGGTGCAACTCCAGAGCCAACAAGATCAAGGGAGACCCCTTCCACCCCTGCAATGGACTGTTCCAGCTGCTACGGTCAGGCAAACGCCTCCGTTGCCATGCGGTGAGAACAGAGAGGATGAGAAGGAGTTTTTTCCCAGAGGCCATTCGGACTGTAAACTCCTATCTCACCAGGGACTAACTCTACTGAACCATTCTACTGCTTTTTTTAAAATTGCTGTTTTTTTTCCTTTTTCTTCCCTCCCACAAATATGTAATATGTGATTCTGTTCCATGCTGTTTGTAGTTTGTTTGTCTTTTTGCACAAAGTCCACGAGCATTGCCACTTTTCATTTCACTGCACATCTCGTATGTGTATGTGACGAATAAACTTGACTTGACTATAAATTACACTGAACAAATTTAAATCTTACATCTAGAAACATAGACAATAGGTGCAGGAGTAGGCCATTCGGCCCTTCGAGCCTGCACCGCCATTCAATATGATCATGGCTGATCATCCAACTCAGTATCCTGTACCTGCCTTCTCTCCATACCCCCTGATCCCGTTAGCCACAAGGGCCACATCTAACTCCCTCTTAAATATAGCCAATGAACTGGACTCAATTAGTTCAAGTTCAAGTGAGTTTATTGTCATGTGTCCCTGATAGGACAATGAAATTCTTGCTTTGCTTCAGCACAACAGAACATAGTAGGCATGAATACAGAACAGATCAGTGTGTCCATATACCATTGTATAAATATATACACACACGAATAAATAAACTGATAAAGTGCAAATAACAGAAAATGGGTTATTAATAATCAGAGTTTTGTCCGAGCCAAGTTAAATAGCCTGATGTCTGTGGGGAAGTAGCTATTCCTGAACCTGGTTGTTGCAGTCTTCAGGCTCCTGTACCTTCTACCTTAAGGTAGCGGAGAGATGAGTGTGTGGCCAGGATGGTGTGGGTCCTTGATGTTGCTGCCAGCCTTTTCGAGGCAGCGACTGAGATAAATCCCCTCGATGGGGATGGGAACTACCTTCTGTGGCAGAGAATTCCACAGATTCACCACTCTCTGTGTGAAAAATGTTTTTCTCATCTCGGTCCTAAAAGACTTCCCCCTTATCCTTAAACTGTGACCCCTTGTTCTGGACTCCCCCAACATCGGGAACAATCTTCCTGCATCTAGCCTGTCCAACCCCTTAAGAATTTTGTAAGTTTCTATAAGATCCCCCCCCAATCTTCTAAATTCTAGCGAGTCTGTTCCTCTAGGATTAGAAAAATAAAATCAGTTGAAGGTACTTAGGATTGAGAAGCATTTAGCAGTAATTCTCTCTCCTCCCCGCCTTCTCATTGGCGTTGTGAGAGGGTAGGTGATGTTTCAAAGAGGAGGAGTCTGGAGATGTGTGGTTAGGGTGGAGACAAGCCTCACAGCCACACACCTATAAACCTGCAGGACAGTGGAGTGTGAGTTCAGAGAGAGGGGAGGAGAACCAGGCGAGCAGACACATCTTACCAGGACCTTTCACACTGCACCATGTCCGCTCCCCCTGAACCAGGGAGTATCATCCCATCCGGGTTGAAAGTCTGCACATCAGTTCCAGAGCTCCTGATGCTCCTTGAATTTGTGAGTATTTTGATGGTCGTACTCCTTGTAATAATGTGGTTTTTGTAGCGGAACTGTGGACTGCAGTGGGATCTGGCCACAACTTAGATGGAAGGACATTCTTGCTGTTGAGGGGGTGCAGCGTAGGTTTCCAAGGTTAATTCCCGGGATTACGGGACTGTCATATG
The DNA here is from genome assembly GCF_010909765.2 of Amblyraja radiata. Lineage (NCBI taxonomy): Eukaryota > Metazoa > Chordata > Chondrichthyes > Rajiformes > Rajidae > Amblyraja > Amblyraja radiata. The sequence continues at coordinate 113,652,386 of NC_045960.1, read as the reverse complement.
CTGAGAGAATGGAGCGGCTGGGCTTGTACACTGGAGTTTAGAAGGATGAGAGGAGATCGTTGGGAAGTACAAAGGGATCTGGGGGTCCTTGTACATCAGTCTATGAAAGTAAGCAAGCAGGTACAGCAGGCAGTGAAGAAAGCGAATGGCATGTTGGCCTTTATAACAAGAGGAATCGAATATAGGAGCAAAGAGGACCTTCTGCAGTTGTACAGAGCCATAGTGAGACCACACCTGGAGTATTGTGTGCAGTTTTGGTCCCCTAATTTGAAGAAGGACATTCTTGCTATTGAGGGTATGCAGCGTAGGTTTACAAGGTTAATTCCCGGGATGGCGGGACTGTCATATGCTGAGAGAATGGAACGGCTGGGCTTGTACACTCTGGAGTTTAGAAGGATGAGAGGGGTTCTTATTGAAACATATAAGATTATTAAGGATTTTGACACGCTAGAGGCAGGAAACATGTTCCCGATGTTGGGGGAGTCCAGAACCAGGGGCCACAGTTTAAGAATAAGGAATAAGCCATTTAGAACGGAGACGAGGAAACACTTTTTCTCACAGAGAGTGGTGAGTCTGTGGAATTCTCTGCCTCAGAGGGCGGTGGAGGCAGGTTTTCTGGATGCTTTCAAGAGAGAGCTAGATAGGGCTCTTAAAGATAGCGGAGTCAGGGGATATGGGGAGAAGGCAGGAACGGGGTACTGATTGGGGATGAACATGGATAGGTAACGTTTTGGGTGGACCTTTTTTTCCAGACTTGCATTATATTTTGGAGAAAGTATACAGTAGAATGCAAGAATGTTCAGCGTACAGGTTGTTTGATCGTTGCTGAACAGGTTTATAGTGTGTAGAGGCTGAGTGCGGGCACTGGAATGTATATCACCTGTTTACAGGTGAATGAAGGAGTCAGATGACTTTGTGTCGGGGAGAGTCTAGCGTATGAGAGTCTGGTATGAACCTCTCTCTCGTGACCGGTTTCTCTTGGGCTAATTTCCAATTGAGTTAAACATTGATGCAACACTTGCCTGGAGGCTAATTATATTTGTGGCAATATGAAGTTGAGTTGAGTTTATTGTCTTGTGTACCGAAGTACAGTGAATATCTTCTGCTGCATGCTACAACTAGTCAGTGGAAAGACAATAGATGATTACAATCGAGCCGTTTACAGTGTACAGATACATGATAAGTCAAGTCAAGTCAAGTCAAGTTTATTCGTCACATACACATACGAGATGTGCAGTGAAATGAAAAGTGGCAATGCTCGCGAACTTTGTGCAAAAAGACAAACAAACAAACAAACAAACTACAAACAGGATGGAACAGAATCACATATTCTTTTACATATTATATATTGTGGGCCGAAGGAAAAATGGGAAAAAAAACCCCCAGCAATTTAAAAAACCCAGTAGAATGGTTCAGTAGAGTTAGTCCTTGGTGAGATAGGAGTTTACAGTCCGAATGGCCTCTGGGAAGAAACTCCTTCTCATCCTCTCCGTTCTCACCGCATGGCAACGGAGGCGTTTGCCTGAACGTAGCAGCTGGAACAGTCCGTTGCAGGGGTGGAAGGGATCCCCCATGATCTTATTGGCTCTGGAGTTGCACCTTCTGATGTATAGTTCCTGCAGGGGGGCAAGTGAAGTTCCCATAGTGCGTTCGGCTGAACGCACTACTCCCTGCAGAGCCTTCTTATCCTGGGCAGAGCAGTTCCCAAACCAAATCGTGATATTTCCGGACAAGATGCTTTCCACAGCCGCTGAGTAGAAGCACTGGAGGATCCTCAGAGACACTCTGAATTTCCTCAGCTGCCTGAGGTGGTAAAGGCGCTGCCTTGCCTTACTCACTAGTGCTGCAGCGTGTGATGTCCATGTCAGATCCTCAGAGATGTGGACTCACGTCATGCTCGGACAACGAGAATGTGTGCACGTTCCTCCCTTCAACTTCGGTAGCCAGCCCGCTGGCGGTATTGTCGATAGTCGGCAGACCTGGGGTGGTGTTGCCCGTCTCGTAACGAGCGTAAAAGGAGTTCAGGTCATCTGACTTTTTAGCGCCAGGTTAAGCCAGCAAAGTCCGATCATGGATAGTCCAAGGGTTAGGCACCTGAATCATCCTAGCACAACCGCCCAGAGAGCAGTCCTGAACACTATCTATGTTCAAGAAGGAACTGCAGATGCGGGAAAATTGAAGGTAGACAAAATTGCTGGAGAAACTCAGTGGGTGTGGCAGCATCTATGGAACAAGAAAATAGGTGACGTTTCGGGACGAAACCCTTCGTTTTGTTGCCTATTTCCCGAAACGTTGCCTATTTCCTTCGCTCCATAGATGCTGCCGCACCCGCTGAGTTTCTCCTGCAGTCTTGCCTACCTGAACACTATCTACCTCATTGGTGACCCTCGGACTCCAATCAGGTAAATAGTAGTTCAGGACTGCTCTCTGGTTTGTGGTAGCGTTTAACAAAGAACTGCAGATGCTGGATAAATCGAAGGTAGACAAAAATGCTGGAGAAACTCCAACACTCTGCGGGTGAGGCAGCATCTATGGAGCAGAAATCTATGGAGCAGTTGTATAGGGCTCTGAGACCACATCTGGAGTATTGCGTACAGTTTTGGTCTCCTAATTTGAGGAAGGACATCCTTGTGATTGAGGCAGTGCAGCATAGGTTCACGAGATTGATCCCTGGGATGGCGGGACTGTCATATGAGGAAAGATTGAAAAGACTAGGCTTGTATTCCCTGGGGTTTAGAAGGATGAGGGGGCTCTTATAGAAACATATAAAATTATAAAAGGACTGGACAAGCTGGATGCAGGAAAAATGTTCCCAATGTTGGGCGAGTCCAGAACCAGGGGCCACAGTCTTAGTATAAAGGGGAGGCCATTTAAGACTGAGGTGAGAAAAAACTTTTTCATCCAGAGAGTTGTGAATTTGTGGAATTCCCTGCCACAGAGGGCAGTGGAGGCCGAATCACTGGATGGATTTAAGAGAGAGTTAGATAGAGCTCTAGGGGCTAGTGGAGTCAGGGGATATGGGGAGAAGGCAGGCACGGGTTATTGATAGGGGACGATCAGCCATGATCACAATGAATGGCGGTGCTGGCTCGAAGGGCCGAATGGCCTCCTCCTGCACCTATTTTCTATGTTTCTATCTATGGAACAAATGATCCAGTTGCCTGATAACAGCTGGGAAGCAACTGTGCCTGACTTTGGAGGTGACACCGCTAACACAAACGTAGTCAGTGAGTCTCTGCATCGAACGTACGTTAAGAAAAGGCTCGCAAGTAAACGGTCGCACTGTCACCCCATCAAACATTGCTCTCACCCACACGGGACATGGGTGGGGGTCTTGTACACACCAGGTTGCACTGTTTAACAAAGAACTGCAGATGCTGGAAAAATCAAAGGAAGACAAAAATGCTGGAGAATTAGATTAGATTAGATTAGATTAGATTTGTTTATTGTCCTTCTCTGCGGGTGAGGCAGCATCTATGGAGCGAAGGAATAGGTGAGGTTTCGGGTCGAGACCCTTCTTCAGACTGATGGGGTGGGGGCGGGGTGGGAAGAAGAAAGGAAGAGGCGGAGACGGTGGGCTGTGGGGGAGCTGGGAAGGGGAGGGGGAAAGAGGGAATGTTGTTTTCTCTGCAAATCCGGAGTTTGAGCGGAGACCTGAGAGAAGTCTATAAAATGATAATAGACAATAGACAATAGGTGCAGGAGTAGGCCATTCGGCCCTTCGAGCCAGCACCGCCATTCAATGTGATCATGGCTGATCATCCCCAAACAGTACCCCGTTCCTGCCTTCTCCCCATATCCCCTGACTCCGCTATCTTTAAGAGCCCTATCTAGCTCTCTCTTGAAAGTATCCAGAGAACCTGCCTCCACCGCCCTCTGAGGCAGAGAATTCCACAGACTCACAACTCTCTGTGAGAAAAAGTGTTTCCTCGTCTCCATTCTAAATGGCTTACCCCTTATTCTTAAACGGTGGCCCCTGGTTCTGGACTCTCCCAACATCGGGAACATGTAGCTGGGACATGTTGGTCGGTGTGGGCATGTTGGGCTGAAGGGCCTGTTTCCACACTGTATCACTCTATGACTAGTGTAGCTGGGACATGTTGGCCGGTGTGGGCAAGTTGGGCCGAAGGGCCTGTTTCCACACTGTATCACTCTATGACTAGTGTAGCTGGGACATGTTGGGCGGTGTGGGCAAGTTGGGCTGAAGGGCCTGTTTCCACACTGTATCACTCTATGACTAACTAATTTGTAATCTGTGTGGAAGAAAGCCCTGGAGGCGAGGGCAGAGGTGTATGAGACAGCAGCTCCGACATCTCCACTGCTCTGCCTCTGGGGCTGCAGAAGGGACACAAACTCGGAGCAGCCTTGGTCTGCTCACCTGGGCAGGTGAGTGCTTGCAGGTAATAAAGTCAGCCCTGCCCTGCCTAAGCCACCCATAGAATTTAATTGGTGCTGGGCTGACTGGAAGAACAGGTATGCACCAGCCACTCGATTGCAGGTGTGGGACAACTGTAATGGGTGGAATGAAGGTAGAATGTGGAAAGGGAGGGGTTGGGGGGCGGGGGGGGATGGGGTGGGGTGGAGGTGGATGCTACAGCCCCCTGTGAGTGCCGCTGAACTAATGGATCCATTAGACCTGCTCAGACAGCACTCTAGAATTTAGAAGGATGAGAGGGTATCTCATTGAAACACATAAGATTAATAAGGGTTTGGACACACTAGAGGCAGGAAACATGTTCCCGATGTTGGGGGAGTCCAGAACCAGGGGCCACAGTTTAAGAATAAGGAGGAAGCCATTGAGAACAGAGACGAGGAAAACCTTTTCACACAGAGGGTTGTGAGTCTGTGGATTCTCTGCCTCAGAGGGCGGTGGAGGCAGGTTCTCTGGATACTTTCAAGAGAGAGCTAGATAGGGCTCTTAAAAATAGCGGAGTCAGGGGATATGGGGAGAAGGCAGGAACGGGGTACTGATTGGGGATGATCAGCCATGATCACATTGAATGGCAGTGCTGGCTCGAAGGGCCGAATGGCCTACTCCTGCACCTATTGTCTACTGTCTATTGTCAGTCCCAGGTCTCACTTTATCATGTATCTATACACTGTGGACGGCTCGATTGAAATCATGTGTTGTCTTTCCGCTGACTGGTTAGCAACAGAAGCTTTTCACTGTACCTCAGTACACGTGACAATAAACTACACTCAATCTCATTGTCCAGACCAGGGAGGAGAACCATGCACCTGTACTCCTAGATCCCTCTGCTCTACAACACTACCCAGAGGCCGACCATTCACTGTGTAGGTCCTGCCCTTGTTCAACATCCCAAAATGCAACACCTCACACTTCTCTGTATTAAATTCCATCAACCATTCCTCCGCCCACCTGGCCAATCGATCCAGATCCTGCTGCAATCGTTCACAACCATCTTCACTATCTGCAAAACCACCCACTTTTGTATCATCAGCAAACTTGCTAATCTTGCCCTGTATGTTCTCATCCAAATCATTGATGTAGATGACAAACAGTAACGGGCCCAGCACCGAACCCTGAGGCACACCACTAGTCACAGGCCTCCAGTCTGAGAAGCAACCTTCCACCATCACCCTCTGCTTCCTTCCATGGAGGCAGTTTGCTATCCATTCAGCTATCTCAAGTCAAGTCAAGTTTATTCGTCACATACACATACGAGATGTGCAGTGAAATGAAAAGTGGCAACGCTCGCGAATTGTGCAAAAAGACAAACAAACAAACTACAAACAGGATGGAACAGAATCACATATTCTTTTAGATATTAAATATTGTGGGCCGAAGGAAAAAGGGAAAAAAAAAACACAGCAATTTAAAAAAAACCCAGTAGAATGGTTCAGTAGAGTTAGTCCCTGGTGAGATAGGAGTTTACAGTCCTAATGGCCTCTGAGAAGAAACTCCTTCTCAACCTCTCCGTTCTCACCGCATGGCAACGGAGGCGTTTGCCTGACCGTAGCAGCTGGAACAGTCCGTTGCTGGGGTGGAAGGGGTCTCCCATGATCTTGTTGGCTCTGGAGTTGCACCTTCTGATGTATAGTTCCTGCAGGTGGGCGAGTGTAGTTCCCATAGTGCGTTCGGCCGAACGCACTACTCCCTGCAGAGCCTTCTTGTCCTGGGCAGAGCAGTTCCCAAACCAGATGGTAATATTTCCGGACAAGATGCTTTCCACAGCCGCTGAGTAGAAGCACTGGAGGATCCTCAGAGACACTCTGAATTTCCTCAATTGCCTGAGGTGGTAAAGGCGCTGCCTTGCCTTACTCACGAGTGCTGAGGCGTGTGATGTCCATGTCAGATCCTCAGAGATGTGGACTCCCAGGTATTTAAAACAGCTCGCCCTATCCACAGGATCCCCATTTATCCTCAATGGTGTGTACGCCCTCGGATGATGTGCCCTCCTAAAGTCCACGATCAGCTCCTTAGTTTTTTTGATGTTCAAGAGGAGGCTGTTGTCCTGACACCAGAGTGCTAGACCAGCCACCTCCTCCCGGTAGGCCTTCTCATCGTTGTCTGAGATCAGGCCCACCACCTCCTTTGATCCCATGTGATCTAACCTTCCAGAGCAGCCTACCATGTGGAACCTTGTCAAATGCTTTAGTGAAGTCCACGTACGCAACATCTACAGCTCCGTCCTCATCGATCCTTTTGGTCACGTCTTCAGGTAGATAGGGAGGTGAAGAAGTTATTTTGGCACATTGCCTGTCATCAGTTGAGTATAGAAGTTGGGATAGATACAAAATGCTGGAGTAACTCAGCGGGTCAGGCAGCATTTGTGGAGAACATGGGTAGGTGACGTTTCACAGAGTGCTGGAGTAACTCAGCGGGTCAGGCAGCATCTGTGGAGAACATGGATAGGTGACGTTTTGGGTCGAGACCCTTCTTCCAACTGGAAACGTCGCCCTTTCCTTCTCTTCAGAGATGCTGCCTGTCCCGCTGATTTAAGGGTTCAAAGGTTCAAAGGTTCAAAGGTTATTTATTGGTCACATACACCTAGGTGTAGTGAAATGCTTCTTGCCAATGCAGCACATAAAGAAAGAATACAGACATAACATTAATAAGAGATTTAAACATAAAGAACATCCCCCCACAATGGCTCCCACCATGAGGGAAGGCACAAAGTCCAGTCCCCAACCCCAGTTCACCCATAGTCGGGCCTATTGAGGCCTCCACAGTTGCCTCTACGGAGGCCCGATGTTCCTGGCCGTTCTCGCCGGGTGATGGTGCTCCGGTGTCGGGAGAATCCTCACAGCGGCTTGGGACACCTGGAACGGCCGCTTCCGTACTGGAGGCCGCGGTTTCCGAAGCCGACAAGGCCGCGCCGAATGGAGCTCCACAACTGGCGATCTCGTCGCGAGATCCCAGGCTCCCGGTGTACAGTTCGGCGCCGCCTTGTTGTTCCCGGCGGTCTCAGCTCACCGGAGCTCCAGCACGGCGACCCAGGCAAGGCATCGCCCGCTCCACGATAGCGCTCCAGCGCTGTGCCGCTGCCGAAGCCGTGGTTCTGGGCAGTGCCCGACAGGAAACGCCGCTCCAGGCCCGCTGGTAGGCCGCGAGGACGGGTCGAAGCTGCAGCCCGGAGAAAAGCTGCCTCTCCGACCAGGTAGGGACCCCGAAAGGTAGTTTCCCCCTTCCCCCCCCCCCACATAAAAAAGTCTAGAACTCCAGAAACAAAAACACTTTAACTAACTAAAATTAAAAAAAAGATGAAAAGACGGACAGCTGCTGGCTGGGCAGCCGCGCACAGGACAGCGCCCCCTGTTGTTTCCTCCAGCATTTTGTGTCGTGTCTACCTTTGGTGTAAAGCAGCATCTGCAGTTCCTTCCTTCCCAAGTGTATACAGCCGAGGGGGGTGGTTGGAAGATGGGTGCCGATGTATTGTTTATCGCGTGCGGTTCCTTGTGTCCTGTGGCGGTTTGCCCATGGTTTACTCTGCGCTTTATTACCAGGTATTCGGTGGTCTGGTGTGGATCCTGGTGGCTGCATCTCGCATCCCGTTTCCCCAGAACCAAGGCTGGGTGATGTTTGTCTCTGTCTTCTGCTTCGTTATAACGACACTGCTGCTGATCCTGTACATGGCCGGTGTCCAGAAGCGTTCCTCAGCTTGGAACGCGGTGGTAAGTCGGCAACATGACCAAGCGCAGGCTTGGCGATCGCTTCGCCCAACACCTCAGCTCGGTTCACAATAACCAACCTGATCTCCCGGTGGCTCAGCACTTCAACTCCCCCTCCCATTCCCAATCCGACCTTTCTGTCCTGGGCCTCCTCCATGGCCAGAGTGAGTCCCACCGCAAATTGGAGGAGCAGCACCTCATATTTCGCTTGGGTAGTTTACACCCCAGCGGTGTGAACATTGACTTCTCCAATTTCAGGTAGTCCCTGCTTTCTCCCTCCTTCCCCTCCCCTTCCCAGCTCTCCCACAGCCCACTGTTTCCGCCTCTTCCTTTCTTCTTCCCGCCCCCCCCCCACATCAGTCTGTAGAAGGGTCTCGACCCGAAACGTCACCTATTCCTTCGCTCCATAGATGCTGCCTCACCCGCTGAGTTTCTCCAGCATTTTGTCTACCTAGGATTTATCTCAGCACGGTTTGGGATCAGCTCCATCCAAGACCGCAAGAAATTGCAGCGAATTGTGGACACAGCCCAGACCATTAAGAAACTGAAGAAGCGTCTCGACCTAAAACGTCACCCATTCCTTCTCTCCAGAGATGCTGCCTCACCCGCTGAGTTACTGCAGCATTTTGTGTCTATCTTCGGTTTAAACCAGCATCTGCAGTTCCTTCCTCCACAAACCAACCTCCCTTCCATCGACTCCATCTACACCTCACGCTGCCTCGGCAAGGCCAGCAGCATCATCAAGGACCAGTCTCACCCCGGCCACTCCCTCTCCCCCCCTCTCCCATCGGGCAAGAGTTACAGAAGTGTGAAAACGCACACATCCAGATTCAGGGACAGTTTCTTCCCAGCTGTTATCAGGCAACTGAACCATCCTACCACAACTAGAGAGCGGTGCTGAACTACTATCTTTGGTGACCCTCGGACTATCCTTGATCGGACTTTACTGGCTTTACCTTGCTCTAAACGTTATCCCCTTACCATGTATCTGTACACTGTGAATGGATCGATTGTAATCATGTGTTGTCTTTCCGCTGACTGGTTAGCACACGAGAAAGCTTTTCACTGTACCTCGGTACACAGGACAATAAACTCAACTCAAACTCAGCCTCCGTTCCCACTGTACATGGGTACAATAGATCCTCTTCTGGAAAAGCACGCAGAGAGTCGCCAAGTTCCACCGTCATCTTGCAACTTACCTTTAGGATGGGGATGAGCGACGGCAGTGGAGGACAAATCATTGGGTATTTTTAAGGCGGAGATTGACAGATTCTTGATTAGTACAGGGTGTCAGGGGTTATGGGGAGACGGCAGGAGAATGTGGTTGAGAGGGAAAGATAGATCAGCCATGATTGAATGGCGGAGTAGACTCGATGGGCCGAATGGCCCAATTCTGCTCCTAGAACGTAAGAATTGATGTTGCCCCTGAGGTCCCTCTTCAATCTCTCCCCTCTCACCTTGAGTCTGTACCCTCTAGTTTTAGAATCCTCTACCCTGGGAAACAGACTGTGAGCGTTCACTTTATCCGTGCCCCTCATGATCTTGTACACCTCAATAAGGTCACCCCTCAGCCTCCTACACTCCACAGATATAAGCCCCAGCCTATCCAACCTCTCCCTGTAGCTCAAGCCCAGGTAACATCCAGGTGAATCTCTTCTGCACCCTTTCACCTTACTGACATCTTCCCTGAAGCTGGGTGACCAGAACTACACACAGTGCTCTAAGTGTGGTCTCACCAACGCCTTGTACAGCTGCATCATGAGAGAAATAGATCGGGTAGATGCACAGAGTCTCTTGCCCAGAGTAGGGGAATCGGGGACCAGAGGACATGGGTTCAAGGTGAAGGGGAAAAGATTCAATAGGAATCTGAGGTGTAACTTTTTCACACAAAGGGTGGTGGGGGTATGGAACGAGCTGCCAGAGGAGGTAGTTGAGGCTGGGACTATCCCAACGTTTAAGAAACAGTTAGACAGGTACATGGATAGGACAGGTTTGGAGGGATATGGGCCAAATGCAGGCAGGTGGGATGAGTGTAGATGGGACATGTTGGGCGGTGTGGGCAAGTCGGGCTGAAGGGCCTGTTTCCACACTGTATCACTCTATGACTAGTGTAGCTGGGACATGTTGGCCGGTGTGGGCAAGTCGGGCCGAAGGGCCTGTTTCCACACTGTATCACTCTATGTTTAAGAAGGAACTGCAGATGCTGGAAAATCAAAGGTAGACAAAAGTGCTGGAGAAACTCAGCGGGTGAGGCAACATCTAGATGCTGCTGCACCCGCTGAGTTTCTCCAGCACTTTTGACTACCTGTATCACTCTATGACTCGATGTCCCGCCATTTGTACTCAACACCCTTCCCAATGAAGGCAAGCGTGACAGACGCCTTCATCACCCCCCCCGTCCACCTGACTCACCACGTTCAGGGCACTGTGCACCTGTACTCCCACACCCCTCTGCTCAGCAACACTCTCCACCATTGACTGTGAAAGTCCCGCTCTGGGTTGGCTCACCAAAGTGCAACACCTCACATCAGTCAGAGTTCTACTGCAGTTGTACAGGGTCTTGGTGAGACCACACCTGGAGTATTGCGTACAGTTTTGGTCTCCTAATCTGAGGAAAGACATTCTTGCCATAGAGGGAGTACAGAGAAGGTTCACCAGACTGATTCCTGGGATGGCAGGACTTTCATATGAAGAAAGACTGGATAGACTCGGCTTGTACTCGCTAGAATTTAGAAGATTGAGGGGGGATCTTATAGAAACTTACAAAATTCTTAAGGGGTTGGACAGGCTAGATGCAGGAAGATTGTTCCCGATGTTGGGCAAGTCCAGAACTAGGGGTCACAGTTTAGGATAAGGGGAAATCTTTTAGGACCGAGATGAGAAAATCATTTTTTACACAGAGAGTGGTGAATCTGTGGAATTCTCTGCCACAGAAGGTAGTTGAAGCCAGTTCATTGGCTATATTTAAGAGGGAGTTAGATGTGGCCCTTGTGGCTAAAGAGATCAGGGGGTATGGAGAGAAGGCAGGGATGGGATACTGAGTTGGATGATCAGCCATGATCATATCGAATGGCGGTGCAGGCTCGAAGGGCCGAATGGCCTACTCCTGCACCTATTTTCTATGTTTCTCTATCCACAATCAGTACCCTGTTCCTGCCTTCTCCCCATATCCCCTGACTCCGCTATTTTTAAGAGCCCTATCTAGCTCTCTCTTGAAAGCATCCAGAGAACCGGCCTCCACCGCCCTCTGAGGCAGAGAATTCCACAGACTCACAACACTCTGTGTGAAAAAGTGTTTCCTCATCTCCGTTCTAAATGGCTTACTCCTTATTCTTAAACTGTGGCCCCTGGTTCTGGACTCTCCCCAACATCAGGAACATGGTTCCTGCCTCTAGCGTGTCCAAACCCTTAACAATCTACATAACAACAATCTAGATCGGTTGGGAAGGTAGGCCAAGTATTGGCAAATGGAGTTTAACCTCCCTGCTCCTATAGTCAAATCAGCCATTTAGCTGGCTTGAAGGGCCGAATGGCCTACTCCTGCACCTATTGTCTATTGTCTAAACTTCATTTGCCAATACTTGGCCCACCTTCCCAACCGATCTAGATCCTGCTGCCAACTTAGATATCCTGCCTCAATGTCCACCCCACCACCAAAGGGGGTGTCATTTGTAAATCTACTAACTATGTTAGCTGCATTGTCATCCATATTGTTAATGTACAGGACAAACGAGCATGGAGCCCAGCACCGACCCCTGCGGTGCTCCACTGGTCAATAGACAATAGACAATAGGTGCAGGAGTAGGCCATTCGGCCCTTCAAGCCATTGGTCACAGGTCTCCGATCAGAAAGAACAACTCACAGAGTGCTGGAGCAACTCAGCGGGTCAGGCAGCATCTGTGGAGAACATGGATAGGTGACGTTTCACAGAGTGCTGGAGTAACTCAGCGGGTCAGGCAGCATCTGTGGAGAACATGGATAGTTGACGTTTCACAGAGTGCTGGAGTAACTCAGCGGGTCAGGCAGCATCTGTGGAGAACATGGATAGGTGACGTTTCACAGAGTGCTGGAGTAACTCAGCGGGTCAGGATGTGTCTCTGGAGAACATGTTCTTCGTTTCCATGTTCTCCACAGATGCTGCCTGACCCGCTGAGTTACTCCAGCACTGTGACTTTGTTCTGTAAAGCAGCATCTGCAGTTCCTTGTACGGAGATTATTTCTCATGCGTGTCTCCTCTCTCCTGCAGGATGTATTCTACCACCTAATCGCCGCTATCTTTTATTTAAGTATCGCCGTGCTGGAGGCTAGCGACACAAGAATTTTATTTGTATTATTTCCTCCACAACTTGCAAACATTTTTAAACTCAACATTGCTGCCTCAGTAAGTAACTCATTATACATCGGAACACCAACCTAGTCCATCTGTCTTGTCGTGGGGTACCGCAAGGCTCGGTGCTGGGACCGCAGCTATTTACAATATACATCAATGATTTAGATGAAGGGATTCAAAGTAACATTAGCAAATTTACAGATGACACAAAGCTGGGTGGCAGTGTGAACTGTGAGGGGGATGCTATGAGAATGCAGGGTGACTTGGACAGGTTGGGGGAGTGGGCAGATGCATGGCAGATAAAGTTTAATGCGGATAAATGTGAGGTTATCCACTTTGGTAGCAAAAACAGGAAGGCAGATTACTAACCAAATGCCGTCAAGTTGGGAAAAGGGGAAGTACAACGGGATCTGGGGGTCCTTGTACATCAGTCAATGAAAGTAAGCATGCAGGTACAGCAGGCAGTGAAGAAAGCGAATGGCATGTTGCCCTTTATAACAAGAGGAATCGAATATAGGAGCAAAGAGGCCCTTCTGCAGTTGTACAGGGTCCTAGTGAGACCACACCTGGAGTACTATGTGCAGTTTTGGTCCCCTAATTTGAGGAAGGACATTCTTGCTATTGAGGGAGTGCAGCGTAGGTTTACAAGGTTAATTCCCGGGATGGCGGGACTGTCATATGCTGAGACAATGGAGCGGCTGGGCTTGTACACTCTGGAGTTTAGAAGGATGAGAGGATATCTCATTGAAACATATAAGATTGTTAAGGGCTTGGACACGCTAGAAGCAGGAAATGTTCCTGATGTTGGGGGAGTCCAGAACCAGGGTCCACAGTTTAAGAATAAGGGGTAAGCCATTTAGAACGGAGACGAGGAAACACTTTTTCTCACAGAGAGTTGTGAGTCTGTGGAATTCTCTGCCTCAGAGGGCGGTGGAGGCCGGTTCTCTGGATGCTTTCAAGAGAGAGCTAGGAGGGCTCTTAAAGATAGCGGAGTCAGGGGATATGGAGAGAAGGCAGGAATGGGGTACTAATTGGGGATGATCAGCCATGATCACATTGAATGGCGGTGCTGGCTCGAAGGGCCGAATGGCCTACTCCTGCACCTATTGTCTATTGTCTATTGAACTGAAACTGATTTAATAAAAGATTAGATATAATTTCTACTCGTTAGAGATAATGTGGCATCTTTAAGCCATTAAGTGGGAAAGGGTGCAGAGAAGATGTAATGGGTGTTGCCGGGACTGGAGTGTGGGAGCTACAGGGAGAGGTTGGGCGGGTAGGGAGTTCCCGGTGAGGAATGCTGGTGACAGCTTGCGGTGAAATGAATCTGGCAAGGGTCCGCTGAGAGGAACCAGGGGGTCTTACTGAACATAGACACAAATGCTGGAGTAACTCAGCGGGACAGGCAGCATCTCTGGAGACAAGGAATGGGTGATGTTTTGGGTCGAGACCCTTCTTCAGACAGGGGAGAGGGAAACGAGAGATATGTGGCTGTGTCTCTGTGTCCCTGTGACTCTGTGTCTCTGTGTCTCTGTGTCTCTGTGTCCCTGTGTCCCTGTGTCTCTGTGTCCCTGTGTCCCTGTGTCCCTGTGTCTCTGTGTCTCTGTCTCTGTGTCTCTGTGTCCCTGTGTCCCTGTGTCTCTGTGTGTGTGTGTGTGTGTGTCTGTGTGTCTGTGTCCCTGTGTCTCTGTGTCCCTGTGTCCCTGTGTCTCTGTGTGTGTGTGTCTGTGTGTCTGTGTCCCTGTGTCTCTGTGTCCCTGTGTCCCTGTGTCCCTGTGTCCCTGTGTCCCTGTGTCTCTGTGTCCCTGTGTCTCTGTGTGTGTGTGTGTGTGTGTCTGTGTGTCTGTGTCCCTGTGTCTCTGTGTCCCTGTGTCCCTGTGTCCCTGTGTCCCTGTGTCTCTGTGTGTCTCTGTGTCCCTGTGTCTCTGTGTCCCTGTGTCTCTGTGTCTCTGTGTGTGTGTGTCTGTGTGTCTGTGTCCCTGTGTCCCTGTGTCCCTGTGTCTCTGTGTCTCTGTGTGTGTGTGTGTGTGTGTCTGTGTGTCTGTGTCCCTGTGTCCCTGTGTCTCTGTGTCCCTGTGTCCCTGTGTCCCTGTGTCTCTGTGACTGTGTCTCTGTGTCTCTGTGACTGTGTCCCTGTGTCCCTGTGTCCCTGTGTCTCTGTGTCCCTGTGTCCCTGTGTCCCTGTGTCCCTGTGTCCCTGTGTCCCTGTGTCCCTGTGTCTGTGTCCCTGTGTCCCTGTGTCCCTGTGTCTCTGTGTCCCTGTGTCTCTGTGTCCCTGTGTCCCTGTGTGTCTCTGTGTGTCCCTGTGTCCCTGTGTCTCTGTGTCCCTGTGTCCCTGTGTCCCTGTGTCTCTGTGTCCCTGTGTCCCCGTGTCCCTGTGTGTCCCTGTGTCCCTGTGTCCCTGTGTCCCTGTGTCCCTGTGTCCCTGTGTCTCTGTGTCCCTGTGTCCCTGTGTCCCTGTGTCCCTGTGTCTCTGTGTCCCTGTGTCCCTGTGTCCCTGTGTCCCTGTGTCTCTGTGTCTCTGTGTCCCTGTGTCCCTGTGTCCCTGTGTCCCTGTGTCTCTGTGTCTCTGTGTCTCTGTGACTGTGTCCCTGTGTCCCTGTGTCCCTGTGTCCCTGTGTCCCTGTGACTCTGTGTCTCTGTGTGTCTGTGTCCCTGTGTCTCTGTGTGTCTGTGTCCCTGTGTCTCTGTGTCTCTGTGTCCCTGTGTCCCTGTGTCCCTGTGTCCCTGTGTCTCTGTGACTGTGTCCCTGTGTCTCTGTGTCTCTGTGACTGTGTCCCTGTGTCCCTGTGTCCCTGTGTCTCTGTGTCTCTGTGTCTCTGTGTCTCTGTGACTGTGTCTCTGTGTCTCTGTGTCTCTGTGTCTCTGTGACTGTGTCTCTGTGACTCTGTGACTCTGTGACTCTGTGTCTCTGTGTCTCTGTGACTCTGTGACTCTGTGACTCTGTGTCTCTGTGTCTCTGTGACTCTGTGACTGTGACTCTGTGTCTCTGTGACTCTAATTGCATCATTAAGGAGCTGCAGTTCACTGCTCTGACACTGGATATCTGTAGCAGGAAGGTTCATGTTCTTGTGACAGGAGCATAATTAGGCCATTCGGCCCATCTCCTCTGCCATTCAACCATGGCTGGTCTATCTCCCTCTCAACATCAAGATCTACCCCATCCTCCTATGGAGAATCTTCACAGTGCCAAACACTGACTGCTTTCACATTTTCTTTTCCATAAATGCAGATGAAAATATTTGATTTCTTTTATTTTACTGTCCTTGGATAAAGTCCTAGCTTAGAAAATAAAGAGAGTGACATGAAGCAGTCATATAGCACAGAAACAGGCCCTTCAGCCCAACATGTCCACACCGACCAACATGTCCCATCTACACTGGTCCCACCTGCCTGCGTTTGGCCCATATCCCCTCTCATCCAGTCCTATCCATGTACCTGTCTAAATATCCTAGGATCTTTTGAGCTCCCTCGTTGAAGAATTGAATCAATTGTGCAAGTAGCAGGTACAAAAGGCAACAAAGGCTTTCCACTGTACCTCGGGGAAGGACATTCTTGCTATTGAGGGAGTGCAGCGTAGGTTCACCAGGTTAATTCCCGGGATAGCGGGACTGTCATATGCTGAGAGAATGGAGTGGCTGGGCTTGTATTCTCTGGAGTTTAGAAGGATGAGAGGTAATCTTATTGAAACATAAGATTATTAAGGGTTTGGACACGCTAGAGGCAAGAAACATGTTCCCGATGTTGGGGGAGTCCAGAACCAGGGGCCACACAGTTTAAGAATAAGGAGTAAGCCATTTAGAACGGAGACGAGGAAACACTTTTTCACACAGAGAGTTGTGAGTCTGTGGAATTCTCTGCCTCAGAGGGCGGT
Source organism: Amblyraja radiata (assembly GCF_010909765.2). Classification (NCBI taxonomy): domain Eukaryota; kingdom Metazoa; phylum Chordata; class Chondrichthyes; order Rajiformes; family Rajidae; genus Amblyraja; species Amblyraja radiata. Next base: position 113,636,049 of record NC_045960.1, on the reverse strand, counting down.
GGAGGCAGGTTCTCTGGATACTTTCAAGAGAGAGCTAGATAGGGCTCTTAAAGATAGCGGAGTCAGGGGATATGGGGAGAAGGCAGGAACGGGGTACTGATTGGGGATGATCAGCCATGATCACATTGAATGGCGGTGCTGGCTCGAAGGGCCGAAGGGCCTACTCCTGCACCTATTGTCTATTGGTGGACGTGACTATAAACTAAACTGAACTGAACTGCTATCGCAATGTTTTCGAAACATTTGGACAGGTTCATGGAGAGGACGGGCTTGGAGGGATATGGGCCAAACGCAGGCGGGTGGGACTAGTGTAGATGGGACATGTTGGGTAGTGCGGGCAAGTTGGGCTGAGGGGGCCCACACTGTAGCACAGTCTCTCTGTTCATCTGTGGAGTGATGTGCCTTGGTGCTGGGTGAATGATTTTATCATGATGTTTCTCTCGCAGGTGTTTGCATTCCTGGCCACCCTAATCTACACGATCCACGCCATACTCTCGATACTGAGATGGAAGTCTGCTTCATCATGAGCGGCAGGTCAAGCAGCAAGCGGCAACACATCTCACCACAGATATTGGCTGTCTTCACGATACCCTTGTTCAAACTTTCCTTCCTAGAGTCTTACGTCCAACTGTAAATGTAACCTTAATAAATGATCGTATATATCAGGTATTTTACACGGTGGAGCTGCCTGGGTGAGAGGAATATTGAACTGCAGATGCTGGTTTATACCAAAGATAGATACAGAGTGCTGGAGTAACTCAGCGGGTCAGGCAGCATCTGTGGAGAACATGGATAGGTGACCTGCCTGTCCCACAGAAACATAGAAACATAGAAAATAGGTGCAGGAGGAGGCCATTCGGCCCTTCGAGCCAGTACCACCATTCATTGTGATCATGGCTGATCGTCCCCAATCAATAACCCGTGCCTGCCTTCTCCCCATATCCCTTTACTCCACTAGCCCCTAGAGCTCTATCTAACTCTTAAATCCATCCAGTGATTTGGCCTCCACTGCCCTCTGTGGCAGGGAATTCCATAAATTCACAACTCTCTGGGTGAACAAGTTTTTTCTCACCTCAGTCTTAAATGACCTCCCCTTTATTCTAAGACTGTGGCCCCTGGTTCTGGACTCGCCCAACATTGGGAACATTTTTCCTGCATCGAGCTTGTCCAGTCCTTTTATAATTTTATATGTTTCTATAAGATTCCCCCTCATCCTTCTAAACTCCAGTGAATACAAGCCTAGTCTTTTCAATCTTTCCTCATATGACAGTCCCGCCATCCCAGGGATCAATCTCGTGAACCTACGCTGCACTGCTGAGTCCCGCTGAGTTACTCTGGCATTTTGAGTCTATCTTCGATTTAAACCAGCATCTGCAGTTCCTTCCGACACAACCTACAAGCCTGTGCGTCTTTGGAGTGTGGGAAGAAACCGGATATTTCCCGGAGAAAACCCAGGCAGGTCACGGGGAGAAGGTACAAACTCCGTACGGACAGCACTCACGGTTAGGATGGAACCCGGGTCCCTGGCGCTGTTAGGTGGCAACTCTACCGCTGCGCCATTGTGCAGCCCTTAAAGGGCCAGTCCCACTTACGCGATTTTTTTCAGCAACTTGCCGGCACCCGTCATAGCAGGTGGTCGAAAATTTCTAACACTATGACTTACGTAGTCGCACAAAGAGTCGTGCTTTTTGCTGGTCTCCGCTGGATTTTCAACATGTTGAAAACCTTTGGCAATCTCCTGCAACTATGACAGGCCCTTTAAGTCTTACACCCATAAAGTCCCAACAGTTCAACAGCCAAATAAACAAATCTGTCCACAAACTCTTAACCCTTAGAGTCACATCATCTTCATTTGCTAATTTTACTTTTCTACAACCTGATCACTGTTTATATTGTTTGATTGATTTAAAACGATTTATTATTTTGTTTAAATATATCGAGGCAGCCTCACATACTTGCAAACTGGGCTGTAGGAATAGTTGGCTTGCATCGCATATTCGTGCTTTAAATATTACCCAATGTTACTTTTGGCCTTTATCGCTTGTTTAGGTAACAAATAAAATGTCCTACCAAAATATTGGTCTGAGTGCTGTGCTTACTGCATCTATTTTCTTACATATGAATCATTCATTCTTATCACGAAGTGTTGAAATCCAATTCAAGAATATCAAAGGTAGGCACAAAAAGCCGGGTCAGGCAGCATCTGTGGAGAACATGGATAGGTGACGTTTCACAGAGTGCTGGAGTAACTCAGCGGGTCAGGCAGCATCTGTGGAGAACATGGATAGGTGACGTTTCACAGAGTGCTGGAGTAACTCAGCGGGTCAGGCAGCATCTGTGGAGAACATGGATAGGTGACGTTTCAGCATTTTGTGTCTACAATGTTCATTCGGCACCTAGCTATGCTTGGATACACAAGGAACTGCAGATGCAGGAATCAGCAAAACACAGGGTAGAGGATTCTAAAACTAGAGGGCACAGGCTTAAGGTGAGAGGGGAGAGATTGACAATAGACAATAGGCAATTGGTGCAGGAGGAGGCCATTCGGCCCTTTGAGCCAGCACCACCATTCAATGTGATCGTGGCTGATCATCCCCAATCAGTACCCCGTTCCTGCCTTCTTCCCATATCCCCTGACTCCGCTATTTTTAAGAGCCCTATCTAGCTCTCTCTTGAAAGCATCCAGAGAACCGGCCTCCACCGCCCTCTGAGGCAGAGAATTCCACAGACTCACAACTCTCTGTGTGAAAAAGTGTTTCCTCATCTCCGTTCTAAATGGCTTACTCCTTATTCTTAAACTGTGGCCCCTGGTTCTGGACTCCCCCAACATCGGGAACATGTTTCCTGCCTCTAGCGTGTCCAAACCCTTAACAATCTTATATGTTTCAATGAGATACCCTCTCATCCTTCTAAACTCCAGAGTGTACAAGCCCAGCCACTCCATTCTCTCAGCATATCTCAGGGGCAACTGTTCCACTCAGAGGGTAGTCTGTATCTGGAACGAGCTGCCAGAGAAAGCTGTAGAAGCGGGTACAACTACGACTTTTGAAAGATATTTGGACAGATATGGATAGGATGGGTTTAGAGGGATATGGGCCAAATGCAGGTAGATGGGACTAGCCCATTATGCCAACTTGGTCGGCATGGATAACGTGGGCCAAAGGGCCTGTCTCCGTGCAGCACAGATCTATGAGTCGATAATGTTTTATTATTAATGTTTTGTGTGTCATTCGTAACTGTCACTGTATGTCACTTGCGGGCGGAGCACCAAGGCAAATTCCTTGTATATGAATACTTGGCCAATAAACGTGTTCATTCGTGACTGTATGAACTGGATAGTTTTATGGCATATTCTGCAAGGTGTAGTGTGTGTTACTGAGAGGCAAAGGTCTGTACCAACTATCTCAAATGGCCATATACAATGCAGTGCAATACAGTGTGGAAACAGGCCCTTCAGCCCATCTTGCCCACACCGGACAATATGTCCCATCTACACTAGTCACACCTGCTCGCATTTGGTCCATATCCCTCCAAAACTGTCCTATTCATGTACCTGTCTAACTGTTTCTTAAACGTTGGGATAGTCCCAGCCTCAACTGCCTCCTCTGGCAGCTTGTTCCATACACCCGCCACCCTCTGTGTGAAGAAGTTACCCCTCAGATTCCTATTAAATCTTTTCCCCTTCACCTTGAACCTATGACCTCTGGTCCTCGATTCCCCTACTCTGAGCAAGAGACTCTGTGCGTCTACCCGATCTATTCCTCTCATGATTTTATACAGTATAGCAAGGGCAAAGGCAAACAGTTCTCTCATCCAGGTGTACATAGAAACATAGACATAGAAACATAGACAATAGGTGCAGGAGTAGGCCATTCGGCCCTTCGAGCCTGCACCGCCATTCAATGTGATCATGGCTGATCATCCAACTCAGTATCCTGTACCTGCCTTCTCTCCATACCCCCTGATCCCTTTAGCCACAAGGGCCACATCTAACTCCCTCTTAAATATAGCCAATGAACTGGCCTCAACTACCTTCTGTGGCAGAGAATTCCACAGATTCACCACTCTCTCATCTCGGTCCTAAAAGATATCCCCCTTATCCTTAAACTGTGACCCCTTGTTCTGGACTTCCCCAACATCGGGAACAATCTTCCTGCATCTAGCCTGTCCAACCCCTTAAGAAACAATTAGGAAAGGGGGAGATGCAACGAGACCTGGGTGTCATGGTACACCAGTCATTAAAAGTAGGCATGCAGGTGCAGCAGGCAGTGAAGAAAGCGAATGGTATGTTAGCATTCATAGCAAAAGGATTTGAGTATAGGAGCAGGGAGGTTCTACTGCAGTTGTACAGGGTCTTGGTGAGACCACACCTGGAGTATTGCGTACAGTTTTGGTCTCCAAATCTGAGGAAGGACATTATTGCCATAGAGGGAGTGCAGAGAAGGTTCACCAGACTGATTCCTGGGATGTCAGGACTTTCATATGAAGAAAGACTGGATAGACTTGGCTTATACTCGCTAGAATTTAGGAGATTGAGAGGGGATCTTATAGAAACTTACAAAATTCTTAAGGGATTGGACAGGCTAGATGCAGGAAGATTGTTTCCGATGTTGGGGAAGTCCAGAACAAGGGGTCACAGTTTAAGGATAAGGGGGAAATCTTTTAGGACCGAAATGAGGAAAACATTTTTCACACAGAGAGTGGTGAATCTGTGGAATTCTCTGCCGCAGAAGGTAGTTGAGGCCAGTTCGTTGGCTATATTTAAGAGGGAGTTAGATGTGGCCCTTGTGGCTAAAGGGATCAGGGGGTATGGAGAGAAGGCAGGTACAGGATACTGAGTTGGATGATCAGCCGTGATCATATTGAATGGCGGTGCAGGCTCGAAGGGCTGAATGGCCTACTCCTGCACCTATTTTCTATGTTTCTATGTTTCTATAAGATCCCCCCTCTGTGTACGTAATGATGTCTTCGTAGAGTTACACCTGTGGATTTGGGACCCTGCTGAGTGAAACAAATTGCTCAGTCCACACGGTACTGATCGAGAAACATTTTTGCAAGTCACAACCTTTCCCCTACGATTGAATAATGAAGAATTCTGCATCTTCCACAGTGCAAGGCAAACAAAGATGTTGTACAATCACTGCCCTGCCCAACCCCGCCTGCCTCTGCCTGCGAGTCATGCAAAGGTGAGGAGATTGGTGGAGGAATGATTAACTCAGAGGGACACACCTTGGTGCCGGACCCTGGGAAGACTCTGGGCAGAGAGTGAGATATCCGTGCCCGCTCTGGTCTGCGCCCGCTCTCTCTCCTCACGCTCCTCACTGCATCAAACCCAACATGTCGTCGCCAGATGACACTGGCAGCACCATCCCGTCCGGATGTAGTGTGTTTGTCTCCTTTCCCGAGCTGCTGATGCTGGGCGAGTTTGTGAGTACCCTGACTTTATTCCATTCCAGCTGCTGACTGTATGTGTGGATGTAGTTGAGTTTACTGTCCTGTGTACCGAGGTAGCGTGAAAAGCTTTTGTTGCGCGCTAACCAGTCAGCGGAAAAACAACAGACAATAGACAATAGGTGCAGGAGTAGGCCATTCGGCCCTTCGAGCCAGCACCGCCATTCAATGTGATCACGGCTGACCATCCCCAATCAGTACCCCGTTCCTGCCTTCTCCCCATATCCCCTGACTCCGCTATTTTTAAGAGCCCTATCTAGCTCTTTCAGCTATACAATGTAAGTCTGAAGAAGGGTCTCAACCCGAAATGTCACCTATTCCTTTGCTCCATAGATGCTGCCTCACCCGCTGAGTTTCTCCAGCATTTTTGGCTGCCTTCGATTTTTCCAGCATCTGCAGTTCCTTCTTAAACTAAATTATACAATGTAAATCTTGTACGTTTGACAATGTTTGCTTTGGCAGAATGAGTTTGCTGTTATACTTCAGACTCCGGTTTAACCTAAAAAACACACAGAGTGCTGGAGTAACTCAGCGGGTCAGGCAGCATCTGTGGAGAACATGGATAGGTGACGTTTCACAGAGTGCTGGAGTAACTCAGCTGGTCAGGCAGCATCTGTGGAGAACATGGATAGGTGACGTTTCACAGAGTGCTGGAGTAACTCAGCGGGTCAGGCAGAAGGGTGAACAAAAATCAGAGATGAAAAGACAAAAAGTGTAAGCTAAATATAGGCGATGTTTGTGAAGTTAGAGGAGGGCATATGTAAGTGGAATTGGACGGGGGGAGAGGGGAAAAATGCGTGCTAATGCAGATGGGGCTCAGAGAGGGACATGTCCCAGCGACACTAGTCCCACTAGTGCCTGCGCTTGGCCCATATCCCTCTAAACCTGTCCTATCCATGTACCTGTCTAACTGTTTCTTAGTTGCATAATCGCAGCCTCAACTACCTCCTCTGACAGCTTGTTCAATACACCCACCACCCTCTGTGTGAAAAACAATTCCCCTCAGGTTCCTATTGAATCTTTCCCCCCTCGCCTTAAACCAATGTCCTCTGGTTCTTGATTTCCCAATTCTGGGTTAAGGACTCTGTTCCCCTGTATATTATAGACAATAGACAATAGACAATAGATGCAGGAGTAGGCATTTGTGTCTATGTTCAGTAAGACCCCCTGGTTCCTCTCAGCGGACCCTTGCCAGATTCATTTCACCGCAAGCTGTCACCAGCATTCCTCACCGGGAACTCCCCACCCGCCCAACCTCTCCCTGTAGCTCCCACACTCCAGTCCCGGCAACACCCATTACATCTTCTCTGCACCCTTTCCCACTTAATGGCTTAATGATACCACATTATCTCTAACGAGTAGAAGTTATATCTAATCTTTTATTAAATCAGTTTCAGTTCAATAGACAATAGACAATAGGTGCAGGAGTAGGCCATTCGGCCCTTCGAGCCAGCACCGCCATTCAATGTGATCATGGCTGATCATCCCCAATCAGTACCCCGTTCCTGCCTTCTCCCCATATCCCCTGACTCCGCTATCTTTAAGAGCCCTATCTAGCTCTCTCTTGAAAGTATCCAGAGAACCGGCCTCCACCGCCCTCTGAGGCAGAGAATTCCACAGACTCACCACTCTCTGTGTGAAAAAGTGTTTCCTCGTGTCCATTCTAAATGGCTTACCCCTTATTGTTAAACTGTTTGTGGCCCCTGGTTCTGGACTCCCCCCAATATCGGGACCATGAACATATTCTCCTCATGATTTTGTACACCTCTATAAGATCACATCTCTCTCTCTCATCCTCCTGCGTTCCAAGGAATAAAACTGCCCCACCTCTCCCTGTAGCTTTGGCCCTCGAGTTCTGGGAACGTCCTCGTAAAGTTAATGCAGAGTTCACTATCACTCTGTCTCAGAACGAAAGCGAAAAGAGACTGAATGTGAAACTGGACTGAAGTCACTGATAAGGTGAGTCAGGGATTGTACCTTGACACTGATGGTGAGATTGGTCATGTTTAAGAAACATAGAAACATAGAAACATAGAAATTAGGTGCAGGAGTAGGCCATTCGGCCCTTCGAGCCTGCACCGCCATTCAATATGATCATGGCTGATCATCCAACTCAGTATCCCGTACCTGCCTTCTCTCCATACCCTCTGATCCCCTTAGCCACAAGGGCCACATCTAACTCCCTCTTAAATATAGCCAATGAACTGGCCTCGACTACCCTCTGTGGCAGGGAGTTCCAGAGATTCACCACTCTCTGTGTGAAAAAAGTTCTTCTCATCTCGGTTTTAAAGGATTTCCCCCTTATCCTTAAGCTGTGACCCCTTGTCCTGGACTTCCCCAACATCGGGAGCAATCTTCCTGCATCTAGCCTGTCCAACCCCTTAAGAATTTTGTAAGTTTCTATAAGATCCCCTCTCAATCTCCTAAATTCTAGAGAGTATAAACCAAGTCTATCCAGTCTTTCTTCATAAGACAGTCCTGACATCCCAGGAATCAGTCTGGTGAACCTTCTCTGCACTCCCTCTATGGCAATAATGTCCTTCCTCAGATTTGGAGACCAAAACTGTACGCAATACTCCAGGTGTGGTCTCACCAAGACCCTGTACAACTGCAGTAGAACCTCCCTGCTCCTATACTCAAATCCTTTTGCTATGAAAGCTAACATACCATTCGCTTTCTTCACTGCCTGCTGCACCTGCATGCCCACTTTCAATGACTGGTGTACCATGACACCCAGGTCTCGCTGCATCTCCCCTTTTCCTAGTCGGCCACCATTTAGATAATAGTCTGCTTTCCTGTTTTTGCCACCAAAATGGATAACCTCACATTTATCCACATTATACTGCATCTGCCAAACATTTGCCCACTCACCCAGCCTATCCAAGTCACCTTGCAGTCTCCTAGCATCCTCCTCACAGCTAACACTGCCCCCCAGCTTAGTGTCATCCGCAAACTTGGAGATATTGCCTTCAATTCCCTCATCCAGATCATTAATATATATTGTAAATAGCTGGGGTCCCAGCACTGAGCCTTGCGGTACCCCACTAGTCACTGCCTGCCATTGTGAAAAGGACCCGTTTACTCCTACTCTTTGCTTCCTGTTTGCCAGCCAGTTCTCTATCCACATCAATACTGAACCCCCAATGCCGTGTGCTTTAAGTTTGTAAACTAATCTCTTATGTGGGACCTTGTCGAAAGCCTTCTGGAAGTCCAGATACACCACATCCACTGGTTCTCCCCTATCCACGCTACTAGTTACATCCTCGAAAAATTCTATAAGATTCGTCAGACATGATTTACCTTTTGTAAATCCATGCTGACTTTGTCCAATGATTTCACCACTTTCCAAATGTGCTGCTATCCCATCTTTAATAACTGACTCTAGCAGTTTCCCCACTACCGATGTTAGACTAACTGGTCTGTAATTCCCCGTTTTCTCTCTCCCTCCCTTCTTAAAAAGTGGGGTTACGTTTGCTACCCGCCAATCCTCAGGAACTACTCCAGAATCTAAAGAGTTTTGAAAGATTATTACTAATGCATCCACTATTTCTGGAGCTACTTCCTTAAGTACTCTGGGATGCAGCCTATCTGGCCCTGGGGATTTATCGGCCTTTAATCCATTTAATTTACCCAACACCACTTCCCGGCTAACCTGGATTTCACTCAATTCCTCCAACTCCTTTGACCCGCGGTCCCCTGCTATTTCCGGCAGATTATTTATGTCTTCCTTAGTGAAGACGGAACCAAAGTAGTTATTCAATTGGTCCGCCATATCCTTGTTCCCCATGATCAACTCACCCGTTTCTGACTGCAAGGGACCTACATTTGTTTTAACTAATCTCTTTCTTTTCACATATCTATAAAAACTTTTGCAGTCAGTTTTTATGTTCCCTGCCAGTTTTCTTTCATAATCTATTTTTCCTTTCCTAATTAAGCCCTTTGTCCTCCTCTGCTGGTCTCTGAATTTCTCCCAGTCCTCCGGTATGCTGCTTTTTCTGGCTAATTTGTACGCATCATCCTTCGCTTTGATACTATCCCTGATTTCCCTTGTTATCCACGGATGCATTACCTTCCCTGATTTATTCTTTTGCCAAACTGGGATGAACAATTTTTGTAGTTCATCCATGCAGTCTTTAAATGTCTTCCATTGCATATCCACCGTCAACCCTTTTAGAATTAATTGCCAGTCAATCTTGGCCAATTGACGTCTCATACCCTCAAAGTTACCTTTCTTTAAGTTCAGAACCATTGTTTCTGAATTAACAATGTCACTCTCCATCCTAATGAAGAACTCAACCATATTATGGTCACTCTTGCCCAAGGGGGCACGTACAACAGGACTGCTAACTAACCCTTCCTCATTACTCAATACCCAGTCTAAAATAGCCTGCTCTCTCGTTGGTTCCTCTACATGTTGATTTAGATAACTATCCCGCATACATTCCAAAAAATCCTCTTCCTCAGCACCCCTGCAAATTTGATTCACCCAATCTATATGTAGATTGAAGTCACCCATTATAACGGTTTTGCCTTTGTCGCACGCATTTCTAATTTCCTGTTTGATACCATCTCCAACTTCACTACTACTGTTAGGTGGCCTGTACACAACACCCACCAGCGTTTTCTGCCCCTTAGAACTGCAGATGCCGGAAAGATCGAAGGTAGACAAAATTGATGGAGAAACACAGCGGGTGAGGCAGCATCAATTTAGCGAAGGAATATGTGATGTTTCGGGTCGAGACCCTTCTTCAGTGATGTGAGAATGATGCCACTGCAGGTCCGTGAGCAGCTTAGTGGAATACTGATGGAGGAAGCCAGGGCGATTATCGAGATATATCCATCTTATCTATTCCCCTCATGATTTTATACACGTCTAAAAGATCACCCCTCAGCCTCAGGTACTCCAAGGAATAAAGTCCTAGCCTGCCCAATCTCTCCCCCAAATCTTAACAACATCCCCGTAAAACTTCTCTGCTCCCTTCCCAGCTTAACATCATCCTTCAATAGCAAGGTGACCAAAACCAAACACAAATCTCCGAATGCGGCCTCACCAACATCTTGTACAACTGTAACATTACATCACAACGTCTATACTCTGAAGAGTATTGTCTGAAGAAGGGTCTCGACCCAAAACGTTGCCTATTTCCTTCGCTCCATAGATGCTGCTGCACCCGCTGAGTTTCTCCAGCACTTTTGTCTACCTTTGATTTTCTAGCATCTGCTGTTCCTTCTTGAACATCTATACTCAATACCCTGACTGATGAAGGCCAATGTACCTAGAGCATTCTTGACCACCCTATCTACCTGTGATGCCACCTTTAAGGAACCATGTACCTGCACTCCAAGATCCCTTTGCTCTACAACACTACCCAGAGTCCTACCATTCACTGTGTAGGTCTAAATGGCGTCAAGTTGGGAAAAGGGGAAGTACAACAGGATCTGGGGGTCCTTGTACATCAGTCAATGAAAGTAAGCATGCAGGTACAGCAGGCAGTGAAGAAAGCGAATGGCATGTTGGCCTTCATAACAAGAGGAATCAAATATAGGATCAAAGAGGTCCTTCTGCAGTTGTACAGGGCCCTAGTGAGACCACACCTGGAGTATTGTGTGCCGTTTTGGTCCCCTAATTTGAGGAAGAACATTCTTGCTATTGAGGGAGTGCAGCGTAGGTTTACAAGGTTAATTCCCGGGATGGCGGGACTGTCATATGCTGAGAGAATGGAGCAGCTGGGGTTGTACACTCTGGAGTTTAGAAGGATGAGAGGAGATCTAATTGAAACATATAAGATTATTAAGGGATTGGACACACTAGAGGCAGGAAACATGTTCCCGATGTTGGGGGAGTCCAGAACCAGGGGCCACAGTTTAAGAATAAGGAGTAAGCCATTTAGAACAGAGATGAGGAAACACTTTTTCTCACAGAGAGTTGTGAGTTTGTGGAATTCTCTGCCTCAGAGGGCGGTGGAGGCAGGTTCTCTGGATGCTTTCAAGAGAGAGCTAAATAGGGCTCTTAAAGATAGCGGAGTCATGGGGAGAAGGCAGGAACGGGGTACTGATTGGGGATGATCAGCCATGATCACATTGAATGGCGGTGCTGGCTCGAAGGGCCGAATGGCCTCCTCCTGCACCTATTGTCTATTGTCTATTGTCTATTGCCCATGTTAGACTTCCCAAAATCCAACACCTCACACTTCTCTAAGTTAAACTCACTTGTTCAAGTTAAATTCTTACTGATTTGGTCCAGAACCCGTTGCAATCTAAGTTAACTTTCTTCACTGCCCACTTCACCGAGTTGAATGAGTTACCAGGAAAGTGTTATCAAGCTTCTGAACGGCCCTTCCATAAGCTAGGGTACTGTCCGATTCACCTCTACCCCATTGCGGACATTGGACTTTGTCTGTGGAACTGATGCGCTACAATGCTGAGAACTATAGCCATTGTCTGAGTTTATTGTCACGTGTACCGAGGTACAGTGAAAAACTCGTGTTGCGTGCTAACCAGTCAGTGGAAAGACAATACATGATTACAATCGAGCCGTCCACAGTGTACAGGATTAAGGGAACAACGTTTAGTGCAAGATAAAGTCCGATTAAAGAGGAGGTGGATGTTATCTGATCTGATTGGATTGCGTGGGAAACTAAAGGGCCTGTCCCACTTGGCCATTTTTTTCGGCATCATATCAGTGTCGCCAAAAGATTTTGAACATTTCAAAATCCAGCGGCGACATAAAAAATGCAGCGACACTTGAAAAATCACCGCGCATCAATACATCGTCACGCCGCATCACGCCGCTAATGTTCCGGTGACCTGATACGTCAGTCCATCACGCCCGCAGTTGCCGAAAAAATCACCGTGGGACAGGCCCTTACGCTTTTCACTGCACCTCAGTACACATAGCAATATTCAACCCAAACCTGAACCTAATCTACCAATTACTGAGGTACAGTGAAAAGGTTTGTTGCGTGCTAACCTGTCAATGGAAAGACAAGACATGATTACAATCGAGCCGTCCACATCTGTACATATACACAATCAACATGAGTAAATCATAGAGCAAGCTAAAGCCAGTAAAGTCCGATCAAATTAAATTTAAATTTCTTTATTTATATAGCACATTTTTAGTCAACTTGCATTGACCCCAAAGTGCTTCACATAATTACATCCACACACACAGGCAAAGGTGGGTGAAGTGTCTTGCCCAAGGACACACACAGGCAAAGGTGGGTGAAGTGTCTTGCCCAAGGACACAACGACAGTATGCACTCCAAGCGGGATTCGAACCAGCTACCTTCCGGTTGCCAGCCGAACACTTAGCCCATTGTGCCATCTGTCGTCCAAGATTCCGATGTTCTCCAATATAGACAATAGACAATGGACAATAGGTGCAGGAGTAGGCCATTCGGCCCTTCGAGCCTGCACCGCCATTCAATATGATCATGGCTGATCATCCAACTCAGTATCCTGTACCTGCCTTCTCTCCATACCCTCTGATCCCTTTAACCACAAGGGCCACATCTAACTCCCTCTTAAATATAGCCATTGAACTGGCTTCAACTACCTTCTGTGGCAGAGAATTCCACAGATTCTCCACTCTCTGTGTAAAAAATGTTTTTCTCATCTCAGTCCTAAAATATTTCCCCTTTATCTTTAAACTGTGACCCCTTGTCCTGGACTTCCCCAACATCGGGAACAATCTTCCTGCATCTAGTCTGTCCAACCCCTTAAGAATTTTGTAGGTTTCTATAAGATCTCCCCTCAATCTTCTAAATTCTAGCGAGTACAAGCCGAGTCTATCCAAAGGCAATCACAAATAAGCTGCCATGGTTATTGTCTTCCAAACTGTTGAAGTAGCGGTCAAACAGCGGAGTGAGCAATGACCACAGCACTGGGCGCTGGTCACCTGCATCCAGTCTGAACAACAACCCCTCCACTCACACTCCACTCACCCACAAGGCCAAACTTAGTTTAGAAACATAGAAACACAGAAAATAGGTGCAGGAGGAGGCCATTCAGCCCTTCGAGCCAGCACCGCCATTCAATGTGATCAAGGCTGACCTCCCCAATCAATAACCCGTGCCTGCCTTCTCCCCATATCCCTTGACTCCACTAGCCAATAGAGCTCTATCTAACTCTCTCTTAAATCCATCCAGTGACTTGGCCTCCACTGCCCTCTGTGGCAGGGAATTCCATAAATTCACAACTCTGTGGTAAATACGTTTTTTCTCACCTCAGTCCTAAATGACCTCCCCTTTATTCTAAGACTATGGCCCCTGGTTCTGGATTCGCCCAACATTGGGAACATTTTTCCTGCATCTAGCTTGTCCAGTCCTTTTATAATTTTATATGTTTCAATAAGATAACCCCTCATCCTTCTAAACTCAGCACCTGTTCTGCTTTGGAAGTGATTTGTTACATGACTGTCGAGGTATAATTGAGGTCACCATGGGTGGCTGTGTTTGTGGATTTCTAATGTGTGGACAAACCTGAATGCAGAAACAGAACAAAAATGCTGGAGAAACTCAGCAGGTGAGGCAGCATCTATGGAGTGAATGAATAGGTGACGTTTCCGGTCGAGACCCTTCTTCAGACTGATGTGTGGGTGGGGGGTGGGGGGGGAGTGGGAAGAAGAAAGGAAGAGGCGGAGACAGTGGGCTGTGGGAGAGCTGGGAAGGGGAGGGGAAGGAGGGAGAAAGCAGGGACTACCTGAAATTGGAGAAGTCAATGTTCATACCGCTGGGGAGTAAACCAAAGATCCTACAGCGAGCAAGATGGTCCACTCGACGAAAAAGACGTAGTACGGTCATGGGCAGATTCATGGGTAATTTTCGGCCCCATTTCCGTAACCGGCTTCCGTCTCCGCACCAAAGATCCCGTAGGATACGAGTGCGGAGACGGAAGCCGGTTACGGAAACATCCTCGTAAAAATAAAAGTTATTTGGTAAAAATCTTATTAATTATTTGGTAAAAATCTTATTAATTTATTAACACAAACTGTTCCCCCGCAACGTTGATTACACTGCGGGTCGGGTCGGGTCCGGTTACTGAAATGGATGAAAAAAAGGCCCACGTTCCGCTCCGTTGCGTACTACACGTCAGCCCATTGTATTTAGCAGGAGTGGTCTATCTTGCTCCGCTATAGGATCTTTGGTGTGGACTGCCCAAGTTTCTCCAATTTCAGGTAGTCCCAGCTTTCTCCCTCCTTCCCCTCCCCTTCCCAGCTCTCCCACAGCCCACTGTCTCCGCCTCTTCCTTTCTTCTTCCCGCCCCCCCTCCCCGCCCCACCCCCACATCAGAAGAAGGGTCTCGACCCGAAACGTCACCTATTCCTTCGCTCCATAGACGCTGCCTCACCCGCTGAGTTCCTCCAGCATTTTTGTCCACCTTTGATTTTTCCAGAATCTGCAGTTGTTTCTTAAGCAGAAACAGAACAGGTGTGTTACGTCGGGAAGGCCTATAGAAAGATGTTTACGGGAATGACAAGCATAAAAACCTTCACCACCCAGGTCATGTTGGTCTTTATACACAGCTAAAGCAAACTGATCTAATCATGATTACACCCTCTTTGTATTTACCTTCCAAACCCTTTACTTCATTCATCCATCAATTGATTCTTGACATGGATGTGTTTGCTGAAGTGATTCCTGCCTTAACCATTGACACTGGAGGTTAATTCCACAAACTCAATAACGTCACAGGGCGGCATGGTGGCGCAGCGGTAGAGTTGCTGCCTCACAGCGCTAGAGACGCGGGTTCCATCCTGACTACGGGTGCTGTCTGTACGGAGTTTGAAACATATAAGATTATTAAGGGCTTGGACACGCTAGAGGCAGGAAACATGTTCCCGATGTTGGGGGAGTCCAGAACCAGGGGCCACAGTTTAAGAATAAGGAGTAAGCCATTTAGAACGGAGACGAGGAAACACTTTTTCACACAGAGTTGTGTGTCTGTGGAATTCTCTGCCTCAGAGGGCGGTGGAGGCCGGTTCTCTGTCCTGAAAAGGACGCATGCTTCCGGCGACAATCAGTGGAAGCCGTCACTTGGTCGCAGTAGATGACGGTGGTAGCAGAATTAGCTCGGGATAGTTCTGTAGACGCCTCTGCTTTGGGGCCCATTAGTGAGCTGAGGTACAATGCAGAGGCCTTGTGGCCGTGTTACCCAGGCACTTCAGACCACAGTTGAGGCCACAAGCAAACTGGTGGAACAGCTCCTCACATCATGCAAGAGAGAAGATTCAAGAGAGTGCAGAGTATAGTGTTACAGCTGCAGGGAAAGTGCAGATTAGGAAAAGTGCAAAGGGAACAATGAGATAGGTTGGAAGATCAGGAATTCATCCCCAGCAGATAGGGTTCAGTTCAAGAGTTCGATAACCGTGGGGAAGAAACTGCTCCTGAATGTGATGGTGCAGAGAACATAGAACAGCGTATAAACTGCAGATACTTGTTTATAAAAACAAGACACAAAGTGCTGGAGTAACTCAGCAGGTGAGACGCGCATCTCTGGTGAACTGTCACACTACAAACCCATTACGACAATCAGTATGAAGAAGGGTCCCAACTCAAAATGTCATCCAACCATGTTCTCCACAGTTGCTGCCTGACCCGCTGAGTTACTCCAGCTCTGCCCAAGACTACAATAAATTACAGAGAGATGTAGATGTAGCCCAGTCCCACACACACCACACTCCCCACCATTGTAGATGTAGCCCAGTCCCACACACACCACACTCCCCACCATTGTAGATGTAGCCCAGTCCCACACACACCACACTCCCCACCATTGTAGATGTAGCCCAGTCCCACACACACCACACTCCCCACCATTGTAGATGTAGCCCAGTCCCACACACACCACACTCTCCACCATTGTAGATGTAGCCTAGTCCCACACACACCACACTCCCCACCATTGTAGATGTAGCCCAGTCCATCACACACACCACACTCCCCACCATTGTAGATGTAGCCCAGTCCCACACACACCACACTCTCCACCATTGTAGATGTAGCCTAGTCCCACACACACCACACTCCCCACCATTGTAGATGTAGCCCAGTCCATCACACACACCACACTCCCCACCATTGACTCCATCTACACTTCACGCTGCCTCGGGAAAGCAGCCAACATCATCAATGACTTGTCCCTGTCCCACCCCGGTCATTCCTTATCTCATTGGGCAGAAGATACACACCTCCCTTTGACTTCTTTAATCTGTGGAATTCATTGCCATAGCTGACTGTGGAGGCCAAGTCAGTGGGTATTTTTAAGGCAGAGATAGATAGATTCTTGATTAGTGCGGATGTCAGGGATTATGGGGAGAAGGCAGGAGAATGGGGTTAGGATGGAGAGATAGATCAGCCATGAATGAGTGGTGGAGTAGACTTGATGGGCCGAATGGCCTAATTCTACTCCTACCACTTGTAATCATGATCTTATAAGAGTCTATTCCCCAGGGTAGGGGAATCAGGAACTTGAGGACATAGGTTTAAGATGAGAGAGGGGAAATGTAATGGGAATCCGAGGGGAACCTTTCCACACAAAGGGTGGTGGGTGTATGGAACGTGCTGCCAGAGGAGGTTGTAGAGGCTGCCACTATAGTTTAGTTTATTGTCACATGCGTCAAGGTACAGTGAAAAGCCTTTTGTTGCATGCTATCCAGTCAGCAGAAAGACAATACATGATTTCAATTGAGCTGCCCACAGTGTAGAGATACAGGATAAATGGAATAACGTTTAGTGCAAGATAAAGTCCGATTAAAGATAGTCATCCACAATGATGTAGGAGGTCAGGACTGCTCTGTAGCTGGTGATAGGACTACTCATAGAGGGAGTACAGAGAAGGTTCACCAGACTGATTCCTGGGATGTCACGACTTTCATATGAAGAAAGACTGGATAGACTCGGCTTGTACTCGCTAGAATTTAGAAGATTGAGGGGGGATCTTATAGAAACTTGCAAAATTCTTAAGGGGTTGGACAGGATAGATGCAGGAAGATTGTTCCCGATGTTGGGGAAGTCCAGAACAAGGGGTCGCAGTTTAAGGATAAGAGGGAAGTCTTTTAGGACCGAGATGAGAAAAACATTTTTCACACAGAGAGTGGTGGAATTCTCTGCCACAGAAGGTAGTTGAGGCCAGTTCATTGGCTATATTTAAGAGGGAGTTAGATGTGGCCCTTGTGGCTAAAGGGATCAGGGGGTATGGAGAGAAGGCAGGTACAGGATACTGAGTTGGATGATCAGCCATGATCATATTGAATGGCGGTGCAGGCTCGAAGGGCCGAATGGCCTACTCCTGCACTATTTTCTATGTTTCTACGTTTCCTACACAACAGAACAGTAGGAGGAGCGGTTAATGTTAGAGGCTGCTCACTAACCTCACTATGTTTACATCGTCCTCTTAAGCAATGAATAAATATAATTCGGTTACCGTATTATTGACTACAACCGCCGGTTTAAAATGACTGCTATTTAATTCTCAACCACTGGATATTTGCCTGGAAACATATTGCATGTTTTCATTCAGTGAGATAAGTCAATTTTAATAGACTGAGATGTTAAATCCAGCGCTACTTCACAACAAACTAAACCATCTATAATTTAAATAGGGCATTTAGGATCGGTAATACAATTCCCAAGACTATTTCACATATATAATTCCAGCACCACTTCACACTGAGCTGTCCGTGATATTTAAAGGGGCTGGCATACAAAATCAGTACCCAGTTTCTGCTTTCTCCCCATATCCCTTGATTCCGTAACCGTAAGAAATTTAAACATGGGAGGCTTTTTATAGTGAAAATAAAACATCATGACATCGTTTTTACCATGTGATGATTTTTCCACATGTCGGTAGCCGTTGTTGGCTCAAGAGTAACTCGGGAGAGGATCTTGGTACATCGCAGAAATGAGAAGTAAACGGCAAACTTAGACAAACACGTGGGAACTCGTTTAAACTCGTGAACGTAAACTTGGAATCTCGTAGAAAACCACGAGTTTGATTTTTTACCCGGGATCACTCGTGGCTGGACTCGCACCGTGAGACAGGGCCATTAGGAGGATGAGAGGGTATCTCATTGAAACATTTAAGGTTATTGAGGGTTTGGACACGCTAGAGGCAGGAAACATGTTCCTGATGTTGGGGGAGTCCAGAACCAGGGGCCACAGTTTAAGAATAAGGAGTAAGCCATTTAGAACGGAGACGAGGGAACACTATTTCTAATGATAATAATAATAATAAATTTTATTTATGGGCGCCTTTCAAGAGTCTCGAGGACACCTTACAAAAATTTTGCAGGTAGAGGAAAAACATGTAAGGGGAATGAAATAAATAGTAGGGACATGACTAGTACACAAAGTAAAGACAGAATTCATTTCAAAACACAATACGAGGCAATTAATGCACAGATGAAAAGGGAGGGGGACGTGGGGCTAAGGATAGGCAGAGGTGAAGAGATGGGTCTTGAGGCGGGACTGGAAGATGGTGGGGGACACGGAATTGCGGATCAGTTGGGGGAGGGAGTTCCAGAGCCTGGGAGCTGCCCTGGAGAAGGCTCTGTCCCCAAAACTGCGGAGGTTGGATTTGTGGATTGAGAGGAGAACGGCTGATGTGGATCTGAGGAACCGTGAGGGTTGGTAGGGGGAGAGGAGGTCAGTGAGATATGGGGGGGCCAGATGGTGGAGGGCTTTGTAGGTGAGGATCAGGATTTTGTAGGTGATCCGGTGGGAGATGGGAAGCCAGTGAAGTTGTTTGAGGACTGGAGTGATGTGATGCCAGGATTTGGTGTGGGTGATGAGTCGGGCGGCTGCGTTCTGGACCAGTTGGAGTCGGTTGATGTAGGTGGAGCTGATGCCAAGGAGAAGTGAGTTGCAATAGTCCAGTCGGGAGGAGATGAAGGCATGGATGAGTCTTTCAGCAGCGGGAGGTGTGAGAGAGGGTCTGAGTTTGGCGATGTTGCGGAGATGAAAGAAAGAGGTTTTAATGACATGGCGGATGTGAGGCTCAAGGGAGAGGGTGGAATAAAAGATCACGCCAAGGTTGCGGGCCTGGGGAGATAGGGAGACAGTGGTGCCGTCGATGGTGAGAGTGGGGTTATTGATTTTGCTGAGTGTGGCTTTGGAGCCTATGAGGAGGAATTCTGTTTTATCGCTGTTGAGTTTGAGGAAGTTATGTTGCATCCAGGTTTTTATAGCTGACAAACAGGAGTTGATATGGGAGAGGGGTGGGGGTTGTGGGGGGATTTGGTGCCGAGGTAGATCTGAGTGTCATCGGCGTAACAGTGGAAGTCCAGATTGAAGTGGCGGAGTATCTGACCAAGGGGGAGGATGTAGATGATGAAGAGGAGGGGGCCGAGTACGGAGCCTTGGGGAACGCCTTGAGTGACTGTGGCTGCAGCAGAGGTGTGGTTGTGGAGAGAGATGAAGAGATGAACTCACAGAGAGTTGTGAGTCTGTGGAATTATCTGTCTCAGAGGGGGGTGGAGGCTGGTTCTCTGGATACTGGGAGTGGCCAGGGTTGGACTGATCTTTGATTACAACTTGATTGCTATCACAGCTTTTTAAAGATATTTGGATATCTTTAAACACTCTAACCACCCCCCTTAATATTATATTAATATTATTCATTGGCTCCTTTTACCCCATCTGTGCTGTGACACTACATGACTCTGTGCGTAACTACATGTTTCTGCGATGTTTTCCAGGTGTTTGGAGGCCTGGTATGGATCCTAGTGGCTTCAGCGAGAGTTGCGTTTGTCTACGATCAAGGCTGGGTGATGTTCGTCTCAGTCTTCTGCTTCGTTATAACCACGGTACTCTTCATCCTGTACATGCTCGGGGTCCAGAGATGTTCCTCAGGATGGACTGTGGTGGTAAGTCCATGCCCGCTGCCATCCCGGTGTGAACGCAGTGTAATACTGAGCTGTGACATGTTATCACCAATACATCATCCCCAACCCAAAACGTCACCTATCCATGTTCTCCACAGGTGCTGCCTGACCCGCTGAGTTATGGTGCAGCAGCATCTGTGGAGCTAAGGAAATAGGCAACGTTTCGGGCCGAAACCCTTCTGGAAATAGGCAACGTTTCGGGCTGAAACCCGGAAGGGTTTCGGCCCGAAACGTTGCCTATTTCCTTAGCTCCATAGATGCTGCTGCACCCGCTGAGTTACTCCAGCACTCTGTGAAACGTCACCTATCCATGTTCTCCACAGATGCTGCCTGACCCGCTGAGTTACTCCAGCACTCTGTGAAACGTCACCTATCCATGTTCTCCACAGATGCTGCCTGACCCGCTGAGTTACTCCAGCACTCTGTGAAACGTCACCTATCCATGTTCTCCACAGATGCTGCCTGACCCGCTGAGTTACTCCAGCACTCTGTGAAACGTCACCTATCCATGTTCTCCACAGATGCTGCCTGACCCGCTGAGTTACTCCAGCACTCTGTGAAACGTCACCTATCCATGTTCTCCACAGATGCTGGCCAAGTTTCCCCAAAGAAGTAGATAGTAGTTCAGCACTGCTCTCTAGTTGTGGTAGGATGGTTCAGTTGCCTGTTAACAGCCGGGAAGAAACTGTCCCTGAATCTGGAGGTGTGCGTTTTCACACTTCTGTACCTCTTGCCTGATGGGAGAAGGAGTGGCCGGGGTGCGACCCGTCCTTTATTAAGCTGCTGGCCTTGCCGAGGCAGCGTGAGGTATAGATGGGGTCAATAGAGGCGAGGTTGGTTTGTGTGATAAGTAGACAATAGGTGCAGGAGTAGGCCATTCGGCCCTTCGAGCCAGCACCGCCATTCAATGTGATCATGGCTGATCATCCCCAATCAGTACCCCGTTCCTGCCTTCTCCCCATATCCCCTGACTCCGCTATTTTTAAGAGCCCTATCTAGCTCTATCTTGAAAGTATCCAGAGAACCTGCCTCCACTGCCCTCTGAGGCAGAGAATTCCACAGACTCACCACTTTCTGCCACTGCCTGGCCCGCTGAGTTACTCCAGCATTTTGTGTCTATCATCGATTTAAACTTTCTGACACAACTAAAACCCTGGTAATATTGATCGGTTTCTCTTCCTTTGTCTCCTTTCTCTTACAGGATGTTTTTTACCATTTCATAGCAGCTGTCTTTTATTTAAGTATTGCTGTTTTGCAAGCCAGAGACACCAGAGGTGGTCTATATTATGGAAAGACCTACAGAATCAACATTGCTGCTACTGTAAGTACCATGTATCTGTTCTCACCTTCGAACGATAGAATCATACAAGCTACAGCATGGCCCCTCATCCACCCTGTCAAAATGGGACATGTTAGCTTGTTGAGTTTCACTGTCCTTAACTCATTTTCACCTAGCTCACAGACAACAATGGACCATTGTGGGCTCTGCTTTTCCCTGATCATCGGTACTTTATTGCATACCTTTCATTCATTTGTTCTATATCTCTCTATAATCACCATCTATATCTTTTGCTTTCCTTTCCCCTGAGTCTGAAGAAGGGCCTCGACCCGAAATGTCACCCATTCCTTCACTCCACAGATGCTGCCTGTCCCGCTGAGTTACTCCAGCTTTTGTGTGTCTGTGTTCAGTGTAAACCAGCATCTGCAGTTCCTTCTTACACAAATGAGCTTCCAGTTTCTGTGACGTTAATATTACCAATGATCTCTCGTGGAGCAACCACATAAATGGGACAGTCACAAAGGCCTCTACCGACTGAGGAGGCTGGGGAAATTCAGCATGGCACACACACACCACACTCCCCACCATTGTAGATGTAGCCCAGTCCCACACACACCACACTCCCCACCATTGTAGATGTAGCCCAGTCCCACACAGACCACACTCCCCACCATTGTAGATGTAGCCCAGTCCCACACACACCACACTCCCCACCATTGTAGATGTAGCCCAGTCCCACACAGACCACACTCCCCACCATTGTAGATGTAGCCCAGTCCCACACACACCACACTCCCCACCATTGTAGATGTAGCCCAGTCCATCACACAGACCACACTCCCCACACTGAGGATGTAACTAGGAAAATGGACAAGGGAGAGCCAGTGGATGTAGTGTACCTGGACTTTCAGAAAGCAAAATTAGGGCACATGGTATTGGGGGTAGAGTGCTGACATGGATAGAGAAGTGGTTGGCAGACAGGAAACAAGGAGCAGGGATTAACGGGTCCCTTTCAGAATGGCAGGCAGTGACTAGTGGGGTACCACAAGGCTCGGTGCTGGGACCGCAGCTATTTACAATATACATCAATGATTTGGATGAAGGGATTCAAATAACATTAGCAAATTTGCAGATGACACAAAGCTGGGTGGCAGTGTGAACTGTGAGGAGGATGCTATGAGAATGCAGGGTGACTTGGTCAGGTTGGGGGAGTGGGCAGATGCATGGCAGATAAAGTTTAATGCGGATAAATGTGATGTCATCCACTTCCGTAGCAAAAACAGGAAGGCAGATTATTATCTAAATGGTGTCAAGTTGAGAAAAGGGGAAGTACAACAGGATCTGGGGGTCCTTGTACATCAGTCAATGAAAGTAAGTATGCAGGTACAGCAGGCAGTGAAGAAAGCCTTCATAACAAGAGGAGTTGAGTATAGGAGCGAAGAGGTCCTTCTGCAGTTGTACAGGGCTCTAGTGAGACCACACCTGGAGTATTCTGTGCAGTTTTGGTCCCCTAATTTGAGGAAGGACATTCTTGCTATTGAGGGAGTGCAGCGTAGGTTTACAAGGTTAATTCCCGGGATGGCGGGACTGTCATATGCTGAGAGAATGAAGCAGCTGGGCTTGTACATTCTGGAGTTTAGAAGGATGAGAGGTGATCTTATTGAAACATATAAGATTATTAAGGGTTTGGACCCGCTAGAGGCAGGAAACATGTTCCGGATGTTGGGGGAGTCCAGAACCAGGGGTCACAGTTTAAGAATAAGGGGTAAGCCATTTAGAACGGAGACGAGGAAACACTTTTTCACACAGAGAGTCTGTGGAATTCTCTGCCTCAGAGGGCGGTGGAGGCCGGTTCTCTGGATACTTTCAAGAGAGAGCTAGATAGGGCTCTTAAAGATAGCGGAGTCAGGGGATATGGGGAGAAGGCAGGAACGGGGTAGTGATTGTGGATGATCAGCCATGATCACATTGAATGGCGGTGCTGGCTCGAAGGGCCGAATGGCCTACGCCTGCACCTATTGTCTATTGTGATTGAGAGTCTAGGAACAGAGGGCACTGCCTCAGAATAAAAGGACGTACCTTTAGAAAGGTGATGAGGAGGAATTTCTATGTTTTTTCTATGTTTCTATGTTTCTCTAGTCAGAGGGCGGTGAATCTGTGGGATTCATTGTCACAGAAGGCTGTGGAGGCCGTCAATGGGTATTTTTAAAGCAGAGACAATAGACAATAGGCAATAGGTGCAGGAGTAGGCCATTCAGCCCTTCGAGCCAGCACCGCCATTCAATGTGATCATGGCTGATCATCCCCAATCAGTACCCTGAGATTGACATGTTCTTGATTAGTGCGGGTGTCAGGGGTTATGGGGAGAAGGCAGGAGAATGGGGTTGAGAGGGAGAGATAGATCAGCCATCGATCGGGCCGAATGGCCTCATTCTGCTCCAATGGCTGATGAAGTACAAGACTATATTTGGTGTAGAATGGAAAGTTGACCTGAATACATTTATTTGTAAAGATGCCATGTTGATTGTGGGAGCTGCTCTCCATATCGAGATGTGGTTATGATGTGACACTTTGTGTGCGTTGCAGGTGTTTGCGTTTGTGGCGACCTTACTCTACACGATACACGCGATCAGCTCCATCGTGAGGTGGAAAACATCCTCCTGAACAGGCATCCGTCGCACCTGCTGCCGCAACACTTTACCTGCGTCCCCAACACACCGACGTGTCTGAGTTTCATCTTGTTTTACATCTGTCTTCAATGTGATTGCAGTGTCCACGAACCTCAATGACAGTACACAATCGGCCCGATGCTCTGCAAAAATGTACCGTTCATTCAGTCTAAGGTGGACAAAAATGCTGGAGGAACTCAGCGGCTGAGGCAGCATCTATGGAGCGAAGGAATTGGTGACGTTTCGGGTCGAGACCCTTCTTCAGACTGATGTCCCCCCCCACCCCCACATCAGTCTGAAGAAGGGTCTCGACCCGAAACGTCACCTATTCTGAAGAAGGGTCTCGACCCAAAACGTCACCTATTCCTTCGCTCCATAGATGCTGCCTCACCCGCTGAGTTTCTCCAGCATTTTAATCTATTCATTGTCTGGTTATTGTGTACGATTCCTTTGATAACCATGTTAATGCCACACTTTTCAATAAAACAGAGGGAGGAATTAACACTGCCTGTTTGTAACGAGTTTTAAAAACCATTTGGAGTATTGCGTGAAGTTTCGTTGAGTTTAGTTTATTGTCCCGTGTACCGAGGTACAGTGAAAAGCTGTTGTTGCGCGCTAACCAGTCAGCGGAAAGACAATACATGATTACAATCGAGCCGTCCACAGTGCACAGATACATGATAAAGGGAATAACATTTAGTGCAAGGTCAAATGCTTTTCACTGTACCTCGGTACACGTGACAATAAACCAAACTGAACTGAACTGAATTAGAACATAAAACACGGTACACAAAACACAGAACACACAGAAACGTAGACAATAGGTGCAGGAGGAGGACATTCGGCCCTTCGAGCCTGCACCGCCATTCATGGCTGATCAACCCCAATCAGTAACCCGTGCAGAACACCCCAGCACAGAACATAAAACACAGAACATCGAACACGGAACACGGAACACGGAACATGGAACATGGAACACGGAACATCGAGCATGGAACACGGAACATGAAGCACGGAACACGGAACATGGAACATGGGACATGGAACATGGAACACTGAACAGAACACAGAACATGGAACACAGAACACAGAACATGGAACATGGAACACGGAACACTGAACAGAACACAGAACATGGAACACAGAACACAGAACACAGAACATGAAACATCTTTCTACAATGCCTCCGACTCCTCCACACATCACATCTACACGCGTTGGTCTAATTGGAGCTTGTCCCTAGTGTGTGTCTGATCTTCATGTTGTTTTACATCCGTCTACAATGTCAAATGGATTCATGGCCCCCAGTGCGTGTAGGACAGTGTTAGTGTGGGCGGGGGATCGCTGGTCGGCGTGGACTCGGGGGAGGGGGGGGCGAAGGGCTTGTTTCTGCGCTGTATCTCTAAACTAATCTAAATTAAACTAAACAAGTATTGACATTTACTACAGTTTCCTCCAGCAGCTACACCTTGCTGCTGCCAAAACATGCCGCTTGAGAAATCAAATCTAACTGAATTAAATGCCTTAGAGCACGTAGTCAATGGAATCAGGCCCTTCGGCCCAACTCCTCCATGCCGGCCAACATGCCTCATCCACACTAGTCCTATTTGTCTGCATTTGGCCAATATCCTTTCCTATCCATGTACCTGTCCAAATGTCATTGAATTGTTGTTATGGTACCAGCCTCAACCACCTCCTCTGGCAGCGTGTTCCATACACCCGCCCTGATCCACCGGAGCCTCTCTCTCACTCACCGGGTAACTGACGGATCACCCCGCGCCCCCGCGGATCTGACGGATCACCTATTCAATCTTTCCCCTCTCACCTTAAACCTATGTTCTATGGTTCTTGATTCCCTTCCTCTGGGTAAAAGACTCCATCCAAGGACCCAAGCAGTCTTTCCAGGTGCGACAGAGGTTCACCTGCACCTCCTCCAACCTCATCTATTGCATCCGCTGCTCTAGGTGTCAGCTGCTCTACATCGGTGAGACCAAGCGTAGGCTTGGCGATCGCTTCGCCCAACACCTCCGCTCGGTTCGCAATAACCAACCTGATCTCCCGGTGGCTCAGCACTTCAACTACCCCTCCCATTCCCCATCCGACCTTTCTGTCCTGGGCCTCCTCCATGGCCAGAGTGAGTCCCACCGCAAATTGGATGAGCAGCACATCATATTTCGCTTGGGCAGTTTACACCCCAGCGGTATGAACATTGACTTCTACAAATTTCAGGTAGTCCTTGCTTTCTCCCTCCTTGTTCTAGAATTTAGAAGATTGAGGGGGGATCTTATAGAAACTTACAAAATTCTTAAGAGGTTGGACAGGCTAGATGCAGGAAGATTGTTCCCAATGTTGGGGAAGTCCAGAACAAGGGGTCACAGTCTAAGGATAAAGGGGAAATCTTTTAGGACTGAGATGAGAAAAACATTTTTTACACAGAGAGTGGTGAATCTGTGGAATTCTCTGTCACAGAAGGTAGTTGAGGCCAGTTCGTTGGCTATATTTAAGAGGGAGTTAGATGTGGCCCTTGTGGCTAAAGGGATCAGGGTATTATGGAGAGAAGGCAGGTACAGGATACTGAGTTGGATGATCAGCCATGATCATATTGAATGGCGGTGCAGGCTCGAAGGGCCGAATGGCCTACTCCTGCACCTATTTTCTATGTTTCTATGTTTCTTTTTTTTTTTTTTTAATATTTTATTTTATTAGAAGTAAGTACAGTCATATGGCACCAAAGTGCCTAATATATATTTTCATAATACATTTTATGTACAACTTCTTTTTTTTTTTTTTTTTTGTTACACTGAAAAAAGATTAGAATAAGAAAAAGAAGTTAGATAGTAAAGGATAGAAAGATGTGAAATATATAGTGTGTGAAAAAAGAAAACGAGTAAATGAAGAAAGTTGAGAGAGAGAATAGAGAAAAGAAAAGAAAAGAAAAAAAGAGGAGATCATTATTTATAGTCTTGACCAACCCTCGTCCAGTCCTGAAACAGTTATTTTTTACAATTGTGTTGCACCATATGATTCCAAAAAAACGACGAATGGAGACCAACTCGTTGTGAATTGGTCTGATTTATCCATTAGGAGGAATCGCATTTCCTCAAGATGAGCGGTGTCCAACATACTTGCAATCCACATTTTAAGCGTTGGTATTGATGTACCCTTCCAAAATTTAAGAATTAATTTTTTTGCTATTATTAAACCATAGTTAAGGAATAGATTTTGAGATGTGTTCAATTTATTCCCATCTTCCATTACGCCAAATATAATCATTTCAGTATTAGGTTCCATTCTTGTCTTGAATAATTTTGTAAATATTTCAAAAATATCATTCCAAAATCTATAAAGTTTTATGCAGGAGACTAAGGAGTGTGTTATAGTTGCCTTTTGGGCTAGACATTTATCACAAGTGGCGGATATATTTGGATAAAATTTGTTCAATCTTGTTTTTGAATAATATAATCTATGTACAATTTTAAATTAAATTAAATTATGTCTTACATTAATTGAACATTTGTGAATATATATCAGGTATTTTTCCCATTTAACCTTCGTAATTTTTATCATTAGTTCCCGTTCCCACTCTTCTCTAAGTACCTCTGTCGATGGTAGGTCTATATTTAGAATACTATTATATAAATATGATATTAATTTTTGTGAGTCAGCTTCAATATTCATTGCCTCTTCCAATAAGTCAGGAGTTACTTTTTGATATCCTTGTATATATTTTTTCACGAAATCGCAAATCTGAAGATATTTAAAATATTGGTTGTTTTTCAATTTAAATTTTAATTGTAGTTGTTGGAATGATAGTAAGTTTCCCATTTCATACATATCCCCGATCCTTCTAATTCCGAGACTTTCCCATTGGTTATATGTCTTATCAATAAGAGATGGTTTAAATAAAGGGTTATTCGCTATTGGCATTAACAGTGATAGATTTCTTAATTTTAAAGATAATTTTATTTGTTTCCAAATTCTTATTGTACCATATATAATTGGGTTCTTCTTATATATTGTGTTATTCAGTTTTTTTGGGGAGAAGAGGATCGTTCCTATATTACAAGGATGGCAATCCTCCTTCTCCATTTTTATCCATTCTGTCTGTTGGGTAGAACTATCCAACCAATAAATCATATTCTTAATATGCACTGCCCAGTAATAATACATAAAATTCGGAAGTGAAAGTCCCCCGACCTCTTTTGGTTTACATAAGTGTTTTTTTGTGATTCTATGTGATCTATAGTCCCAAATATAATTAGTAATGTTAGAGTCTAATTTAAAAAAAAAATATTTTGGTATATATACCGGTATAGATTGAAATAGGTATAGTAATTGTGGTAGGAAGATCATTTTTATTGCATTTATTCTACCTAATAATGATAAGGGAAGTGTTTTCCAAAATTTAATCAACGTATTAAGTTTATTTAATAAAGGCATGAAATTAGCATTGAATAATGCTTTATATTTTCTAGTAATCTGAATACCCAAATATTTAAATTTTTCTGTTGCGATTTTAAAGGGGAACTTCAGTAAGTGTGTAGGTTCTTGAGGTTTTAATGTCATGATTTCACTTTTATTCCAGTTTATTCTATATCCAGAAAAAGACCCAAATTCCTCTATTAAGTTTAATAAATTTGGTATGCTCGTTTGTGACTTTGTAATATATAAAAGTATATCGTCTGCATATAATGAGATTTTATTCTTTGAGTCTCTGGTATTATAGCCTTGAATATTCGGATGAATTCTTATACTTTCAGCCAGGGGTTCTATCATAAGGGCAAATAGCAGGGGTGATAGTGCACATATCTGTCTATTACCCCTTGATAGTTGACATTTTTGAGATAACATGTTATTAGTTAAAATTCTTGCCATCGGTTTATCATATAATAATTTTACCCATGTTATAAAATTCTCTCCCATATTAAATTTTTGTAGTACTTTATATAAGTATTGCCACTCTACCTGATCAAATGCTTTCTCTGCATCCAAAGAAATAATTGATATATCTTCTTCCTCTACTTTATGCGAGTACATTATATTAAACAGACGTCTCAGATTATTAAATGAGTATCTTTTAGGTATAAACCCCGTTTGATCAGGGTTTATCAATTTACTAATATATTTGCTTAATCTTCTTGCTAAAATCTTTGCTAAAATTTTCTGATCTGTATTTAAAAGTGATATAGCTCTGTACGAGCCCGGATCTTCTAAATCTTTATCTTTTTTTGGAATAAGCGTAATAGTTGATTCTGTTAGTGTTTCAGGTAGTTTGTTTTCTTTAAAAGCATGGGAGTATAAATTAAATAAATAAGGGGTCGTTATCTCCTGAAATTTTTTATAAAATTCATTATTAAAACCATCTGGTCCCGGTGTCTTACCATTTTTCAGCGATTTTATTGTTTCACCTATTTCTTTGATTGTAATTTGAGCTCCTAATTCCTCTTGTTCCAAAAGGTCCAGTATTGGAAGATTACAATTATATAGAAAATTTTTTATTTTACTATCTTCTCTTTTAATTTTAGATGTATATAAGTTTTGGTAAAATTGGGCAAATCTATTATTAATATCTTTAGGTAGTATTAGTAATTCACCTTTCTCTGATTTAATTTTGGTTATAGTATTTTCCTTTTCTTGTTTTTTCAATTGGCGAGCTAAAAGCTTATGTGGTTTGTCACCAAACTCAAAATGTTCCTGTTTTGTCATTTGGAATAGTCTTATTACTCTTGCCGATAAAATTCGATTAAGTTTAAATTTCAGTAATATTATCTTATTGTGTTTATCTGTCGTGGAATCTTTGGCATTATCCAACTCTAACTGTCTGATTTCTTGTTCTAACAACAATTGTTCTGTCTTATTCTTTTTATTTTGAAAACTTTGATATGAAATTATAATTCCTCTCATAAATGCCTTAAAAGTTTCCCATAATAAAGAAGGCAAAGTACCTGGTATATCATTTGTATCGAAAAAAAGTTCCATTTGTTGTTTTAAATATTGAGTCTTGCACGTCATTTAAAATATGTGTATTAAACCTCCAAAAAAAATTTTTACCCGGCATTCCCTCAAATTTTACTGAAAATGTCAACGGGGAGTGATCTGAAATACTACTAATGTGGTATGTTGGGTTGTTTGTATATGGCATTAATTTCATATCCACTAAAAAATAATAAATTCTTGAATAAGTTTTATGCACCGAAGAGTAAAACGAGTATTCCCTTCCAACTGGATTAGCAGATCTCCATACATCTATTATATTAGTATTTTTTATATATGTATTTAGAAGTTCGCTAGTTTTAGATTTTAAATTACTCTTCTTTTGTTTTGCTGATTTATCTAGATATGAATCTAAAACACAGTTAAAGTCCCCCCCTATTATCACATTTTGGTAATTAAACTCTGATATTATGTCAATAATTTTATCAAAAAGTGGGGGTTATCAAAATTCGGAGCATAAATATTTATCAAAGTTAGTGGGGTTGCATAAATTTCACCCGAAACTATAATATATCTTCCCTCTTTATCTGATATGGTATTCTTTAATTTAAAAGGAATACCTTTCCTAATAAGAATAGCTGTACCCCTAGATTTAGAAGTAAATGAGGAGTAGTATGTTTGGCCTATCCAATTCGCCTTTAATCTTATTTGTGTTTGTTGTTTCATGTGTGTCTCCTGCAAAAACATTATGTCGCTTTTCAACGATTTTAGTTGGGCAAAAATTTTACCCCTCTTAATTGGTTCGTTGGCACCCCTTATATTCCAACTACAAAATGTAATTCCTCCATTCTTTATTTGTCTATCATCTTGCATTGTAAATCAGGGTAATATTCCTGAATCATATGGTGCAAACAAATACCTCAGAACTTTAGGACTTGGGTGGTCATCCCGGTTTATTAGATTTATATTGCATCTCCTTCTTGTAAAGTGCCTTAGAAAAAGAAAAAAAGAATGTGATACACAATTACTTTCAAAAAAATTAAACAGATAAAAATCTTGATTGTGCTTTAAAAAAAAAGGTGCTATTAAGGTATCTAAGGGAAGATACCTTAAGGACGAATAGCCATCAACGATGGCAAAAAATGTATAGACCTCCGTGATGTTGTTATACATTGAGCTCCTCCCCCTTGGTGAATCCTCATATAAAGTTACATACCGTTTCATATTGTGTTTTTTCTTATATGAGTTTATCAAATCAGCGCTAGTGACAGCCGAGAGAAAAAAGAGACATAAGGAATAAAAAAACAAAACAAATATAGAACAAACATATACACGATTATATAAGTATATATGTCCCTCTAATTTATCCAATCTTAATCTAATCTAAACTTTCCCATATATATCCACCCTGGATTCTTACATAATATCCCATTCTATAACTACCATACATCATACAAGCTGGTACCAAAGGGTTTCTATAAGGTCCCCCCTCTGTGTACGTAATGATGTCTTCGTAGAGTTACACCTGTGGATTTGGGACCTTGCTGAGTGAAACAAATTGCTCAGTCCACACGGTACTGATCGAGAAACATTTTTGCAAGTCACAACCTTTCCCCTACGATTAATCCAATCCAATCCAATCCAACTTTATTTGTTAAGCACTTTAAGACAACCAATGTTGACCAAAGTGCTGTACAGAAGAATAAACAAGACATCATAAACAGACAACATAACAGAACATAACATAACAGCTCACATTAAATAATGAAGAATTCTGCATCTTCCACAGTGCAAGGGCAAACAAAGATTTTGTACAATCACTGCCCTGCCCAACCCCGCCTGCCTCTGCCTGCGAGTCATGCAAAGGTGAGGAGATTGGTGGAGGAATGATTAACTCAGAGGGACACACCTTGGTGCCGGACCCTGGGAAGACTCTGGG
The DNA here is from genome assembly GCF_010909765.2 of Amblyraja radiata. Lineage (NCBI taxonomy): Eukaryota > Metazoa > Chordata > Chondrichthyes > Rajiformes > Rajidae > Amblyraja > Amblyraja radiata. Next base: position 113,603,893 of record NC_045960.1, on the reverse strand, counting down.
CAGAGAGTGAGATATCCGTGCCCGCTCTGGTCTGCGTCCGCTCTCTCTCCTCACGCTCCTCACTGCATCAAACCCAACATGTCGTCGCCAGATGACTCCGGCAGCACCATCCCGTCCGGATGTAGTGTGTTTGTCTCCTTTCCCGAGCTGCTGATGCTGGGCGAGTTTGTGAGTACCCTGACTTTATTCCATTCCAGCTGCTGACTGTATGTGTGGATGTAGTTGAGTTTACTGTCCTGTGTACCGAGGTAGCGTGAAAAGCTTTTGTTGCGCGCTAACCAGTCAGCGGAAAGACAACAGACAATAGACAACAGGTGCAGGAGTAGGCCACTCGGCCCTTCGAGCCAGCACCGCCATTCAATGTGATCACGGCTGATCATCCCCAATCAGTACCCCGTTCCTGCCTTCTCCCCATATCCCCTGACTCCGCTATCTTTAAGAGCCTTATCTAGCTCTCTCTTGAAAGTATCCAGAGGACCTGCCTCCACCGCCCTCTGAGGCAGAGAATTCCACAGACTCACAACTAACTCTCTGTGTGAAAAAGTGTTTCCTCATGTCCGTTCTAAATGGCTTAGCCCTTTAGACTGTTTGTGGCCCCTGGTTCTGAACTCCCCCCAACATCGGGACCATGAACATATTCTCCTCATGATTTTGTACACCTCTATAAGATCACCTCTCTCTCTCTCATCCTCCTGCGCTCCAAGGAATAAAACTGCCCCACCTCTCCCTGTAGCTTTGGCCCTCGAGTTCTGGGAACGTCCTCGTAAAGTTAATGCAGAGTTCACTATCACTCTGTCTCAGAACGAAAGCGAAAAGAGACTGAATGTGAAACTGGACTGAAGTCACTGATAAGGTGAGTCAGGGATTGTACCTTGACACTGATGGTGAGATTGGTCACGTTTAAGAAAGAACTGCAGATGCTGGAAAGATCGAAGGTAGACAAAATTGATGGAGAAACTCAGCGGGTGAGGCAGCATCAATTTAGCGAAGGAATAGGTGACGTTTCGGGTCGAGACCCTTCTTCAGTGATGTGAGAATGATGCCACTGCAGGTCCGTGAGCAGCTTAGTGGAATACTGATGGAGGAAGCCAGGGCGATTATCGAGATATATCCATCCTATCTATTCCCCTCATGATTTTATACACATCTAAAAGATCACCCCTCAGCCTCAGGTACTCCAAGGAATAAAGTCCTAGCCTGCCCAATCTCTCCCCCAAATCTTAACAACATCCCCGTAAAACTTCTCTGCTCCCTTCCCAGCTTAACATCATCCTTCAATAGCAAGGTGACCAAAACCAAACACAAATCTCCGAATGCGGCCTCACCTACATCTTGTACAACTGTAACATTACATCACAATGTCTATACTCTGAAGAGTATTGTCTGAAGAAGGGTCTCGACCCAAAACGTTGCCTATTTCCATCGCTCCATAGATGCTGCTGCACCCGCTGAGTTTCTCCAGCACTTTTGTCTACCTTTGATTTTCTAGCATCTGCTGTTCCTTCTTGAACATCTATACTCAATACCCTGTCTGATGAAGGCCAATGTACCTAGAGCATTCTTGACCACCCTATCTACCTGTGATGCCACCTTTAAGGAACCATGTACCTGCGCTCCAAGATCCCTCTGCTCTACAACACTACCCAGAGTCCTACCATTCACTTTGTAGGTCTAAATGGCGTCAAGTTGGGAAAAGGGGAAGTACAACAGGATCTGGGGGTCCTTGTACATCAGTCAATGAAAGTAAGCATGCAGGTACAGCAGGCAGTGAAGAAAGCGAATGGCATGTTGGCCTTCAGAACAAGAGGAATCAAATATAGGAGCAAAGAGGTCCTTCTGCAGTTGTACAGGGCCCTAGTGAGACCACACCTGGAGTATTGTGTGCAGTTTTGGTCCCCTAATTTGAGGAAGGACATTCTTGCTATTGAGGGAGTACAGCGTAGGTTTACAAGGTTAATTCCTGGGATGGCGGGACTGTCATATGCTGAGAGAATGGAGCGGCTGGGCTTGTACACTCTGGAGTTTAGAAGGATGAGAGGAGATATCATTGAAACATTTAAGATTGTTAAGGGCTTGGACACGCTAGACGCAGGAAACATGTTCCCGATGTTGGGGGAGTCCAGAACCAGGGGTCACAGTTTAAGAATAAGGAATAAGCCATTTATAACGGAGACGAGGAAACACTTTTTCTCACAGAGAGTTGTGAGTCTGTGGAATTCTCTGCCTCAGAGGGCGGTGGAGGCCGGTTCTCTGGATACTTTCAAGAGAGAGCTAGATAGGGCTCTTAAAGATAGCGGAGTCAGGGGATATGGGGAGAAGGCAGGAACGGGGTACTGATTGGGGATGATCAGCCATGATCACATTGAATGGCGGTGCTGGCTCGAAGGGCCGAATGGCCTACTCCTGCACCTATTGTCTATTGTCTATTGTCTATTGTCCATGTTAGACTTCCCAAAATCCAACACCTCACACTTCTCTAAGTTAAACTCACTTGTGTTCAAGTTAAATTCTTACTGATTTGGTCCAGAACCCGTTGCAATCTAAGTTAACTTTCTTCACTGCCCACTTCACCGAGTTGAATGAGTTACCAGGAAAGTGTTATCAGGCTTCTGAACGGCCCTTCCATAAGCTAGGGTCCTGTCCGATTCACCTCTACCCCATTGCGGACATTGGACTTTGTCTGTGGAACTGGTGCACTACAATGCTGAGAACTATAGCCATTGTCTGAGTTTATTGTCACGTGTACCGAGGTACAGTGAAAAACTCGTGTTGCGGGCTAACCAGTCAGTGGAAAGACAATACATGATTACAATCGAGCCGTCCACAGTGTACAGGATTAAGGGAACAACGTTTAGTGCAAGATAAAGTCCGATTAAAGAGGAGGTGGATGTTATCTGATCTGATCTGAGGGGCAGAAAACGCTGGTGGGTGTTGTGTACAGGCCACCTAACAGTAGTAGTGAAGTTGGAGATGGTATCAAACAGGAAATTAGAAATGCGTGCGACAAAGCCAAAACCGTTATAATGGGTGACTTCAATCTACATATAGATTGGGTGAATCAAATTGGCAGGGGTGCTGAGGAAGAGGATTTTTTGGAATGTATGCGGGATAGTTATCTAAATCAACATGTAGAGGAACCAACGAGAGAGCAGGCTATTTTAGACTAGGTATTGAGTAATGAGGAAGGGTTAGTTAGCAGTCTTGTTGTACGTGCCCCCTTGGGCAAGAGTGACCATAATATGGTTGAGTTCTTCATTAGGATGGAGAGTGACATTGTTAATTCAGAAACAATGGTTCTGAACTTAAAGAAAGGTAACTTTGAGGGTATGAGACGTGAATTGGCCAAGATTGACTGGCAATTAATTCCAAAAGGGTTGACGGTGGATATGCAATGGAAGACATTTAAAGACTGCATGGATGAACTACAAAAATTGTTCATCCCAGTTTGGCAAATTAATAAATCAGGGAAGGTAGTGCATCCGTGGATAACAAGGGAAATCAGGGATAGTATCAAAGCGAAGGATGATGTGTACAAATTAGCCAGAAAAAGCAGCATACCGGAGGACTGGGAGAAATTCAGAGACCAGCAGAGGAGGACAAAGGGCTTAATTAGGAAAGGAAAAATAGATTATGAATGAAAACTGGCAGGGAACATAAAAACTGACTGCAAAAGTTTTTATAGATATGTGAAAAGAAAGAGATTAATTAAAACAAATGTAGGTCCCTTGCAGTCAGAAACGGGTGAGTTGATCATGGGGAACAAGGATATGGCGGACCAATTGAATAACTACTTTGGTTCCGTCTTCACTAAGGAAGACATAAATAATCTGCCGGAAATAGCAGGGGACCGCGGGTCAAAGGAGTTGGAGGAATTGAGTAGCCGGGAAGCCGGGAAGTGGTGTTGGGTAAATTAAATGGATTAAAGGCCGATAAATCCCCAGGGCCAGATAGGCTGCATCCGAGAGTACTTAAGGAAGTAGCTCCAGAAATAGTGGATGCATTAGTAATAATCTTTCAAAACTCTTTAGATTCTGGAGTAGTTCCTGAGGATTGGCGGGTAGCAAACGTAACCCCACTTTTTAAGAAGGGAGGGAGAGAGAAAACGGGGAATTACAGACCAGTTAGTCTAACATCGGTAGTGGGGAAACTGCTAGAGTCAGTTATTAAAGATGGGATAGCAGCACATTTGGAAAGTGGTGAAATCATTGGACAAAGTCAGCATGGATTTACAAAAGGTAAATCATGTCTGACGAATCTTATAGAATTTTTCGAGGATGTAACTAGTAGCGTGGATAGGGGAGAACCAGTGGATGTGGTGTATCTGGACTTCCAGAAGGCTTTCGACAAGGTCCCACATAAGAGATTAGTTTACAAACTTAAAGCACACGGCATTGGGGGTTCAGTATTGATGTGGATAGAGAACTGGCTGGCAAACAGGAAGCAAAGAGTAGGAGTAAACGGGTCCTTTTCACAATGGCAGGCAGTGACTAGTGGGGTACCGCAAGGCTCAGTGCTGGGACCCCAGCTATTTACAATATATATTAATGATCTGGATGAGGGAATTGAAGGCAATATCTCCAAGTTTGCGGATGACACGAAGCTGGGGGGCAGTGTTAGCTGTGAGGAGGATGCTAGGAGACTGCAAGGTGACTTGGATAGGCTGGGTGAGTGGGCAAATGTTTGGCAGATGCAGTATAATGTGGATAAATGTGAGGTTATCCATTTTGGTGGCAAAAACAGGAAAGCAGACTATTATCTAAATGGTGGCCGACTAGGAAAAGGGGAGATGCAGCGAGACCTGGGTGTCATGGTACACCAGTCATTGAAAGTGGGCATGCAGGTGCAGCAGGCAGTGAAGAAAGCAAATGGTATGTTAGCTTTCATAGCAAAAGGATTTGAGTATAGGAGCAGGGAGGTTCTACTGCAGGTGTACAGGGTCTTGGTGAGACCACACCTGGAGTATTGCGTACAGTTTTGGTCTCCAAATCTGAGGAAGGACATTATTGCCATAGAGGGAGTGCAGAGAAGGTTCACCAGACTGATTCCTGGGATGTCAGGACTGTCTTATGAAGAAAGACTGGATAGACTTGGTTTATACTCTCTAGAATTTAGGAGATTGAGAGGGGATCTTATAGAAACTTACAAAATTCTTAAGGGGTTGGACAGGCTAGATGCAGGAAGATTGCTCCCGATGTTGGGGAAGTCCAGGACAAGGGGTCACAGCTTAAGGATAAGGGGGAAATCCTTTAAAACCGAGATGAGAAGAACTTTTTTCACACAGAGAGTGGTGAATCTCTGGAACTCCCTGCCACAGAGGGTAGTCGAGGCCAGTTCATTGGCTATATTTAAGAGGGAGTTAGATGTGGCCCTTGTGGCTAAGGGGATCAGAGGGTATGGAGAGAAGGCAGGTACGGGATACTGAGTTGGATGATCAGCCATGATCATATTGAATGGCGGTGCAGGCTCGAAGGGCCGAATGGCCTACTCCTGCACCTAATTTCTATGTTTCTATGTTTCTATGATTGGATTGCGTGGGAAACTAAAGGGCCTGTCCCACTTGCCCATTTTTTTCGGCATCATATCAGTGTCACCAAAAGATTTTGAACATTTCAAAATCCAGCGGCGACATAAAAAATGCAGCGACACTTGAAAAATCACCGCACATCAATACATCGTCACGCCGCACCACGCCGCTAATGTTCCGATGACCTGATACGTCAGTCCATCACGCCCGCAGTTGCCGAAAAAATCACCGTGGGACAGGCCCTTACGCTTTTCACTGCACCTCAGTACACATAACAATATTCAACCCAAACCTGAACCTAATCTACCAATTACTGAGGTACAGTGAAAAGGTTTGTTGCGTGCTAACCTGTCAATGGAATGACAAGACATGATTACAATCGAGCCGTCCACATCTGTACATATACACAATCAACATGAGTAAATCATAGAGCAAGCTAAAGCCAGTAAAGTCCGATCAAAGATTCCGATGTTCTCCAATATAGACAATAGACAATGGACAATAGGTGCAGGAGTAGGCCATTTGGCCCTTCGAGCCAGCACCGCCATTCAATATGATCATGGCTGATCATCCAACTCAGTATCCTGTACCTGCCTTCTCTCCATACCCTCTGATCCCTTTAGCCACAAGGGCCACATCTAACTCCCTCTTAAATATAGCCATTGAACTGGCCTCAACTACCTTCTGTGGCAGAGAATTCCACAGATTCACCACTCTCTGTGTAAAAAATGTTTTTCTCATCTCGGTCCTAAAATATTTCCCCTTTATCCTTAAACTGTGACCCCTTGTTCTGGACTTCCCCAACATCGGGAACAATCTTCCTGCATTTAGCCTGTCCAACCCCTTAAGAATTTTGTAGGTTTCTATAAGATCCCCCCTCAATCTTCTAAATTCTAGCGAGTACAAACCGAGTCTATCCAAAGGCAATCACAAATAAGCTGCCATGGTTATTGTCTTCCAAACTGTTGAAGTAGCGGTCAAACAGCGGAGCGAGCAATGACCACAGCACTGGACGCTGGTCACCTGCATCCAGTCTGAACAACAACCCCTCCACTCACACTCCACTCACCCACAAGGCCAAACTTAGTTTAGAAACATAGAAACACAGAAAATAGGTGCAGGAGGAGGCTATTCGGCCCTTCGAGCCAGCACCGCCATTCAATGTGATCAAGGCTGACCTCCCCAATCAATAACCCGTGCCTGCCTTCTCCCCATATCCCTTGACTCCACTAGCCAATAGAGCTCTATCTAACTCTCTCTTAAATCCATCCAGTGATTCAGCCTCCACTGCCCTCTGTGGCAGGGAATTCCACAAATTCACAACTCTCTGATGAAAACATTTTTCTCACCTCAGTCCTAAATGACCTCCCCTTTATTCTAAGACTATGGCCCCTGGTTCTGGATTCGCCCAGCATTGGGAACATTTTTCCTGCATCTAGCTTGTCCAGTCCTTTTATAATTTTATATGTTTCAATAAGATAACCCCTCATCCTTCTAAACTCAGCATCTGTTCTGCTTTGGAAGTGATTTGTTACACGACTGTCGAGGTATAATTGAGGTCACCATGGTGGCTGTGTTTGTGGATTTCTAATGTGTGGACAAACCTGAATGCAGAAACAGAACAAAAATGCTGGAGAAACTCAGCGGGTGAGGCAGCATCTATGGAGTGAATGAATAGGTGACGTTTCCGGTTGAGACCCTTCTTCAGACTGATGTGGGGGTGGGGGAGGGTGGGGGGGGCGGGCGGGAAGAAGAAAGGAAGAGGCAGAGACAGTAGGCTGTGGGAGACCTGGGAATGGGAGGGGAAGGAGGGAGAAAGCAGGAACTACCTGAAATTGGAGAAGTCAATGTTCCTACCGCTGGGATGTAAACCAAAGATCCTACAGCGAGCAAGATAGATCACTCGACGAAAAAGACGTAGTATGGTCATGGGCAGATTCGTGGGTAATTTTCGGCCCCATTTCCGTAACCGGCTTCCGTCTCCGCATCAAAGATCCCGTAGGATACGAGTGCGGAGACGGAAGCCGGTTACGGAAACATCCTCGTAAAAATAAAAGATATTTGGTAAAAATCTTCTCCTCATTTTCAGAATTATAATTTATTAACACAAACTGTTCCCCTGCAACGTTGATTACACTGCGGGTCAGGTCGGGTCGGGTCGAGTTACTGAAATGGATGAAAAAAAGGCCCACGTTCCGCTCCGTTGCGTACTACACGTCAGCCCATTGTATTTAGCAGGAGTGGTCTATCTTGCTCCGCTATAGGATCTTTGGTGTGGACAGCCCAAGTTTCTCCATTTTCAGGTAGTCCCTGCTTTCTCCCTCCTTCCCCTCCCCTTCCCAGCTCTCCCACAGCCCACTGTCTCCGCATCTTCCTTTCTTCTTCCCTCCCCCCCTCCCCGCCCCACCCCCACATCAGAAGAAGGGTCTCGACCCGAAACGTCACCTATTTCCTTTGCTCCATAGACGCTGCCTCACCCGCTGAGTTCCTCCAGCATTTTTGTCCACCTTTGATTTTTCCAGAATCTGCAGTTGTTTCTTAAGCAGAAACAGAACAGGTGTGTTACGTCGGGAAGGCCTATAGAAAGATGTTTACGGGAATGACAAGCATAAAAACCTTCACCACCCAGGTCATGTTGGTCTTAATACACAGCTAAAGCAAACTGATCTAATCATGATTACACCCTCTTTGTATTTACCTTCCAAACCCTTTACTTCATTCATCCACCAATTGATTCTTGACATGGATGTGTTTGCTGAAGTGATTCCTGCCTTAACCACTGACACTGGAGGTTAATTCCACAAACTCAATAACGTCACAGGGCAGCACTGTGGCGCAGCGGTAGAGTTGCTGCCTCACAGCGCTAGAGACGCGGGTTCCATCCTGACTACGGGTGCTGTCTGTACGGAGTTTGAAACATATAAGATTATTAAGGGCTTGGACACGCTAGAGGCAGGAAACATGTTCCTGATGTTGGGGGAGTCCAGAACCAGGGGCCACACAGTTTAAGAATAAGGAGTAAGCCATTTAGAACGGAGATGAGGAAACACTTTTTCACACAGAGAGTTGTGAGTCTGTGGAATTCTCTGCCTCAGAGGGCGGTGGAGGCCGGTTCTCTGGATACTTTCAAGAGAGAGCTAGATAGGGCTCTTAAAGATAGCGGATCCAGGGGATATGGGGAGAAGGACGCATGCTTCCGGCGACAATCAGTGGAAGCCGTCACTTGTCGCAGTAGATGATGGTGGTAGCAGAATTAGCTCGGGATAGTTCTGTAGATGCCTCTGCTTTGGGGCCCATTAGTGAGCTGAGGTACAATGCAGAGGCCTTGTGGCCGTGTTACCCAGGCACTTCAGACCACAGTTGAGGCCACAAGCAAACTGGTGAAACAGCTCCTCACATCATGCAAGAGAGAAGATTCAAGAGAGTGCAGAGTATAGTGTTACAGCTGCAGGGAAAGTGCAGATTAGGAAAAGTGCAAAGGGAACAATGAGATAGGTTGGAAGATCAGGAATTCATCCCCAGCAGATAGGGTTCAGTTCAAGAGTTCGATAACCGTGGGGAAGAAACTGCTCCTGAATGTGATGGTGCAGAGAACATAGAACAGTGTATAAACTGCAGATACTTGTTTATAAAAACCAGACACAAAGTGCTGGAGTAACTCAGCAGGTGAGACGCGCATCTCTGGTGAACTGTCACACTACAAACCCATTACGACAATCAGTATGAAGAAGGGTCCCAACTCGAAATGTCATCCAACCATGTTCTCCACAGATGCTGCCTGACCCGCTGAGTTACTCCAGCACTCTGTGAAACGTCACCTATCCATGTTCTCCACAGATGCTGCCTGACCCGCTGAGTTAGTCCAGCTCTGCCCAAGACTACAATAAATTACAGAGAGATGTAGATGTAGCCCAGTCCCACACACACCACACTCCCCACCATTGTAGATGTAGCCCAGTCCCACACACACCACACTCCCCACCATTGTAGATGTAGCCCAGTCCCACACACACCACACTCCCCACCATTGTAGATGTAGCCCAGTCCCACACACACCACACTCCCCACCATTGTAGATGTAGCCCAGTCCCACACACACCACACTCCCCACCATTGTAGATGTAGCCCAGTCCCACACACACCACACTCCCCACCATTGTAGATGTAGCCCAGTCCCACACACACCACACTCCCCACCATTGTAGATGTAGCCCAGTCCCACACACGCCACACTCCCCACCATTGTAGATGTAGCCCAGTCCCACACACACCACACTCCCCACCATTGTAGATGTAGCCCAGTCCCACACACACCACACTCCCCACCATTGTAGATGTAGCCCAGTCCCACACACACCACACTCCCCACCATTGTAGATGTAGCCCAGTCCCACACACACCACACTCCCCACCATTGTAGATGTAGCCCAGTCCCACACACACCACACTCCCCACCATTGTAGATGTAGCCCAGTCCCACACACACCACACTCCCCACCATTGTAGATGTAGCCCAGTCCCACACACACCACACTCCCCACCATTGTAGATGTAGCCCAGTCCCACACACACCACACTCCCCACCATTGTAGATGTAGCCCAGTCCCACACACACCACACTCCCCACCATTGTAGATGTAGCCCAGTCCCACACACACCACACTCCCCACCATTGACTCCATCTACACTTCACGCTGCCTCAGGAAAGCAGCCGACATCATCAATGACTTGTCCCTGTCCCACCCCGGTCATTCCTTCTCTCATTGGGCAGAAGATACACACCTCCCTTTGACTTCTTTAATCTGTGGAATTCATTGCCACAGCTGTCTGTGGAGGCCAAGTCAGTGGGTATTTTTAAGGCAGAGATAGATAGATTCTTGATTAGTGCGGATGTCAGGGATTATGGGGAGAAGGCAGGAGAATGGGGTTAGGATGGAGAGATAGATCAGCCATGAATGAGTGGTGGAGTAGACTTGATGGGCCGAATGGCCTAATTCTACTCCTACCACTTGTAATCATGATCTTATAAGAGTCTATTCCCCAGGGTAGGGGAATCAGGAACTTGAGGACATAGGTTTAAGGTGAGAGAGGGGAAATGTAATGAGAATCCGAGGGGTAACCTTTCCACACAAAGGGTGGTGGGTGTATGGAACGAGCTGCCAGAGGAGGTTGTAGAGGCTGCCACTATAGTTTAGTTTATTGTCACATGCATCAAGGTACAGTGAAAAGCCTTTTGTTGCATGCTATCCAGTCAGCAGAAAGACAATACATGATTTCAATTGAGCTGTTCACAGTGTAGAGATACAGGATAAATAGAATAACGTCTAGTGCAAGATAAAGTCCGATTAAAGATAGTCATCCACAATGATGTAGGAGGTCAGGACTGCTCTGTAGCTGGTGATAGGACTACTCATAGAGGGAGTACAGAGAAGGTTCACCAGACTGATTCCTGGGATGTCACGACTTTCATATGAAGAAAGACTGGATAGACTCGGCTTGTACTCGCTAGAATTTAGAAGATTGAGGGGGGATCTTATAGAAACTTGCAAAATTCTTAAGGGGTTGGACAGGCTAGATGCAGGAAGATTGTTCCCGATGTTGGGGAAGTCCAGAACAAGGGGTCACAGTTTAAGGATAAGAGGGAAGTCTTTTAGGACCGAGATGAGGAAAACATTTTTCACACAAAGAGTGGTGAATCTCTGGAATTCTCTCCCGCAGAAGATAGTTGAGGCCAGTTCATTGGCTATATTTAAGAGGAAGTTAGATGTGGCCCTTGTGGCTAAAGGGATCAGGGGGTATGGAGAGAAGGCAGGTACAGGATACTGAGTTGGATGATCAGCCATGATCATATTGAATGGTGGTGCAGGCTCGAAGGGCCGAATGGCCTACTCCTGCACCTATTTTCTATGTTTCTATGTTTCTACGTTTCCTACACAACAGTACGAGGAGCGGTTAATGTTAGACTCTGCTCACTAACCTCACTATGTTTACATCGTCCTCTTAAGCAATGAATAAATATAATTCGGTTACCGTATTATTGACTACAACCGCCGGTTTAAAATGACTGCTATTTAATTCTCAACCACTGGATATTTGCCTGGAAACATATTGCATGTTTTCGTTCAGTGAGATAAGTCAATTTTAATAGACTGAGATGTTAAATCCAGCGCTACTTCACAACAAACTAAACCATCTATAATTTAAATAGGGCATTTAGGATCGGTAATACAATTCCCAAGACTATTTCACATATATAATTCCAGCACCACTTCACACTGAGCTGTCCGTGATATTTAAAGGGGCTGGCATACAAAATCAGTACCCAGTTTCTGCCTTCTCCCCATATCCCTTGATTCCGTAACCGTAAGAAATTTAAACATGGGAGGCTTTTTATAGTGAAAATAAAACATCATGACATCATTTTCACCATGTGATGATTTTTCCACATGTCGGTAGCTGTTGTTGGCTCAAGAGTAACTCGGGAGAGGATCTTGGTACATCGCAGAAATGAGAAGTAAACGGCAAACTTAGACAAACACGTGGGAACTCGTTTAAACTCGTGAACGTAAACTTGGAATCTCGTAGAAAAACACGAGTTTGATTTTTTACCCGGGATCACTCGTGGCTGGACTCGCACCGTGAGACAGGGCCATTAGGAGGATGAGAGGGCATCTCATTGAAACATATACGATTATTAAGGGCTTGGACACGCTAGAGGCAGGAAACATGTTCCTGATGTTGGGGGAGTCCAGAACCAGGGGCCACAGTTTAAGAATAAGGAGTAAGCCATTTAGACGGAGACGAGGGAACACTATTTCTAATAATAATAATAATAATAAATTTTATTTATGGGCGCCTTTCAAGAGTCTCAAGGACACCTTACAAAAATTTAGCAGGTAGAGGAAAAACATGTACAGGGAATGAAATAAATAGTAGAGACATGACTAGTACACAAAGTAAAGACAGGATTCATTTCAAAACACAATACGAGGCAATTCAAGCACAGATGAAAAGGGAGGGGGACGTGGGGCTAAGGATAGGCAGAGGTGAAGAGATGGGTCTTGAGGCGGGACTGGAAGATGGTGAGGGACACGGAATTGCGGATCAGTTGGGGGAGGGAGTTCCAGAGCCTGGGAGCTGCCCTGGAGAAGGCTCTGTCCCCAAAACTGCGGAGGTTGGACGTGGATGGAGAGGAGACCGGCTGATGTGGATCTGAGGGACCGTGAGGGTTGGTAGGGGGAGAGGAGGTCAATGAGATATGGGGGGGCCAGATGGTGGAGGGCTTTGTAGGTGAGGATCAGGATTTTGTAGGTGATCCGGTGGGAGATGGGAAGCCAGTGAAGTTGTTTGAGGACTGGAGTGATGTGATGCCAGGATTTGGTGTGGGTGATGAGTCGGGCGGCTGCGTTCTGGACCAGTTGGAGTCGGTTGATGTAGGTGGAGCTGATGCCAAGGAGAAGTGAGTTGCAATAGTCCAGTCGGGAGGAGATGAAGACATGGATGAGTCTTTCAGCAGCGGGAGGTGTGAGAGAGGGTCTGAGTTTGGCGATGTTGCAGAAATGAAAGAAAGAGGTTTTAATGACATGGCGGATGTGAGGCTCAAGGGAGAGGGTGGAATCAAAGATCACGCCAAGGTTGCGGGCCTGGGGAGATGGGGAGACAGTGGTGCCGTCGATGGTGAGAGTGGGGTTATTGATTTTGCTGAGTGTGGCTTTGGAGCCTATGAGGAGGAATTCTGTATTATCGCTGTTTAGTTTGAGGAAGTTATGTTGCATCCAGGTTTTTATAGGAGTTGATATGGGAGAGGGGGGGGGCGGTTGATATGGGAGAGGGGGGGGGGGGGGTTGTGGGGGGATTTGGTGCCGAGGTAGATCTGGGTGTCATCGGCGTAACAGTGGAAGTCCAGATTGAAGTGGCGGAGTATCTGACCAAGGGGGAGGATGTAGATGATGGAGGAGGGGGCCGAGTACGGAGCCTTGGGGAACGCCTTGAGTGACTGTGGCTGTAGCAGAGGTGTGGTTGTGGAGAGAGATGAAGAGATGAACTCACAGAGAGTTGTGAGTCTGTGGAATTCTCTGTCTCAGAGGGGGGTGGAGGCCGGTTCTCTGGATGCTGGGAGTGGCCAGGGTTGGACTGGTCCTTGATTACAACTTGATGGCTATCACAGCTTTTTAAAGACATTTGGATATCTTTAAACACACTAACCACCCCCCTTGATATTATATTAATATTATTCATTGGCTCCTTTTACCCCATCTGTGCTGTGACACTACATGACTCTGTGCGTAACTACATGTTTCTGCGATGTTTTCCAGGTGTTTGGAGGCCTGGTATGGATCCTAGTGGCTTCAGCGAGAGTTGCGTTTGTCTACGATCAAGGCTGGGTGATGTTCGTCTCAGTCTTCTGCTTCGTTATAACCACGGTACTCTTCATCCTGTACATGCTCGGGGTCCAGAGATGTTCCTCAGGATGGACTGTGGTGGTAAGTCCATGCCCGCTGCCATCCCGGTGTGAACGCACCGTAATACTGAGCTGTGACATGTTATCACCAGTGTATTTACAATACATCATCTCCAACCCAAAACGTCACCTATCCGTGTTCTCCACAGATGCTGCCTGACCCGCTGAGTTACTCCAGCACTCTGTGAAACGTCACCTATCCATGTTCTCCACAGATGCTGCCTGACCCGCTGAGTTACTCCAGCACTCTGTGAAACGTCACCTATCCATGTTCTCCACAGATGCTGCCTGACCCGTTGAGTTACTCCAGCACTCTGTGAAACGTCACCTATCCATGTTCTCCACAGATGCTGCCTGACCCGCTGAGTTACATCAGCACTCTGTGAAACGTCACCTATCCATGTTCTCCACAGATGCTGCCTGACCCGCTGAGTTACTCCAGCATTTTGTGTCTATCATCGGTTTAAACTTTCTCACACAACTAAAACCCTGGTAATATTGATCGGTTTCTCTTCCTTTGTCTCCTTTCTCTTGCAGGATGTTTTTTACCATTTCATAGCAGCTGTCTTTTATTTAAGTATTGCTGTTTTGCAAGCCACAGACACCAGAGCTGGTCTATATTATGGAAAGACCTACAGAATCAACATTGCTGCTACTGTAAGTACCATGTATCTGTTCTCACCTTCGAACGATAGAATCATACAAGCTACAGCATGGCCCCTCATCCACCCTGTCAAAATAGGACATGTTAGCTTGTTGAGTTTCACTGTCCTTAACTCATTTTCACCTAGCTCACAGACAACAATGGACCATTGTGGGCTCTGCTTTTCCCTGATCATCGGTACTTTATTGCATACCTTTCATTCATTTGTTCTATATCTCTCTATAATCACCATCTATATCTTTTGCTTTCCTTTCCCCTGAGTCTGAAGAAGGGCCTCGACCCGAAATGTCACCCATTCCTTCACTCCACAGATGCTGCCTGTCCCGCTGAGTTACTCCAGCTTTTGTGTGTCTGTGTTCAGTGTAAACCAGCATCTGCAGTTCCTTCTTACACAAATGAGCTTCCAGTTTCTGTGACGTTAATATTACCAATGATCTCTCGTGGAGCAACCACATAAATGGGACAGTCACAAAGGCCTCTACCGACTGAGGAGGCTGGGGAAATTCAGCATGGTTCACACACACCACACTCCCCACCATTGTAGATGTAGCCCAGTCCCACACACACCACACTCCCCACCATTTTAGATGTAGCCCAGTCCCACACACACCACACTCCCCACCATTGTAGATGTAGCCCAGTCCCTCACACACCACACTCCCCACCATTGTAGATGTAGCCCAGTCCCACACACACCACACTCCCCACCATTGTAGATGTAGCCCAGTCCCACACACACCACACTCCCCACCATTGTAGATGTAGCCCAGTCCCACACACACCACACTCCCCACCATTGTAGATGTAGCCCAGTCCCACAAACACCACACTCCCCACCATTGTAGATGTAGCCCAGTCTCTCACACACCACACTCCCCACCATTGTTTCTTGAGGATGTAACTAGGAAAATGGACAAGGGAGAGCCAGTGGATGTAGTGTACCTGGACTTACATAAAGCCTTTGACAAGGTCTCGCATAGGAGATTAGTGGGCAACATTAGAGCACATGGTATTGGGTGTAGAGTGCTGACATGGATAGAGAAGTGGTTGGCGGACAGGAAACAAAGAGTAGGGATTAACGGGTCCCTTTCAGAATGGCAGGCAGTGACTAGTGGGGTACCGCAAGGCTCGGTGCTGGGACCGCAGCTATTTACAATATACATCAATGATTTGGATGAAGGGATTCAAAGTAACATTAGCAAATTTGCAGATGACACAAAGCTGGGTGGCAGTGTGAACTGTGAGGAGGATGCTATGAGAATGCAGGGTGACTTGGACAGGTTGGGGGAGTGGGCAGATGCATGGCAGATAACGTTTAATGCGGATAAATGTGAGGTTATCCACTTTGGTAGCAAAAACAGGAATATCAGATTATTATCTAAATGGTGTCAAGTTGGGAAAAGGGGAAGTACAACGGGATCTGGGGGTCCTTGTACATCAGTCTATGAAAGTAAGTATGCAGGTACAGCAGGCAGTGAAGAGAGTGAATGTCATGTTGGCCTTCATAACAAGAGGAGTTGAGTATAGGAGCAAAGAGGTCCTTCTGCAGTTGTACAGGGCTCTAGTGAGACCACACCTGGAGTATTGTGTGCAGTTTTGGTCCCCTAATTTGAGGAAGGACATTCTTGCTATTGAGGGAGTGCAGCGTAGGTTTACAAGGTTAATTCCCGGGATGGCGGGACTGTCATATGCTGAGAGAATGGAGCGGCTGGGCTTGTACACTCTGGAGTTTAGAGGGATGAGAGGTGATCTTATTGAAACATATATGGTTGTTAAGGGTTTGGACACGCTAGAGGTTGGAACCATGTTCCGGATGTTGGGGGAGTCCAGAACCAGGGGTCACAGTTTAAGAATAAGGAGTAAGCCATTTAGAACGGAGACGAGGAAACACTTTTTCTCACAGAGAGTGGTGAGTCTGTGGAATTCTCTGCCTCAGAGGGCGGTGGAGGCCGGTTCTCTGGATACTTTCAAGAGAGAGCTAGATAGGGCTCTTAAAGATAGCGGAGTCAGGGGATATGGGGAGAAGGCAGGAACGGGGTACTGATTGGGGATGATCAGCCATGATCACATTGAATGGCGGTGCTGGCTCGAAGGGCCGAATGGCCTACTCCTGCACCTATTGTCTATTGTGATTGAGAGTCTAGGAACAGAGGGCACTGCCTCAGAATAAAAGGACGTACCTTTAGAAAGGTGATGAGGAGGAATTCCTATGTTTTTTCTATGTTTCTATGTTTCTCTAGTCAGAGGGCGGTGAATCTGTGGGATTCATTGTCACAGAAGGCTGTGGAGGCCAAGTCAATGGGTATTTTTAAAGCAGAGACAATAGACAATAGGCAATAGGTGCAGGAGTAGGCCATTCAGCCCTTCGAGCCAGCACCGCCATTCAATGTGATCATTGCTGATCATCCACAATCAGTACCCTGAGATTGACATGTTCTTGATTAGTGCGGGTGTCAGGGGTTATGGGGAGAAGGCAGGAGAATGGGGTTGAGAGGGAGAGATAGATCAGCCATCGATCGGGCCGAATGGCCTCATTCTGCTCCAATGGCTGATGAAGTACAAGACTATATTTGGTGTAGAATGGAAAGTTGACCTGAATACATTTATTTGTAAAGATGCCATGTTGATTGTGGGAGCTGCTCTCCATATCGAGATGTGGTTATGATGTGACACTTTGTGTGCGTTGCAGGTGTTTGCGTTTGTGGCGACCTTACTCTACACGATACACGCGATCAGCTCCATCGTGAGGTGGAAAACATCCTCCTGAACAGACATCCGTCGCACCTGCTGCCGCAACACTTTACCTGCGTCCCCAACACACCGACGTGTCTGAGTTTCATCTTGTTTTACATCTGTCTTCAATGTGATTGCAGTGTCCACGAACCTCAATGACAGTACACAATCAGCCCGATGCTCTGCAAAAATGTACCGTTCATTCAGTCTAAGGTGGACAACAATGCTGGAGGAACTCAGCGGCTGAGGCAGCATCTATGGAGCGAAGGAATTGGTGACGTTTCGGGTCGAGGCCCTTCTTCAGACTGATGTGGGGGTGGGGGGGGGGGGGGAGCCCCCCCCCCCACCCCCTACATCAGTCTGAAGAAGGGTCTCAACCCGAAACGTCACCTATTCTGAAGAAGGGTCTCGACCCAAAACGTCACCTATTCCTTCGCTCCATAGATGCTGCCTCACCCGCTGAGTTTCTCCAGCATTTTAATCTATTCATTGTCTGGTTATTGTGTACGACTCCTTTGATAACCATGTTAATGCCACACTTTTCAATAAAACAGAGGGAGGAATTAACACTGCCTGTTTGTAACGAGTTTTAAAAACCATTTGGAGTATTGCGTGAAGTTTAGTTGAGTTTAGTTTATTGTCACGTGTACCGAGGTACAGTGAAAAGCTGTTGTTGCGCGCTAACCAGTCAGCGGAAAGACAATACATGATTACAATCGAGCCGTCCACAGTGTACAGATACATGATAAAGGGAATAACGTTTAGTGCAAGGTCAAAAGCTTTTCACTGTACCTCGGTACACGTGACAATGAACTGAACTGAATTAGAACATAAAACACGGTACACAAAACACAGAACACACAGAAACGTAGACAATAGGTGCAGGAGGAGGACATTCGGCCCTTTGAGCCAGCACCGCCATTCAATGCGATCATGGCTGATCGTCCCCAATCAGTAACCCGTGCAGAACACCCCAGCACAGAACATAAAACACAGAACATCGAACACGGAACACGGAATTCGGAACACGGAACACAGAACATCGAGCATGGAACACGGAACATGAAGCACGGAACATGGAACACGGAACATGGAACATGGAACATGGAACACGGAACACTGAACAGAACACAGAACATGGAACACAGAACACAGAACATGGAACATGGAACATCTTTCTACAATGCCTCTGACTCCTCCACACATCACATCTACACGCGTTGGTCTAATTGGAGCTTGTCCCTAGTGTGTGTCTGATCTTCATGTTGTTTTACATCCGTCTACAATGTCAAATGGATTCATTGCCCCCAGTGTGTGTAGGACAGTGTTAGTGTGGGCGGGGGATCGCTGGTCGGCGCGGACCCGGGGGGGGGGGGGGGGGGGGGGGGGGGGCAAGGGCTTGTTTCTGCGCTGTATCTCTAAACTAATCTAAATTAAACTAAACAAGTATTGACATTTACTACAGTTTCCTCCAGCAGCTACACCTTGCTGCTGCCAAAACATGCCGCTTGAGAAATCAAATCTAACTGAATTAAATGCCTTAGAGCACGTAGTCAATAGAATCAGGCCCTTCGGCCCAACTCCTCCATGCCGACCAACATGCCTCATCCACATTAGTCCTATTTGTCTGCATTTGGCCAATATCCTTTCCTATCCATGTACCTGTCCAAATGTCATTGAATTGTTGTTATGGTACCAGCCTCAACCACCTCCTCTGGCAGCGTGTTCCATACACCCACCACCCTCTGTGTGAAAAAGATTCCTCTCAGATCACCTATTCAATCTTTCCCCTCTCACCTTAAACCTATGTTCTATGGTTCTTGATTCCCCTACTCTGGGTAAAAGACTCCATCCAAGGACCCAAGCAGTCTTTCCAGGTGCGACAGAGGTTCACCTGCACCTCCTCCAACCTCATCTATTGCATCCACTGCTCTAGGTGTCAGCTGATCTACATCGGTGAGACCAAGCGTAGGCTTGGCGATCGCTTCGCCCAACACCTCCGCTCGGTCCGCAATAACCAACCTGATCTCCCGGTGGCTCAGCACTTCAACTCCCCCTCACATTCCGAATCTGACCTTTCTGTCCTGGGCCTCCTCCATGGCCAGAGTGAGTCCCACCGCAAATTGGAGGAGCAGCACATCATATTTCGCTTGGGCAGTTTACACCCCAGCGGTATAAACATTGACTTCTACAAATCTCAGGTAGTCCTTGCTTTCTCCTTCCTTGTTCTAGAATTTGGAAGATTGAGGGGGGATCTTATAGAAACTTACAAAATTCTTAAGAGGTTGGACAGGCTAGATGCAGGAAGATTGTTCCCAATGTTGGGGAAGTCCAGAACAAGGGGTCACAGTTTAAGGATAAAGGGGAAATCTTTTAGGACTGAGATGAGAAAAACATTTTTTACACAGAGAGTGGTGAATCTGTGGAATTCTCTGTCACAGAAGGTAGTTGAGGCCAGTTCACTGGCTATATTTAAGAGGGAGTTAGATGTGGCCCTTGTGGCTAAAGGGATCAGAGGGTATGGAGAGATTGCGTACAGGATACTGAGTTGGATGATCAGCCATGATCATATTGAATGGCGGTGCAGGCTCGAAGGGCCGAATGGCCTAATCCTGCACCTATTTTCTATGTTTCTATGTTTCCCCTTCCCAGCTCTCCCACAGCCCACTGTCTCCGCCTCTTCCTTTCTTTTTCCCCCCACCCCCCCACATCTGTCTGAAGAAGGGTCTCAACCCGAAACGTCGCCTATTCCTTCGCTCCATAGATGCTGCCTCACCCGCTGAGTTTCTCCAGCATTTTTTGTCTCCTGTGCATTCACCCGATCTACTCCCCTCATGAATTTATACACTTCAATAAAATGATGAACTCAGTATCTATCCCAGATTTACTAGCCTTGCTTTAAAGAGTTGTTGTCTTGAAGCAAACAATAGCAGCTTGAAGAGTGAAGAGTCAGGAGAGTTTAATTATCATATATAATTATTATAATTATCATATGTACTGATAATGGGATAGAGGCTGCAGCATAATGGCTTTGTAAAGAGAGTACTCACAGATAAAAAACCTCAATAAACAGCGGGAAACATCATCTCCAAGGACCTTAAGTGGGGGGCTACCATCGACTCCACAGTCAAAAAGGCCCAACAGAGGATGTACTTCCTGCGGCAGCTGAGGAAACACAATCTGCCACGGGCAATGATGGTCCAATTCTACACGGCCATCGTAGAGTCTGTTCTCACCTTCTCCATCATGGTCTGGTTTGGCTCATAAAGTTAGGGAGTGCTAGACCACCAATCTCTTTTGGTTTACTAAGGTGTGTTCTTTGTATTCTGTGGGATTTATAATCCCATACAAAATTTGTAATGTCTGAGTCCAATTTTTTGAAAAACCTTTTTGGAAGATATATAGGTATTGATTGAAATAATTATAGGATTTGTGGTAAAAAGATAATTTTTATAGCATTTATTCGACCTATTAAAGACATCGGGAGCGTTTTCCAGAATTTGATTAGATTATTTAGTTTCTTAAGTAAGGGACTATAATTGGCATTAAACATAGCGTGATAGTTTCTAGTAATTTCAATTCCCAAATATTTGAATTTTTCTGTGGCTATTTTAAAGGGGAATTTTAAGAGATGTGTTGAGTCTTTCGGTTTTATCGACATAATTTCACTTTTGTTCCAGTTTATTCTGTATCCTGAGAAAGATCCAAAGTCCTCAATTAGATTTAATATGTTTGGTATACTGATTTGGGGTTTTGTGATATACAGTAGTACATCGTCTGCATATAAAGATATTATGTTAGAACTAGCTATAAACATTTCAAAAGAGAGCTGGGATAAACACTTACTATATGTGCATAAATGCTCGATCAACGTACGACATACTCTAATTCAATTCAAAACATTACATAGACTATACTATTCAAAAACTAAAATAAATAAACTTTTCCCTAACGTCTCATCCACTTGTGATAAATGTCAGTCTCAAGAAGCTAACATAGCGCACTCTTTTGTTTTTTGTATAAAAATCCAAAAATTCTGGAACGAAATATTTGAAATCTTCACAAAATTATTTTAAATAAAACTTGTACCAAAAGCAGAATGGATCATTTTTGGAATATCGGAAGGTAACCCCGAATTAAACGTGTTTCAAAAGAACCTACTTAATTACGGGCTAATAATGGGGAAAAAAGCTTATACTCAAATTCTGGGAAAATGCTCCTATACCAACAATAAAAATGTGGATTTCAAACATGTTCGAAACACTACACTTGGAAGAGATGAGACTCCTCCTAGCAGGCAAAGCAGACCACTTCCAAAAGACGTGGTCTGCATTTATGGAACTACTACAAGCATAAGGTGCAATAGTAATTTAAAAAATAAATGGTGCCAGGATCTGGTAACGGGGGGTATAAAATACGGTTGGTATATCCTTTTTTGCGGAGTTTTGTGTTATAACAGAGCGATTGTTTCTCTTTTTTTTTCATTTCTTTTCTAGGGTCTATTTCCTTTCTTTACTTCCTTCTCTAACTTCTTTTCTAAGGGGCTTTCTTTTCCCAACACTTTCCTGCACCTTCACGACTCTTGCTCACTTTCCTTACTTCTTTAAAAAAAAAAAATAATAATTAAAAAAAAAAAATTGTCCCTAGTGTGTAGGGAGTGGATGAGAAAGTGGAATAGCGAAGGGCCGAATGGCCTACTCCTACACCTAATTTCTATGTTTCTATGTTTCTATGTTTCTAGAACATAGAAACATAGGCGTGGACTCGATGGGCGTGGTCTCGATGGGCTGAAGGGGCTGTTTCGTCGCTGTGTTTCTAATCTACACTAAACTAATCTAATGACCCCAATACCCCCACAGAGGTTTTAGTACGATCAAGACAGTCTGTAATTTAGTTGTGTAGTGTTCAAGATGGTTGCTGGGAAGAAGCTGTTCTTGAACCTGGAGGTCACGGTTTTCAGGCTCCTGTACCTTCTTCCCGATGGTAGCAGCGAGATGAGAGCGTGGCCAGGGTGGTGTGGGTCTCTGATGATGCTGGCTGCCTTTTTGAGGCAGATGCCTTCGATGGTGGGGAGGTCAGTACTGTGATGGACCGGGCAGTGTCCACCACTCTCTGTAGATCTCTACATTCCTGGCAAACTAATATACTCTCCAGAATAAGTTGATGCCAGATAATTTCCTTTAAATGTGATGCTGGATCTAATGCCCCTCACTCTCCATTTTGTTACTAAAACCCTCTGGGTTAGAGATCTCACCTTGACTGATGATCTAAACTTTGTACCCTTTGGACAATTCTTTAAAGGGCCTGTTGTCCCACTTGGCCATTTTTTTGGCGACTGCCAGCGCCATATCAGTGTCACCAAAAGAATTTGAACATTTCAAAATCCAGCGGCGACAAAACAAAATGTTGCGACACTTGAAAAAACACCGCCCGTCGATACATCATCACACCGTGTATTTTTCAGTGAGCTGATACGTCATTCAATGATGTCGGCAGTGGCCGAAAACATCGGCAGGTGGGACAGGCCCTTCAATCACAAAGAAGTTTTTAGACAATAGACAATAGACAATAGGTGCAGGAGTAGGCCATTCGGCCCTTCGAGCCAGCACCACCATTCAATGTGATCATGGCTGATCATCCCCAATCAGTACCCCGTTCCTGCCTTCTCCCCATATCCCCTGACTCCACTATCTTTAAGAGCCCTATCTAGCTCTCTCTTGAAAGCATCCAGAGAACCTGCCTCCACCGCCCTCTGAGGCAGAGAATTCCACAGACTCACAACTCTCTGTGAGAAAAAGTGTTTCCTCGTCTCCGTTCTAAATGGCTTCCCCCTTATTCTTAAACTGTGGCCCCTGGTTCTGGACTCCCCCAACATCGGGAACATGTTTCCTGCCTCTAGCGTGTCCAAACCCTTAATAATCTTATATGTTTCAATGAGATCCTTCATCTCATCCTTCTACTTCTCATCTCCCACTAGTGGAAACATCCTCTCCACATTCACTCTATCCAGGCCTTTCACTATTCGGAAAGTTTCAATGAGGTACCCCCTCATCCTTCTAAACTCCATGAGTGCAGGCCCAGTGCCGTCAAACGCTCATCATATGTGAACCTCAGTTTACGGAGGATTTTACCCCATTGTTTATGCCATTGTTAATGATAGTTCATACAACCTGTTGTTTAGGTTTCAGTGTATTATTGTCATTTGCACCAAGCTACAATGAGAGGCTTTGTTCTGAATGCTGCACAAACAGATCAGTTATACCAAGAGTCACAAGCCAAGAATGTTTACAGTCATATGTCCCAGATAGAACCATCATCATCAGCATCAGCGGTCACTGGAAACGTGTATGACTGTCCTCTCATGGAGGAGGCCTGTGCGTGACTTTGTTTAACGTGGGGAGACTGGTGCACAGACAGCCACCCCACGGTCCTTGACAGATCTGGGTCAGGATCCAGTGGCATGGAGTCCAAGACGACCGGAGACCCTTTTCTGCTGCAGCCTTCATCCGCCTTCCCAGCCGTTGTGACGCTCCACTAAGGTCAGCCATCATCCTCCGCCTGTTCCACCGTTGAGGTCTTGGTTGGATTGCTCTTTGTCAGAGACCTCCCCCTCGACCTTACCGCCATGGGTGGCCCTACCAGGAGCATAGCTCCAGACGGCATCGCTCTCAGGATCTCAGGACCACACAAGCTTCTCCACCACGACAAGGTGACAATCCACGGAGCATGTTTATAGGTAGATACAGAGTGCAGAATATAGTTCTCAGCATTGTAATAATAATAATAATGGATGGGATTTATATAGCGCCTTTCTAATACTCAAGGCGCTTTACATCGCATTATTCATTCACTCCTCAGTCACACTCGGTAGTGGTAAGCTACTTCTGTAGCCACAGCTGCCCTGGGGCAGACTGACGGAAGCGTGGCTGCCAATCTGCGCCTACGGCCCCTCCGACCACCACCAATCACTCACACACATTCACACACAGGCAAAGGTGGGTGAAGTGTCTTGCCCAAGGACACAACGACATTATGCACTCCAAGCGGGATTCGAACCGGCTACCTTCCGGTCGCCAGCCGAACACTTAGCCCATTGTGCCATCTGTCGTCCATTGAAACATATAAGATTATTAAGGGTTTGGACACACTAGAGGCAGGAAACATGTTCCCGATGTTGGGGGAGTCCAGAACTAGGGGCCACACAGTTTAAGAATAAGGAGTAAGCCATTTGGAACGGAGACGAGGAAACACTTTTTCTCACAGAGAGTGGTGAGTCTGTGGAATTCTCTGCCTCAGAGGGCGGTGGAGGCCGGTTCTCTGGATGCTTTCAAGAGAGAGCTAGATAGGGCTCTTAAAGATAGCGGAGTCAGGGGATATGGGGAGAAGGCAGGAACGGGGTACAGATTGGGGATGATCAGCCATGATCACATTGAATGGTGGTGCTGGCTCGAAGGGCCGTATGGCCTACTCCTGCACCTAATGTCTATTGCCTATTGCTGGTCGGTGCAGGCTCGGTGGGCCGGAAGGCCTGTTTCCCCACTGTATCTCTAATCCTGACGTTGAAACACAGGCGTGGGGCTCGTGCGCGAGTAAGATTTATTTTACAGCTTCAGATATTGCTGTTCCGGCAGGGAAAGGCAACTGAAAGGCAAATATTCTCCTTGTGGGGTGGGGCCGCTTACAATCACAGTTAAAGTTCCCAGCCTTTGTCCTTTATTATGCAGGAATGTCTCAACTATTTACAGCTCCTTGGTCATTAATTGAAAAGATTTTTCCACTGTGTTTTAGAGACACAGCGTGAAAACAGGCCCTTCGGCCCACCGAGTCCTTGCCGACCAGCGATCCCCATACACTAACACGATTCTACACACACTAGGGACAATTTACATTTACCCACCAAGCCAATTAACCTACAAACCTGCGTGTCTCTGGAGTGTGGGAGGAAATTTGAGCACCCGGAGAAAACCCACACAGGTCACGGGGAGAAGGTACAAACTCCGTACAGACAGCGCCCGTAGTCGGGAGGGAACCCGGGTCACCGGCGCTGTGAGGCAGCAACTCTACCGCTGCGCCACCGTGCTGCCCTGTGTAACACACGTTTCCAGTTGGCGCAGGCACGATACAGGGTCGGTACGGCGGTGCAGCGGGTAAAGCCACTGCCTCACAGCGCCGGAGACCCGGGTTCAATCCTGACCTCGGGTGCTGTCTGTACGGAGTTTGTACGTTCTCCCGGTGACCTGCGCGGGTTTTCTCCGGGTGCTACGGTTCCCTCCCACACTCCAAAGACGTGCTGGTTTGTAGGATAATCGGCCCTCTGTAAATTGTCCCTAGTGTGCAGGGAGTGGATGAAAACGTGGGATAGCATAGAACTAGTGTGAACCGGTGAAGGATAGTCGGCATGTACTCGGTGGGCCGAAGGGCCTGTTTCCACTTTGTATTGCTAGATCAATCAACACTTAAATGATACGTACACAGGAAGGAAAGGATTAGAGTGACATGGGCCAAATGTGGGTAGAAAGGGCGACAATAGATAATAGACAATAGGTGCAGGAGTAGGCCATTCGGCCCTTCGAGCCAGCACCGCCATTCAATATGATCATGGCTGATCATCCCCAATCAGTACCCCGTTCCTGCCTTCTCCCCATATCCCCTGACTCCGCTATCTTTAAGAGCCCTATCTAGCTCTTTCTTGAAAGCATCCAGAGAACCGGCCTCCACCGCCCTCTGAGGCAGAGAATTCCACAGACTCACCACTCTCTGTGAGAAAAAGTGTTTCCTCGTCTCCGTTCTAAATGGCTTACTCCTTATTCTTAAATGCAAAAACAATATTTTTCACTTTACCTCGGTAAACTTGACAATAATAAACCTAATCCTAAAGCTACATATCCACGCGCCTATCCCAAAGCCTCTTAAACACCACGATCGTATCTGCCTCCACCACCACCCCTGGCAGCACGTTCCAGGCACCCACCACCCTCTGTGTAAAAAAAACCTGCCCCACACATCTCCTTTTAACTCTGCCCCTCTAACCTTGAAGCTTTGCCCTCTAGCCTTTATCCTGCAATAAAGATCTATCTACTCGATCCACGCCTCTTGTAATTTTATATACTCCTATAACTCATCTTAGAAACTGCAGTCACGTTGTGTGTGGGTGGTCATAGAGTTACACTGTAATGAAACAGGCCATTCGGCCCAATGGGGTACTGATTGGGGATGATCAGCCATGATCACATTGAATGGCGGTGCTGGCTCGAAGGGCCAAATGGCCTACTCCTGCACCTATTGTCTATTGTCTATCGGAGTGGTAGATTAATTTTGAACGAACTCCCTGTCAAACCTGCTGTAAATAACCTTTAGCAGTTGCAGGACAGGTTCTGTAGAATGTCAGTGTATTTTAGGCTGTGTGAGTTGGGCTTGGCACAAATAGAAACAGTTGCAGATTCTTAAGGCCCTGTCCCACTTACGTGTCCTTGGCTCACAAGTTATGCAACCTCGTGGTCGTGTTGAGGCACACGGGCATCGTGTGGCCACGCGGGGCCGGTCCCACTGAGAAGCGCGGAGGGGTATGTAGTTGTGCGCGACATCGCGCGGGGCTCCGAAATTTTATTAGTGAACAAAATCTTCGCGCGCCAACGGCCTGTGGCGTAACTGACGGCCAAAGTGGGACAGGCCCAAGACCCTGGCGCGACGCAACGTCTCACCTCCAACAGCAGCAGAAGCAGGCAAACGATCGCCGAGCTCGGCCTGGGGCTCACGGCCGTTGCAGTCCGGATCCGCCCCCACTTCTATTCCCAGAGCGGGGCCAAGAAAATTGAAGATGGACACAAAATGCTGGAGTAACTCAGCGGGACCGGCAGCATCTCTGGAGAGAAGCAATCGGTGACGTTTCAGGTCAAGACCCTTCTTTCAGACTGAAGAAGAATCTCGACCCGAAACATCATCCATTCCTTCTCTCCAGAGATGCTGCCGGTCCTGCTGAGATACTCCAGCTTTGTGTCCATCTTCAAATGACATCACTCGCTCCAGACGGCTGTGCGGGCGCATGTAATCGTACCCGACCTTCGCGGGATCGTCGCGGCTCAACGCGACCACGAGGTCGTGTAATTTGCTTGCCAAGGACACGTAAGTGGGACAGAGGCTTTACACACAACTTCTGCAGACGCTGGTTTAAACACAAAATGCTGGAGTAACTCAGTAGGACAGGCAGCGTCTGGAGAAAAGAACTGGGTAACGTTTCAGAGTTTATTAGTTGAGTTTTGTTTATTGTCACGTGTAGCGAGGTACAATGAAAAGCTTTTTTGTTGCGTGCTATCCAGTTAGTGCAAAGACAATACATGATGACAATCGAGCTGTGCACAGTGTACAGATACATGATTAGGGGAATAACGCTTAGCGCAAGGTAAAGTCCGATTAAGTGATGGAGTAACTCAGCGGGTCAGTCAGCATCTCTTCAAGTCTGAAGTGTCTCGTCTAGAAACGTCACCTATCCATGTTCTCCACAGATACTGCCTGACCCGCTGAGTTATGGTGCAGCAGCATCTGTGGAGCTAAGGAAATAGGCAACGTTTCGGGCCGAAACCCTTCTGGAAATAGGCAACGTTTCGGGCCGAAACCCGGAAGGGTTTCGGCCCGAAACGTTGCCTATTTCCTTAGCTCCATAGATGCTGCTGCACCCGCTGAGTTACTCCAGCACTCTGTGAAACGTCACCTATCCATGTTCTCCACAGATGCTGCCTGACCCGCTGAGTTACTCCAGCACTCTGTGAAACGTCACCTATCCATGTTCTCCACAGATGCTGCCTGACCCGCTGAGTTACTCCAGCACTCTGTGAAATGTCACCTATCCATGTTCTCCACAGATGCTGCCTGACCCGCTGAGTTACTCCAGCACTCTTTACTCCTTTTTTTGGTAAACTGGTATCTGCAGTTCCTTGTATCCACAATGAAATAGTTAAATGTTTAGTTGTGTCAATGGCTTGGATATTTTTGTGATCTTTATGTTGGCACCTAGGTGAGTTAATGATTGCTGCTGCTATCTTCACCACAATGATGGCTGTACTCACAGTGAAGTGAAAGTGTCCGGATTTCTGCAGCTCTGCCTGGAACTGAGCATTACACCACACCCCAACCACATACCTTGTCAGTGGAAAACAAAGAGGTCCTTCTGCAGTTGTACAGAGACCTAGTGAGACCACACCTGGAGTATTGTGTGCAGTTTTGGTCACCTAATTTGAAGAAGGACATTCTTGCTATTGAGGGAGCCCAGCGTAGGTTTAGAAACATAGAAACATAGAAAATAGGTGCAGGAGTAGGCCATTCGGCCCTTCGAGCCTGCACCGCCATTCAATATGATCATGGCTGATCATCCAACTCAGTATCCTGTACCTGCCTTCTCTCCATACCCCCTGATCCCTTTAGCCACAAGGGCCACATCTAACTCCCTCTTAAATATAGCCAATGAACTGGCCTCAACTACCTTCTGTGGCAGAGAATTCCACAGATTCACCACTCTCTGTGTGAAAAATGTTTTTCTCATCTCAGTCCTAAAAGATTTCCCCCTTATCCTTAAACTGTGACCCCTTGTTCTGGACTTCCCCAACATCAGGAACAATCTTCCTGCATCTAGCCTGTCCAACCCCTTAAGAATTTTACAAGTTTCTATAAGATCCCCCCTCAATCTTCTAAATTCTAGCGAGTACAAGCCGAGTCTATCCAGACTTTCTTCATATGAAAGTCGTGACATCCCAGGAATCAGTCTGGTGAACCTTCTCTGTACTCCCTCTATGGCAAGAATGTCTTTCCTACAAGGTTTACAAGGTTAATTCCCGGGATGGCGGGACTGTCATATGCTGAGAGAATGGAGCAGCTGGGCTTGTACACTCTGGAGTTTAAAAGGATGAGAGGGCATCTCATTGAAACATATAAGATTGTTGAGGGTTTGGACACGCTAGAGGCAGGAAACATGTTCCCGATGTTGGGGGAGTCCAGAACCAGGGGCCACAGTTTAAGAATAAGGGGTAACCCATTTAGAAGGAGACGAGGAAACACTTTTTCTCACAGAGAGGGCGGTTCTCTGGATGCTTTCAAGAGACAGCTGGATAGGGCCCTTAAAGATAGTGGAGTCAGGGGATATGGGGAGAAGGCAGGAACGGGGTACTGATTGGGGATGATCAGCCATGATCACATTGAATGGCGGTGCTGGCTCGAAGGGCTGAATGGCCTCCTCCTGCACCTATTGTCTATTGTCTATTTCACTATCCTTGTGCAGCGGGGTAATATTGGCAATTTTCCAATCATCTGGGACCTCTCCTGACTAATGATTACTGAAATATCACGATCAATGCCTCCACAATCTCTAACGCCACCTCTTTCAGAACCCGAGGGTGCCGTCCATCCGATCCAGGTGACTCATCCACCTTCAGCCCTTTCAGCTTCCCAAGCACCTTCTCCCTGGTAATGGCCACTCCACTAACTCCCCCCCTGACTCTCTAGAATTTCAGGCACATTCAGGCCATCAAAACTACTCCACCATTCAATCATAGCTGATCAATCTTTCCCTCCCAACCACATTAGAGTTTGCATCTACCCAATCTATTCCTCTCATAATGTTGTACACCTCTATAAGATCACCCCTCATCCTCCTGCGCTCCACGGAATAGAGACCCAGCCTACTCAACCTCTCCCTGTAGCTCACACCCTCTAGTCCTGGCAACATCCTCGTAAATCTTTTCTGACCCCTTTCAAGCTTGACAATATCTTTCCTATAACATGGTGCCCAGAACTGAACACAATATTCTAAATGCGGTCTCACCAACGTCTTATACAACTGCAACATGACCTCCCAACTTCTATACTCAATACTCTGACTGATGAAGGCCAAAGTGCCAATAGACTTTTTGACCACCTTATCTACCCGTGACTCGACCTTCAAGGAACCATGCACCTGTACTCCTAGATCCCTCTGCTCTACAACACTGCCCAGAGGCCTACCATTCACTGTGTAGGTCCTGCCCTTGTTCGATGTCCCAAAATACAACACCTCACACTTCTCTGTATTAAATTCCATCAACCATTCCTCCGCCCACCTGGCCAATCGATCCAGATCCTGCTGCAATCGTTCACAACCATCTTCACTATCTGCAAAACCACTCACTTTTGTATCATCAGCAAACTTGCTAATCTTGCCCTGCATGTTCTCATCCAAATCATTGATGTAGATGACAAACAGTAACGGGCCCAGCACCGAACCCTGAGGCACACCACTAGTCACAGGCCTCCAGTCTGAGAAGCAACCTTCCCTCATCACCCTCTGCTTCCTTCCATGGAGACAATTTGCTATCCATTCAGCTATCTCTCCTGGGATCCCATGCGATCTAACCTTCCAGAGCAGCCTACCATGCAGCACCTTGTCGAACCCCTTACTGAAGTCTATGTACACAACATAGAAACATAGAAACATAGAAAATAGGTGCAGGAGTAGGCCATTCGGCCCCTCGAGCCTACACCGCCATTCAATATGATCATGGCTGATCATCCAACTCAGTATCCCATCCCTGCCTTCTCTCCATACCCCCTGATCCCTTTAGACACAAGGGCCACATCTAACTCCCTCTTAAATATAGCCAATGAACTGGCCTCAACTACCTTCTGTGGCAGAGAATTCCACAGATTCACCACTCTCTGTGTGAAAAATGTTTTTCTCATCTCGATCCTAAAAGATTCCCCCCTTATCCTTAAACTGTGACCCCTAGTTCTGGACTTCCCCAACATCGGGAATAATCTTCCTGCATCTAGCCTATCCAACCCCTTAAGAATTTTGTAAGTTTCTATAAGATCCCCGTCTCAATCTTCTAAATTCTAGCGAGTACAAACCGAGTCTATCCAGACTTTCTTCATATGAAAGTCCTGACATCCCAGGAATCAGTCTGGTGAACCTTCTCTGTACTCCCTCTATGGCAAGAATGTCTTTCCTCAGATTAGGAGACCAAAACTGTACGCAATACTCCAGGTGTGGTCTCACCAAGACCCTGTACAACTGCAGTAGAACCTCCCTGCTCCTATACTCAAATCCTTTTGCTATGAATGCTAACATACCATTCGCTTTCTTCACTGCCTGCTGCACCTGCATGCCTACTTTTTCATTAACTGGTGTACCATGACACCCAGGTCTCGCTGCATCTCCCCTTTTCCTAATCGGCCACCATTCAGATAATAGTCTACTTTCCTGTTTTTGCCACCAAAGTGGATAACCTCACATTTATCCACATTATACTGCATCTGCCATGCATTTGCCCACTCACCCAACCTATCCAAGTCACCTTGCAGCCTCCTAGCATCCTCCTCACAGCTAACACTGCCCCCCAGCTTCGTGTCATCCGCAAACTTGGAGATGTTGCATTCAATTCCCTCGTCCAAATCATTAATATATATTGTAAATAGCTGGGGTCCCAGCACTGGGCCTTGTGGTACCCCACTAGTCACTGCCTGCCATTGTGAAAAGGACCCGTTTACTCCTACTCTTTGCTTCCTGTCTGCCAGCCAGTTCTCTATCCACATCAATACTGAACCCCCAATACCGTGTGCTTTAAGTTTGTATACTAATCTCTTATGTGGGACCTTGTCGAAAGCCTTCTGAAAGTCCAGATATAACACATTTGTTCTCCCTTATCCACTCTACTAGTTACATCCTCGAAAAATTCTATAAGATTCGTCAGACATGATTTACCTTTCGTAAATCCATGCTGACTTTGTCCAATGATTTCACCACTTTCCAAATGTGCTGCTATCCCATCTTTAATAACTGATTCTAGCAGTTTCCCCACTACCGACGTTAGACTAACTGGTCTATAATTCCCCGTTTTCTCTCTCCCTCCCTTTTTAAAAAGTGGGGTTACATTAGCTACCCTCCAATCCTCAGGAACTACTCCAGAATCTAAAGAGTTTTGAAAAATGATCACTAATGCATCCACTATTTCTGGGGCTACTTCTGGGATGCAATTTATCTGGCCCTGGGTATTTATCGGCCTTTAATCCATTCAATTTACCGAACACCACTTCCCGGCTAACCTGGTTTTCACTCAGTTCCTCCATCTCATTTAACCCCCGGTCCCTTGCTATTTCCGGCAGATTATTTATGTCTTCCTTAGTGAAGACAGAACCAAAGTAGTTATTCAATTGGTCTGCCATGTCCTTGTTCCCCATGATCAATTCGCCTGTTTCTGACTGCAAGGGACCTACATTTGTTTTAACTAATCTTTTTCTCTTCACATATCTATAAAAACCTTTGCAGTCAGTTTTTATGTTCCCTGCCAGTTTTCTTTCATAATCTATTTTCCCTTTCCTAATTAAGCCTTTTGTCCTCCTCTGCTGGTCTCTGAATTTCTCCCAGTCCTCTGGTAGGCTGCTTTTTCTGGCTAATTTGTACGCTTCATCTTTTGTTTTGATACTATCCCTGATTTCCCTTGTTATCCACATCTATAGCTCTGCCCTCATCAACCTTTTTGGTCACGTCTTCAAAAAGATCAATTAGATTTGTTCTCCTGCCTTCTCCCCATAACCCCTGACACCCGTACTAGTCAAGAATCTATCTCTGCCTTGGCCTATCTATTGACTTGGCCTCCACAGCCGTCTGTGGCAATGAATTGAAGTTTTCTGTTGTGTACTTTGTCGAATGGTGAGCACTGCACCATTTGCTGCAAAGTCACCCATTCCTTCGCTCCAGTGATGCTTCCTGTCCTAGGTACACAAAATTGCTGGGGGAACTCAGCGGGTGCAGCAGCATCTATGGAGCGAAGGAAATAGGCGACGTTTCGGGCCGAAACCCTTCTTCAGACTGATAGGGGGTGGGGAAAGAAAGAAGGACAAAGGGAGGAGGAGGAGGAGCCCGAGGGCGGGCGGATGGGAGGAGACAGCTAGAGGGTGAAGGAAGGGGAGGGGAGGGGGGGAGGGGACAGCACGGGCTAGCCAAATTGGGAGCTTCCTGTCCTGCTGAGTTACTCCATTTTGTGTCTAAGTCTTTGATTATGGTACAGGGGTGGTGGTGGGGTGGGGGGGATGGGAGGGGGGAGAGAGGGGGAAGAGATCTACAGAGAGTGGTGGACACTGCCCGCTCCATCACAGGTACTGACCTCCCCACCATCGAAGGGATCTACAGGAGGCGCTGCCTCAAAAAGGCAGCCAGCATCATCAGAGACCCACACCACCCTGGCCACGCTCTCATCTCGCTGCTACCATCGAGAAGAAGGTATAGGAGCCTGAAAACCGTGACCTCCAGGTTCAAGAACAGCTTCTTCCCAACAACCATCAGCCCATCCATAACCACAGCCCCAGATGACTAACAAACTGCAGTGGACTATGTACCACTGTGATGGCTCCACATACTTGGCTTGCCTGGTTAACGAGAAGCAGTTTATGGTTTATTTATTACTTTTGTTATTACATTCAGTGGGACAATAAAGGCAGGATTTTATTCTTTCATTGCTCGTGCAAATGATAATGAAACAATTATGATAATCTTGCCAGTTTCACACATGATGCTGAATTATGTCTAATGGTGAAAATTAAAATGTTGTCCGTGTGTTTGGAGTCCCCCTGGACATTTCCACTGTAGTGGCGGTGTCTGGTGGTTAGGCCACGCGCAGTGTGAACCCTCGGCTCTAGGGATTGGGTCACGTGACTTGGTTTTGCGCTTGGCACAGGGCAAAACGCCTGGGCCCCTGGTTGTGGTTTTGGGGGCTGTATAGTGCATTACGATTAAATAATTCCTTGCTTGAGTCAGTGTCGCAACATTTTTTAGTCGCTGCTGGATTGTGAAATGTTCAAGATCTTTGGGCGACACTGATGTGACGCCGGTAGTCGCTGAAAAAATGGCCAAGTGGGACAACAGGCCCTTTAATGAACCTGTAGAGGCCTAGAGTGTCAGGTTGCCCTTGTTAACCAAGATGCCCCATCTACACTACTCCCCCGCCTGGCTCCACGCTAGCTCTGGACTAGTGATTCTGAGATGGGAGTTTGACTTCACCGTCGACTCCATCTACACCTCACGCTGCCTCGGCAAGGCCAGCAGCATCATCAAGGACCAGTCTCACCCCGGCCACTCCCTCTTCTCCCCTCTCCCATCGGGCAAGAGGCACAGAAGTGTGACAACGCACACCTCCAGATTCAGGGACAGTTTCTACCCAGCTGTTATCAGGCAACTGAACCATCCAACCACAACCAGAGAGCGGTCCTGACCTCCCATCTACCTCATTGGAGACCTTCGGACTATCTTTAATGGACTTTATCTTGCACTAAATATTATTCCATTTACCCGTAACTCGACACAGTGGACAGCTTAATGCTAATCATCTATAATCTTCCTGCTGATGGGATAGCACGATACTGAAACGCTTTCCACTGTGCCTTGGAGCGTAACAATAAACCAATTCAAGTTGTAAGACTATAATCTACACTTGTATCTTTCTTTCTGTTGTTTAAGGTCCACATTCGGGCTCCTGTACCTTCTTCCCGATGGTAGCAGCGAGATGAGAGCGTGGCCAGGGTGGTGTGGGTCTCTGATGATGCTGGCTGCCTTTTTGAGGCAGCGCCTCCTGTAGATCCCTTCGATGGTGGGGAGGTCAGTACCTGTGATGGACCAGGCAGTGTCCACCACTCTCTGTAGTCCCCTGCATTCCTGGGCGTTTGAGTTACTGAACGAGTCCGTGATGCAACTAGTCAGTGTGCTCTCTGCTATACACCTGTAGACATTGAAGAGAGCATTTAGCAACAAGCCGAATGTGTATACGCCTGGCCTTATTAGTCAATAGTCAGTTTTATTCATCACATGCTCATCACATGCAGTGAAATGAATTTGCCAGCAGCGATACACTTAAAAAGAACACACAATACACAATAGAATTTAACACAAACATCCACCACAGAATTCTTCACTGTGGTGGAAGGCAACAAAGTTCAGTCAGTCCTCCTCCATTGTTCACCCGCGGTCGGGGTCATGAACCCTCCGTAGTCGCCGCTACGGATGGCCCAATGTACAGGCCCGATGTCCAGGCCCGATGTCCAGGCCCAATGTCCAGGCCCGATGTACAGGCCCGATGTCCAGGCCCGATGTACAGGCCCGATGTCCAGGCCCGATGTACAGGCCCGATGTCCAGGCCCGATGTACAGGCCCTCTCATCGGGACGGTCGAATACTCTCCGCGGCTTGGAGGTCCCGAATCTGCGCTTTCCTACTGGAGACCGCAGCTTTAGGATGTTATTGGCCGCAGGCCGGCGGTCGGAGCTCTTCTCCTCCGGGTATCCCCGGCGAGGGATCCCAGGCTCCGGACGCGGCGCCCCGCACCTAGAAGCTCAGCAGACCGCGGCTTCAGGCTGTAACAGTCCGCGGGTCAGCGATCGGAGCACTCCCTTCTGGCGACCCCGGCAAGGGCTCGCTCGCCCACTCCACGATGGAAAGTCCACGCTGCACCTGCTGCCGATGCTCCGGGCCCGATTCCAGGAAAGGCCGCTCCAATCCGTGGTGTTA
The DNA here is from genome assembly GCF_010909765.2 of Amblyraja radiata. Taxonomy (NCBI): domain Eukaryota; kingdom Metazoa; phylum Chordata; class Chondrichthyes; order Rajiformes; family Rajidae; genus Amblyraja; species Amblyraja radiata. Next base: position 113,567,992 of record NC_045960.1, on the reverse strand, counting down.
GGCCGCGAGGGAGGCGGCATGGAAAATGTCACCTCTCCATGGAGGAGGCGACCGAAAGCGGTTCCCCCCTTTCCCCTCCCACCACACCCACACCCACACAAGACACACTGAGAGACACTAAAGCAAAAACTTGGACACGCTAAAAAATTAAAAAAAATCGAAATAACGAACGCTGCTGGCTGGGCAGCCCCCCCACAGCGCAGCCCCACCCTTCAAATGTATCATCTCACTTTTATTTTACTTAAGATTAAATTCCATCGGCCCGTACTATCTCTACTCAACCAACCTGACCTCCCGGTGGCTCAGCACTTCAACTCCCTTCCCATTCCGAATCCGACCTCTCTGTCCTGGGCCTCCTCCATGGCCAGAGTGAGTCCCACCATAAATTAGAGGAGCAGCACCTCATATTCCGCTTGGGCAGTCTGCACCCTAGCGGCATAAACATTGAATTCTCCAATTTCCGGTAGCCCTTGCTGTCTCCTCCCCTTCTCAGCCCTCTGGCTCCTCCTCTTCCTTTCTCCTTTCTTGAATTGAATTGAATCATCCCCAATCAGTACCCCGTTCCTGCCTTCTCCCCATATCCCCTGACTCCGCTATCTTTAAGAGCCCTATCTAGCTCTCTCTTGAAAGCATCCAGGGAACCGGCCTCCACCGCCCTCTGAGGCAGAGAATTCCACAGTCTGGGTGAAAAAGTGTTTCCTCGTCTCCATTCTAAATGGCTTACCCCTTATTCTTAGACTGTGGCCCCTGGTTCTGGACTCCCCCAACATCGGGAACATGTGTCCTGCCTCTAGTCTCTCTGTTCTTAGTCTGAAGAAGGGTCTCGACCCGAAACGTCACCCATTCCTTCTCTCCAGAGATGCTGCCTCACCCGCTGAGTTACTCCAGGATTTTGTGTCTATCCTCTGTTCCTTTATGTTTATTATTGTCACATGTACCGAGGTACAGTGAAAAGCTTTGTTTTGCATGCTATCCAAACAGATCAGGTAATTCCCCTACTCTGGGCACGAGACTCTGTGCATCTACCTGATCTATTCCTCTATAAGATCACCCCTCATCCTCCTGCGCTCCATGGATTAGAGACACAGCCTACTCAACCTCTCCCTGTAGCTCACACCCTCTAGTCCTGGCAACATCCTCGTAATTATAGAGGTGTATAAAATCATAGGTCGGGTAGACGCACAGAGTCTCTTGCCCAGAGTTGGGGAATTGAGGACCAGAGGACATAGGTTTAAGGTGAGGAGGAGGGGACAGATTTAATAGGAATCTGAGGGCAATAGTGCAAAATTGAAGTCCTCAGAAGATCACAGTTGCTGAGGTCAGTGTTGTGCAGTGTTCAAGAGCCTGATGGTTGCTGGGAAGAGGTCACGGTTTTCAGGCTCCTGTACCTTCTCTCCTGTATCTCCAAGTTTGCGGATGACACTAAGCTGGGGGGCAGTGTTAGCTGTGAGGAGGATGCTAGGAGGCTGCAAGGTGACTTGGATAGGTTGGGTGAGTGGGCAAATGCATGGCAGATGCAGTATAATGTGGATAAATGTGAGGTTATCCACTTTGGTGGCAAAAACAGGAAAGTAGACTATTATCTGAATGGTGGCCGATTAGGAAAGGGGGAGATGCAGCGAGACCTGGGTGTCATGGTACACCAGTCATTGAAAGTAGGCATGCAGGTTCAGCAGGCAGTGAAGAAAGCGAATGGTATGCTAGCATTCATAGCAAAAGGATTTGAGTATAGGAGCAGGGAGGTTCTACTGCAGTTGTACAGGGTCTTGGTGAGACCACACCTGGAGTATTGCGTACAGTTTTGGTCTCCTAATCTGAGGAAAGACATTCTTGCCATAGAGGGAGTACAGAGAAGGTTCGCCAGACTGATTCCTGGGATGTCAGGACTTTCATATGAAGAAAGATTGGATAGACTCGGCTTGTACTCGCTAGAATTTAGAAGATTGAGGGGTGATCTTATCGAAACTTACAAAATTCTTAAGGGGTTGGACAGGCTAGATGCAGAAAGATTGTTCCCGATGTTAGGGAAGTCCAGAACAAGGACTTTAAGGATAAGGGGGAAATCTTTTAGGACCGAGATGAGGAAAGCTTTTTTCACACAGAGAGTGGTGAATCTCTGGAATTCTCTACCGCAGAAGGTAGTTGAGGCCAGTTCATTGGCTATATTTAAGAGGGAGTTAGATGTGGCCCTTGTGGCTAAAGGGATCAGGGGGTATGGAGAGAAGGCAGGTACAGGATACTGAGTTGGATGATCAGTCATGATCATATTGAATGGCGGTGCAGGCTCGAAGGGCCGAATGGCCTACTCCTGCACCTATTTTCTATGTTTCTACGTTTCTTCCCGATAGTAGCAGCGAGGTGAGAGCGTGGCCAGGGTGGTGTGGGTCTCTGATGAAGCTGGCAGCGCCTCCTGTAGATGCCTTCGATGGTGGGGAGGTCAGTACCTGTGATGCACCACGCGCAGTGTCCACCACTCTCTGTAGTCTCCTTCGTTGCTGGGCATTTAAGATACTGAAGCAGGCCGTGATGCAACCAGTCGATATGGTCTCTACTGAACACCTGTAGATGTTCAAGAGATTATTTGGCGACAAGCGGTGTTGGCTCGAAGGGCCAAATGGTCTACTCCTGCACCTAATGTCCATTGTACACCCTGGCCTTATTAGTCCTCTCCTAATGATTCATATCACTTTTTTAATTCAGGATTAAATTCCATCGCCCCGTACTATCTCTACTCAATTTAACTCATCTATCTTGTTCTGTAGATTTGTAGGATAGTGTTAGTGTACGGGGATCGCTGGTCGACGTGGATTCGATGGGCTGAGGGGCCTGTTTCCACGCTGTGTCTCTAAAGCACTGACAGGTTGACATGTAAGAGACAATATACAATAGGTGCAGGAGTAGGCCATTCGGCCCTTCGAGCCAGCACCACCATTCAATGTGATCATGGCTGATCATCCCCAATCAGTACCCCGTTCCTGCCTTCTCCCCATATCCCCTGACTCCGCTATCTTTAAGAGCCCTATCTAGCTCTCTCTTGAAAGCATCCAGAGAACCTGCCTCCACCGCCCTCTGAGGCAGAGAATTCCACAGACTCACCACTCTCTGTGAAAAAAAGTGTTTCCTCGTCTCCGTTCTCAATAGCTTACCCTTTATTCTTAAACTGTGGCCTCTGGTTCTGGACTCCCCCAACATCGGGAACATGTTTCCTGCCTCTAGTATGTCCAAGCCCTTAACAATCTTCTATGTTTCAATGAGATCGCCTCTCATCCTTCTAAACTCCAGCTCCTAAAAGAGGTGTTAATGGCTGAGAGAACCACAGCTCAGCTTATTGCAACACTAGTGAACTCAGGCAGCTAACAGCCTATAAATATTTACACATTTTTATTAATAATTCAAAATTCAATTCAGTTACATATTTATGCAGCAGGCATTCTATTTGTATGCTACAAGCAACATCATAATTACCTTCTCATTTACATTTAAATTATGATAATTTGAAGACAGATTGTCTTTAGAAAATATATTCTGCCAGTTCCATTCCTTTCATAGGACAGATAATGAAGAACAGTGCACACACAGAAACAGAGACACTGGTCATAAAGTCTAGCCCGATCTTGAAACCAACACTTACCTACCTTTGTAGTTTAGTTTAGAGATACAGCACGGAATCAGGCCCTTCGGCCCACTGGGTCTGTGTCGACTAGTAACACTACCACTACACACACTAGGGACAATTTTACATTGATACCAAGCTAATTAATCTACAAACCCGTACATCTTTGGAATGTGGGAGGAAACCAGAGCACCCAGAGAAAACCCATGCAGGTCACGGGGAGAACGTACAAACTCCAGGGTCCAAAGTCAGGATCGAAAGCAGGTGCTTGGTTTATTGTAGATGTAGCCCAGTCCATCACACACACCACACTCCCCACCACTGTAGATGTAGCCCAGTCCCACACACACCACACTCCCCACCATTGTAGATGTAGCCCAGTCCCACACACACCACACTCCCCACCATTGTAGATGTAGCCCAGTCCCACACACACCACACTCCCCACCATTGTAGATGTAGCCCAGTCCCACACACACCACACTCCCCACCATTGTAGATGTAGCCCAGTCCCACACACACCACACTCCCCACCATTGTAGATGTAGCCCAGTCCCACACACACCACACTCCCCACCATTGTAGATGTAGCCCAGTCCCACACACACCACACTCCCCACCATTGTAGATGTAGCCCAGTCCCACACACACACCACACTCCCCACCATTGTAGATGTAGCCCAGTCCCACACACACACCACACTCCCCACCATTGTAGATGTAGCCCAGTCCCACACCACACTCCCCACCATTGTAGATGTAGCCCAGTCCATCACACACACACACACCACACTCCCCACCATTGTAGATGTAGCCCAGTCCCACACACACCACACTCCCCACCATTGTAGATGTAGCCCAGTCCATCACACAGACCACACTCCCCACCTTTGTAGATGTAAGTAAATAACTTGTGTGTAAGTACATTCCAATAAATAATGCAATCTTTCCAATTGCCGCATTATTTTTCAAACATCAAATACACAATGTCAAGCAACGTTCACTCAGTCTGAAGAAGGGTCTCGACCCGAAACGTCACCCGTTCCTTCTCTCCAGAGATGCTGCCTGTCCCGCTGAGTTACTCCTGCAATTGGTGTCTAACTTCACTCAGAGCAGCAGGTTGGAGATCGTCTTGTGGCTAAAGCAGGGGGGTAAATCTACACTCACCTGCTATGTTGCTATAGTTCCAGCCTCAACTACATCCTCTGGCAGCTCATTCCGTACACCCACCCCCCTTTGTGTGAAAAAGTTTAGTTCAGTCTAGTTTATTGTCCCGTGTACCGAGGTACAGTGAAAAGCTTTTGTTGCGTGCTAACCAGTCAGCGGAAAGACAATACATGCTTACAATCGAGCCATTCTCGGTGTATAGATACATGATAAGGGAAGAATGTTCAGTGCAAGATAACACCAGATCATAGTTAATATATAAATGTTGCTGTAGGAGTATAGATATGAATGAATGAATAAGTTTATTGGCCAAGTATTCACATACAAGGAATTTGCCCGCAAGTGACAACATGACATACAGTGACAGTTCGGAATGACACATAAAACATTAATCATTAACAATAAAACATTATTGATCAAGCATGTGAACCAACAAAATACCAGATCAAAGGGAGGCTACAGATTTTTGGCTGTTGAGTAGAGCAACTACTCGTGGATAAAAACAGTTTTTATGTCTGGCTGTGGCAGCTTTGACAATCCGGAGTCGCCTTCCAGAGGGAAGTGATTCAAAGAGTTTGTGGCCAGGGTTAGAGGGGTCAGAGATGATCTTGCCCGCTCGCTTCCTGGCCCTTGCAGTGTACAGTTCGTCAATGGAGGGAAGGTTGCAGCCAATAACCTTCTCTGCTGATCGGACGATTCGCTGCAGCCTCCAGGTGTCGTGCTTGGTGGCTGAGCCAAACCAGACCATGATGGAGAAGGTGAGAACAGACTCTACGATGGCCGTGTAGAATTGGACCATCATTACCTGTGGCAGATTGTGTTTCCTCAGCTGCCGCAGGAAGTACATCCTCTGTTGTGCCTTTATGACTGTGGAGTCGATGGTAGCCCCCCACTTAAGGTCCTTGGAGATGATGGTTCCCAGGAACTTAAAAGACTCCACAGATGTGACTGTAGTGTTGTTGATGGTGAGTGGGGTGAGGGGAGGGGGAGCTCTCCTAAAGTCTACAATCAATTCCACTGTCTTAAGAGCATTGAGCTCCAGGTTGTTGCGATGGCACCAGGACGCCAGCTTCCTGTCTGTGGGACACTTCCTGTCTGTGGGAATGTGGAGCCAATGTGATATGTGATTGTAGACCTGCTTTAGTGACCAGCAACCAAACAGTCACCTGTGTTGGGTGCCATCTTGGAGCTGTTACCCCTCATGTTCCAATTAAATCTTTCCCCTCTCACCTTAAACCTATGTCACCTGGTTCATGATTCCCTTAACGTGGGCAAGAAGATGAGGCATTAAGGTCAAAGGTCAAAGGTTATTTATTAGTCACATACACCTAGGTGTAGTGAAATGCTTCTTGCCAGTGCAGCACATAAAGAAAGAATACAGACATAACATTAATAAGAGATTAAACATAAAGAACACAAAGAAGGTACAGTGAAACTTGAGTTACTGCGCACTCACCCGATCTATTCCACTCATGATTTTGTACACCTCTATTAGATTCCTCCTCATCCTCCTGCCCTCTAAGGAATAGAGTCCCAGCCTGCCCCAACCTCTCCCTGGAATCCTGGCCTGACAACATGCTCGGAAATCTTCTCCGCACCCTTCAACAGTTGTCACATTTTCAGGAAAGCTTTTCCTTACCCTTGATATACACAGCTCACAGAGGTTATATACACAGGCAGCATCTCTGGATGGAAGGAATGGGTGACTTTTCAGGTCAAGACCCTTCCTCAGTCTCGACCCGAAACGTCACCCATTCCTTCGCTCCAGAGACGCTGCCTGTCCCGCTGAGTTACTCCAGCATTTTGTGTCTATCTTCGGTGTAAAACAGCGTCTGCAGTTCCTTGACGCACACATAGGGAAGGTTGACAACCAGACCTCCACAATTCACAAGGTACACAAAATTGCTGGAGAAACTTAGCGGGTGCAGCAGCATCTATGGAGCGAAGGAAATAGGCGACGTTTCGGGCCGAAACCCTTCTTCAGACTGATGGGGGGGGTGGGGGAAAGAAAGAAGGAAAAGGGGAGGAGGAGGAGGAGCCCGAGGGCGGGCGGATGGGAGGGTGGGAGGAGACAGCTAGAGGGTTAAGGAAGGGGAGGAGACAGCACGGGCTAGCCAAATTGGGAGAATTCTATGTTAATGCCATAAGGACGCAAGGTCCCCAGACGGAATATGAGGTGCTGTTCCTCCAATTTCCGCTGTTGCTCACTCTGGCAATGGAGGAGACCCAGGACCGAGAGGTCGGATTGGGAATGGGAGGGGGAGGTGAAGTGCTGAGCCACCGGGAGGTCAGGTAGGTTATTGCGGACTGAGCGGAGGTGTTCGGCGAAACGATCGCCCAACCTACGCTTGGTCTCACCGATGTAAATCAGCTGACATCTAGAGCAGCGGATGCAGTAGATGAGGTTGGAGGAGATACAGGTGAACCTTTGTCGCACCTGGAACGACTGCTTGGGACCTTGGATGGAGTCGAGGGGGGAGGTGAAGGGACAGGTGTTGTATTTCTTGCGGTTGCAACGGAAAGTACCCGGGGAGGGGGTGGTGCGGGAGGGAAGGGAAGAATTGACGAGGGAGTTGCGGAGGGAGCGGTCTTTGCGGAAGGCAGACATGGGGGGAGATGGGAAGATGTGGCGAGTGGTGGGGTCACGTTGGAGGTGGCGGAAATGGCGGAGGATTATGTGTTGTATTTGCCGGCTGGTGGGGTGAAAGGTGAGGACCAGAGGGACTCTGCCCTTGTTGCGTGTGCGGGATGGGGAGAGAGAGCAGTGTTACGGGGTATGGATGAGACCCTGGTGTGAGCCTCATCTATGGTGGCGGAGGGGAATCCCCGTTCCCTGAAGAACGAGGACATTTCCGATGCCCTGGTATGAAATGTCTCATCCTGGGAACAGATGCGGCGTAGGCGGAGGAATTGGGAGTAGGGGATGGAGTCTTTACAGGGGGCAGGGTGGGAAGACGTTCACTGTCGCACCGAACAACACAGCCCCACCCGGCTGGGACCTGCCCCGCAAAGAGTGGGTCGCCCTGAGCCGGCTCCATACAGGGGTCGGCCGGTTCAACGCCAACATGCATCGCTGGGGGCTGCGTCCATCAGCAGCCTGCGTGTGTGGAGCAGACCAGCAAACAGCGCAGCAGCACGGCATTATCAACTGTGCTGTCTGTCCTCTACCTCCCTGGCGGAGGGGTAGACCTCACGGCCCTCGACAACAGCACGTTGAACTGTTTACAGTGCCTGGAGGCCGTCACATAACCTCTGTTGCCTCAAACACAAGAAGAAGACTATTGTATTTGACTCTATCTGTGGGAAACATGACAATTAAATAACCATTGGACCAATGTACTTCAGAAGATCATTGCTTACAGGAATTGTTGATATCTTTAATTTGGAGAAGTTAATGAATGGCTATCCCGGATCATGTGTTAAAGGTCATGCTTCACACTGGTTAAATGTTGGTTATCTCCCCTGTTCAATTAACCCACAGGAAGTCATCAGCATTGATTGATATGGGGATTGGTCATGATGGATATACGGTAACTCCAATAAATAACAGCAAGAGTAAACAGGGAATGATTTACCCCCAGTTTACAATATGACTCACAGATTTATAATTATTGGTCTATTATTGTTACGTAAGATCCATACAGCGATAACCTTTGTGTAGGAAACAACTGCAGATGCTGGTTTAAACCGAATAGAGACACAAAAAGCTGGAGTAACTCAGCGGGTCAGGCAGCGTGTCTGGAGAACATGGATAGGTGACGTTTCACAGAGTGCTGGAGTAACTCAGCGGGTCAGGCAGCATCTGTGGAGAACATGGATAGGTGACGTTTCACAGAGTGCTGGAGTAACTCAGCAGGTCAGGCAGCATCTCTGGAGAACATGGATAGGTGACGTTTCACAGAGTGCTGGAGTAACTCAGCGGGTCAGGCAGCATCTGTGGAGAACATGGATAGGTGACGTTTCACAGAGTGCTGGAGTAACTCAGCGGGTGCAGCAGCATCTATGGAGCTAAGGAAATAGGCAACGTTTCGGGCCGAAACCCTTCCGGGTTTAAGCCCGAAACGTTGCCTATTTCCAGAAGGGTTTCGGCCCGAAACGTTGCCTATTTCCTTAGCTCCACAGATGCTGCTGCACCATAACTCAGCGGGTCAGGCAGCATCTGTGGAGAACATGGATAGGTGACGTTTCACAGAGTGCTGGAGTAACTCAGCGGGTCAGGCAGCATCTGTGGAGAACATGGATAGGTGACTTTTCAGGTCGGGATCTTTCTTCAGATAAACAAGCCATCCACATGTACAGCAGGTGGTGCAGAGAAAGATACCAGAGTACAGAATATCGTGTTACAGCGAAGTAGTGTTGTTTAGTTTAGAGAAACAGCGCGGAAACAGACCCTTCGGCCCACTGGGTCCGTGCCGACCAGCGATCCCGGGACACTAACACTATCCTACACCCACTATCCTACACCCACACCTACAAGCCAATTAACCTACAAACCTGGACGTCTTTGGAGTGTGAGAGGAAACTGATGATCCCGGAGAAAACCCACGCAGGTCACGGGGAGAAGGTTATCTATTATCTAAATGGTGGCCGATTAGGAAAAGGGGGGATGCAGCGAGACCTGGGTGTCATGGTACACCAGTCATTGAAAGTAGGCATGCAGGTGCAGCAGGCAGTGAAGAAAGCGAATGGTATGTTAGCTTTCATAGCAAAAGGATTTGAGTATAGGAGCAGGGAGGTTCTACTGCAGTTATACAGGGTCTTGGTGAGACCACACCTGGAATATTGCGTAGTTTTGGTCTCCAAATCTGAGGAAGGACATTATTATGAAGAAAGACTGGATAGACTTGGTTTATACTCTCTAGAATTTAGGAGATTGAGGGGGGATCTTATAGAAACGTACAAAATTCTTAAGGGGTTGGACAGGCTAGATGCAGGAAAATTGTTCCCGATGTTGGGGAAGTCCAGGACAAGGGGTCACAGCTTAAGGATCAACGTGAAATCCTTTAAAACCGAGATGAGAATTTTTTTTTTCACACAGAGAGTGGTGAATCTCTGGAACTCTCTGCCACAGAGGGTAGTTGAGGCCAGTTCATTGGCTATATTTAAGAGGGAGTTAGATGTGGCCCTTGTGGCTAAGGGGATCAGAGGGTATGGAGAGAAGGCAGGTATGGGATACTGAGTTGGATGATCAGCCATGATCACATTGAATGGCGGTGCAGGCTCGAAGGGCCGAATGGCCTACTCCTGCACCTAATTTCTATGTTTCTATGTAGTCGGGATGGAACCCGGGTCTCTGGCGCTGTGAGGCAGTAACTCTACCGCTGCGCCACCGTGCCGGCCTGTAGTGTTACAGTTACTGACAGAAAGTCCAAGGTCCACAATGAGGTAAATCCATCGGGTGGCGCCATATAGTGCGGCAACCTCGCCAGCAGTCTGTCCGTCCTTTCACCCTTTTTGTTATTTTTAGTCTGTCAAAAAACCTGTTTTAAAGGTTTCTTAGTCTTTTTTATGTGGGGGATGGGGGGGGGGGGGGGGGGAGGGGGGGCGGGGGAAATGTTTCTCAGTCACCGCCGGGTCGAGGATGCGTCTATTCTCCAAGCCGCATCTATGCCCCCCCCTCGCGGCCCTACCATCTGGATTGGGGAGACGGGCCAGAGCTTCAGCGGCGGTGCAGCACTAGATTCCATCACGGAGCGGGTGCTACCTTACTGGGATCGCCGTGTTGAGGCTCCGGAGTGTTGGGCCAGCTGCTTTAACATCGTGGAGCTGTGGTTTGCGGAGCTTCTTGCCGCGGGCGGCGTTGTCTTTGACATCGCGGTGTCCTGGGATCTTTTTCCGGGGATCGCCAGCGTTGGATGTCCGCCCAGCTCGGCCTGTGGACTCCGGGAGCCGCCGACTCCGGGTGGGAGCGGCTGATTTGGAAACTCCAAGCCGCTGAGTGTGTTCTTCCGTTCCGATGCCGGAGCTCCGATCACCCCGGCCAGAGGGCCTGAACATCGGGCCGCCCGTAGCGGCGACTGCGGGGGGTTCAAAGGCCCCGACCACAGGTGAACAAAGACAATAATAGACAATAGACAATAGGTGCAGGAGTAGGCCATTCAGCCCTTCGAGCCAGCACCGCCATTCAATGTGATCATGGCTGATCATCCCCAATCAGTACCCCGTTCCTGCCTTCTCCCCATATCCCCTGACTCCGCTATCTTTAAGAGCCCTATCTAGCTCTCTCTTGAAAGCATCCAGAGAACCGGCCTCCACCGCAGAGAATTCCACAGACTCACCACTCTCTGTGAGAAAAAGTGTTTCCTCGTCTCCGTTCTAAATGGCTTACCCCTTATTCTTAAACTGTGGCCCCTGGTTCTGGACTCCCCCAACATCGGGAACATGTTTCCTGCCTCTAGCGTGTCCAAACCATTAACAATCTTATATGTTTCAATGAGATCTCCTCTCATCCTTCTAAACTCCAGAGTGTACAAGCCCAGCCGCTCCATTCTCTCAGCATATGACAGTCCCGCCATCCCAGGAATTAACCTTGTAAACCTACGCTGCACTCCCTCAATAGCAAGAATGTCCTTCCTCAAATTAGGGGACCAAAAGAGGAAGAGGACTGAACATTATTGCCTTCCCTCACAGTGGGAAACGTTGATTCCGTTGTGCGGGGGCGTTCATGTTGGTGCTCCACTCCCTTTCCTGCTGGACACATACAGGAAGAGATGTATCAGCAGAGCCATCTCCATCATCAAAGACCCCTACCACCCATCGCATCACATATTCTCCATCCTGCCATCTGGGAAGAGGTACAGGAGCATTAGCTGCAAAACCAGCAGGATGCTCCTCAGCTTCTTCCCGCAGGCTATAAGACTGACAAACGGACTTTGCCCCCTGCCAAAGTATCGCGCACCAACCACCAACCTGGACACACTGCAGCAGAGCCACTGTGGTGCCGCTGCCGATCGGAACGCCTGTTGATGTTTAGTAGAGAGTAGAGTGTTTAATTTGTTCATGATATATGTATTTTTATTTCTATTTATTTTTTACTGCACACTGAATGGACACTGGTTGAGCAAGGTTTTTTTGTTTCCTCTGGGTATGTGAGTACTCAGGAAAATGACAATAAAGATATACTATACTACAGTATACTATGTTAAATTCTATCGTGTGTTGTGTTTTATTCGTATGGCTGTACGGTAACTCACATCTCACTGTACCAATTGGTGCATGTGACAATAAATGTAACTTGAACTTGAGGTGGGTTGGAACTTCGGGAGTACATCCTAGCTTTGGGGAAGACCTTGGACTTGCATTTTACAGTGAAAGTCATTTATTCCTTGCACTACGTTGCATAGCAGAAGACCAAAATGTGAAACACCTGTTTTGTAAATGATGAAGCTGATAATGTTATCTGGCTTGGATGACATTGCAGGAAGGCTGTAGTTTCAGCTCCCAGCTCCCAGCATGAATTATGCAAGATATTGCAGTGCGGAACTCTGTAATTTGAGATAATTGATGTAAGCTGCCCGCAGTTTTTATCCAATTGGAATTACATGACCCTGTTACAAAGTCCGATTACACAAATCATCCCGTTTCTGGTGAGTGGGTTGTTAACCACAGAACATAGGGATTGCAAGCTGTGCAGCAGGGAAACTGGCCATTCGGCCCATCTTGTCCATGTCGTCCAAGCTAGCAAACTGGGCTGTGGAGGCAGGTTCTCTGGATGCTTTCAAGAGAGAGCTAGATAGTGCTCTTAAAGATAGCAGAGTCAGGGGGAGAAGGCAGGAACGGGGTACTGATTGTGGATGATCAGCCATGATAACACTGAATGGCGGTGCTGGCTCGAAGGGCCGAATGGCCTACTCCTGCACCTATCGTATATTGCCTATTGATCCATATCCCTCCATTCGCTGCATATCCATGTGCCTGTCCAAAAGCCTCTTAAACACCATTATCATATCTGCCTCCTGCACCACCCCTGCCAGCACGTTCCAGGCACCCACCACCCCCCAACTAGATAGGGTAGACAGTCATAACCTTTTCCCAGAGTAGGATGTTTATCAATCGCGTCCAATCCTCATATCAATCCGCTCCGGAGATGCCTTTCCTGCTATCTCCATGGATTCATTGTAAACAAGAGAAGAGCCTGACCTTTGCAGAAACCTCCCACCCGCACACGTAGATAGGGTAGACACTCACAACCTTTTCCCAGAGTAGAAATGTCAAAGATAACAGAGGGGAAGGAGTCCCACTTGGCGATTTTTTTCGGCGACTGCCGGCGTCATATCAGGGTCACCAAAAGATTTAGAACATTTCAAAATCCAGTGGCGACAAAAAAAATGCCACGACACTTGAAAAAACACCGCCCGTCGATACATGGTCACGCCGTGAAATTTTCGGTGACCTGATACGTCATTCAATGATGCCGGCAGTAGCCGAAAACATCGCCATGGTCCTTAAAGGGCACACCTTTAACGATTTAAAAAAAAATTTTTTTTTTAGATGTTTTTATTAAGGACAGTGCATATTTATAAACATTTGCATGCAATACGCAAGATTATAGCTATAGGCTAATTTCCATCTGTAGTCCCTCTGGTAAACCAGGTTAACACATCACAACACATTCAATCCATAAGAAAAGAATCAAAACAAAACAAAAGACAAACAAAAAACATAACAAAACAGACAATAAAGTTAAAAAGTAACAATAAAAGACTGCCAGATGATTATATTACGGTTGATTATGAATACAGGTTTGATTTTCCAGTAACCATTTTTTGAGTTGTTTTGTAAATGTGGTGATGGTTGGCAGATCCCGTATGAAGCAGGGGATCGCGTTCCAGGTATGCGACGCTCTATTGGAAAATACTGTCTGGCCAAATACACTTTTCTTAAACGGGACAACACAATCACCCCTGGATGCTGCTCTTGTCGACCTATTTATGTTCTTCTTTATAAATTCTTTTAACGGAGGTGGGGCTAGTCCATGGATGATTTTATAAACTAAAATTGAGTCTGAATAATTTATTACATTTTCCCAGCTCAGCAGATCAAATGTGTTAAGGATGCTGCAGTGATGGTACATTCTGGGCTTTTTATCAAGAGTTTTTAAGGCTTGTTTGTAAGCAATTTCAACAGGCTTTATCGTGGACTTACATGCCAATGACCAAGTCGTTATACCGTAGGTCATGTATGGCATAATCATAGCATTTAAATATAATTTAGCCGAATCAGTAGTTAAATTATTCCTAATATATCTAAAATTAGACAAATTAAATTTAATTAAGTTCACTGTTTTTTTTACCTGTTGTTTAAAACCGAGCTGTGAGTCAATCACGATTCCTAAATATTTAAACTCCTTTACAATTTTAAGTTTTGTTCCATGAAGGAGCAACATTTAAAGGGGATGTGCAGGGCAGTTGTTTTACACTAGTGGCGTTGAAGAAGCTTTTGGATGGCACATGGAAATACAGGGAATGGAGGGATAGGGCTCACGTGCGGGCAGAGGGGTTCAGTTTATTCTGGCATCATGTCCTGCACGGACATTGTGGGCTGAAGGGCCTGTTCCTGTGCTGTAGACAATAGACAATAGGTGCAGGAGTAGACCATTCGGCCCTTCGAGCCAGCACCACCATTCAATGTGATCATGGCTGATCATCCCCAATCAGTACCCCGTTCCTGCCTTCTCCCCATATCCCCTGACTCCACTATCTTTAAGAGCTGAAGGGCCTGTTCTGATCTTGTACATGCCTTGAAACATTAGATTATGAATTCCATAATCAGTGATCCTGCTTCTGGGAAGCTATAGTCCTTGACTTTTATAGGGCTTTCAATTGCATACTCAAATCCAATCTGTTTTAGTCATTTGAGAAAACACTTTACATACCAATGCATTTCTTCACCCCTTTAATTAAAAAAAAATCACACATTGAACACTGGGCAACCTTCCACCCAGCTGCTCACCAGCCAACACCCATCATTCATCCTTAATACTTACCTAATGGTGTTGATAATGGGAACACCGCCCGTCATTTCAGATTCCACGAAGAATGCATACGCAGCATACAAAGTTACAGCTTGACGAGGACAATTATGAGCTGTGTATAATGCATCTAATAGACTCGTAAAATACAACGTGACATTATCAGTGAGCAATGGCCAGCTACACACAGTACCATCATTGTATTTGTGCTTGGTGTAGTTATAGTCTGACAGCACGATACAGGCCCTTCGGCCCCACTTGTGCATGCTGACCAATCTAAGATGGTAGACAAAAATGCTGGAGAAACTCAGCGGGTGCAGCAGCATCTATGGAGCGAAGGAAATGGGCAACGTTTTGGGCCGAGACCCTTCTTCAGACTGATGCAGGGTGGGGGGGGGGGGGGGGGGGGGGGGGGGCGGGAAGAAGAAAGGAGGAGCCCGAGGGCTGAGGGAGAGCTGAGAAGGGGAGGAGACAGCAAGGGCTACCGGAAATTGGAGGTCAATGATTATGCCGCTAGGGTGCAGACTGCCCAAGCGGAATATGAGGTGCTGCTCCTCCAGTTTCCGGTGTTGCTCGCTCTGGCCATGGAGGAGGCCCAGGACAGAGTGGTCGGATGGGGAATGGGAGGGGGAGTTGAAGTGCTGAGCCACCGGGAGATCAGGTTGGTTATTGCGAACCGAGCGGAGGTGTTCGGCGAAACGATCGCCAAGCCTACGCTTGGTCTCATCGATGTAGATCAGCTGACATCTAGAGCAGCGGATGCAATAGATGAGGTTGGAGGAGATGCAGGTGAACCTCTGTCGCACCTGGAACGACTGCTTGGGTCCTTGGATGGAGTCGAGGGGGGAGGTGAAGGGACAGGTGTTGCATTTCTTGCGGTTGCAACGGAACGTGCCCGGGGAGGGGGTGGTGCAGGAGGGAAGGGTAGAATTGATCAGGGAGTTGCGGAGGGAGCGGTCTTTGCGGAAAGCAGACAGGGGGGGAGATGGGAAGATGTGGCGAGTGGTGGGGTCACGTTGGAGGTGGCGAAAATGGCGGAGGATTATGTGTTGTATTTGCCGGCTGGTGGGGTGAAAGGTGAGGACTAGGGGGACTCTGCCCTTGTTGCGAGTTCAGGGATGGGGAGAGAGAGCAGAGTTACGGGGTATGGAAGAGACCCTGGTGCGAGCCTCATCTATGGTGGAGGGGGGGACCCCCGTTCCCTGAAGAATGAAGTTGGTCCGCATTAACGAACCTGATCTCCCTGTGGCTCAGCACTGCAACTCCCCCTCCCATTCTGAGAGAATGGAGCAGCTGGGCCAAGTGCAGGAGTAGGCCATTCGGCCCTTCGAGCCAACACCGCCATTCAATGTGATCATGGCTGATCATCCCCAATCAGTACCCCGTTCCTGCCTTCTCCCCATGTCATAAATACATAGATAAATAGAAAATAGGTGCAGGAGTAGGCCATTCGGCCCTTCGAGCCTGCACCGCCATTCAATATGATCATGGCTGATCATCCAACTCAGTATCCCGTACCTGCCTTCTCTCCATACCCCCTGATCCCTTTAGCCACCAGGGCCACATCTAACTCCTCTTAAATATAGCCATTGAACTGGCCTCAACTACCCTCTGTGGCAGAGAGTTCCAGAGATTCACCACTCTCTGCGTGAAAAAGTTTCTTCTCATCTCGGTCCTAAAGGATTTCCCCCTTATCCTTAAGCTGTGACCCCTTGTCCTGGACTTCCCCAACATCGGGAACAATCTTCCTGCATCTAGCCTGTCCAACCCCATAAGAATTTTGTACGTTTCTATAAGATCCCCTCTCAATCTCCTAAATTCTAGCGAGTACAAGCCAAGTCTATCCAGTCTTTCTTCATATGAAAGTCCTGACATCCCAGGAATCAGTCTGGTGAACCTTCTCTGCACTCCCTCTATGGCTATAATGTCCTTCCTCAGATTTGGAGACCTTTCGTAAATCCATGCTGACTTTGTCCAATGATTTCACCACTTTCCAAATGTGCTGCTATCCCATCTTTAATAACTGACTCTAGCAGTTTCCCCACTACCGATGTTAGACTAACTGGTCTGTAATTCCCTGTTTTCTCTCTCCATCCCTTCTTGAAAAGTGGGGTTACGTTTGCTACCCTCCAATCCTCAGGAACTACTCCAGAATCTAAAGAGTTTTGAAAAATTATCACTAATGCATCCACTATTTCTGGAGCTACTTCCTTAAGTACTCTGGGATGCAGCCTATCTGGCCCTGGTGATTTATCGGCCTTTAATCCATTCAATTTACCTAACACCACTTCTCGGCTAACCTGGTTTTCACTCAGTTCCTCCATCTCATTTGACCCGCGGTCCCCTGCTATTTCCGGCAGATTATTTATGTCTTCCTTAGTGAAGACGGAACCAAAGTAGTTATTCAATTGGTCCGCCATATCCTTGTTCCCTGACTCCGCTATCTTTAAGAGCCCTATCTAGCTCTCTCTTGAAAGTATCCAGAGAACCGGCCTCCACCGCCCTCTGAGGTAGAGAATTCCACAGACTCACCACTCTCTGTGAGAAAAAGTGTTTCCTCGTCTCTGTTCTAAATGGCTTACTCCTTATTCTTAAACTGTGGCCCCTGGTTCTGGACAATATTTGGATATTCTGGACAATATTTGAGCCACTCAGCCTACTGCGCGTGAAAGGAAAGGTAATAAATCAGGATAAAATAGTGCAGTTGTTTTAATGAGTAATTCTGTTGACATGTAAACCAGGAGAGAGGACACAAGGCCAGGTTGCTGCAAGCACTAGTTGTAGCTGGGACTTGGTGGGCTAGTTTGCACCCTGTGCCATAGCGGGGGGTGGTGTCACCAGATAGTGCGTCTGACGTTGGCCCAGACTGACCGCCTCATGCCCTGCGCAGCCTTCACCTCACTCCAATCCAACTTGGTGTCGGCAATCTCATCCTGGGGTTCCCCCTCCTTCCTCACCACCCCGCGTGGCGAGGCCACTATCATGGGCAGGGGCCCGCATTCTCCTCGAAACTCCACCACGTGTAGACCCTTCCTCTCAGCCAGGTCGCTGTGGCTCTCCTGTTGGGGAGAGGGCAAAACATGCAATCAGCACAGTCGTACATGGACGTTGCAGGAAGCAACTGCGGGTGCTGGTTTACACCGACGATACACACAGAGTGCTGGAGTAACTCAGCGGGTCAGGCAGCATCTGTGGAGAACATGGATAGGTGACGTTTCACAGAGTGCTGGAGTAACTCAGGTTGTCGGCCGGTGGGAACGGGAACTCGCCCGAAGGCTCGTCGGGTCGGTGTAATCGGGATGGAGTCGCTGGAGACGTGGGACGTGAGGAGTACGGGCAGTAGGAGAGTGAACTGGGGTAATGCGTCCAGCGCATTCAAGGTCGGCTGCAGGAGGTGCCCCTGAGATACAACGATGGTTGGACCAGGGGAGGGGAGGAGAGGGGAGAGGAGAGGGGAGTAGAGGGGAGGGAAGGGGAGGGAAGGGGAGGAGAGGAGAGGGGATGAGAGGGGAGGAGAGGAGGGGGGAGGAGAGGAGGGATGAGGAGAGGGAAGAGGGTAGGGGAGGAGAGGAGAGGGGGGAGGAGAGGGGGGAGGAGAGGGGAGGGGACGGGAGGGGAGGAGAAGGGAGGAGAGGGGAGGAGAGAGGAGAGGAGAGGGGAGGAGAGGAGAAGGGAGGAGAGGAGAAGGGAGGAGAGGAGAAGGGAGGAGAGGAGAAGGGAGGAGAGGGGAGGAGAGGAGAGGGGAGGAGAGGGGAAGAGAGGGAAGGAGAAGGAGGAGACGGGAGGAGAGAGGAGGGGAGGGGAGAGGGACGTGGGTTCACGGGACCGGCTACAGTACATCGAGCGGGCCCACCCGACATTGAATAACGGCGCCAAAGCATGGCGGCATCCCCATGGCTAATAGAATTTCAATGTGCAGTCGCAGATGTGACAAATAAAGTGGCAACTGATCAGAAGAGACATGTTAATTTTGCTGGATTTTACCTGCTTTGATAATCCTTGGAAAAGGGCCCTGGTGAGATTCAAC
Organism: Amblyraja radiata; assembly: GCF_010909765.2. Taxonomy (NCBI): domain Eukaryota; kingdom Metazoa; phylum Chordata; class Chondrichthyes; order Rajiformes; family Rajidae; genus Amblyraja; species Amblyraja radiata. Next base: position 113,549,215 of record NC_045960.1, on the reverse strand, counting down.
AGATTTGTTGATCCAATAACCTTGGCGTACATGTCCTTGATTCCAATTAACTTGGATATTGTAATGATAGCTCGGTGACAATGTAGTCCATGCCCTGAGGTAGAACATAATTATCAGTGAAGCCGTCTATGTGGCATAAAACAACACTCATTCCCTTTTTAGGTAGATATTAAATGCCAGTAAACCTTCAGTAATGTCTGCTTATAGGTTCATAAATGATAGGAGCAGAATTAGGCCATTCGGCCCATTAAGTCTACTCCACCATTCAATCATGGTTGATCTATCTCTCCCTCCTAACCCCATTCACCTGCCTCCACCACACAACCCCTGACACCCGTACATTTGATCTTATTTTCACATGATAACAACTGAGCCGTTCACAGTGTACAGGAGTCAAGAGTATTTTATTGTCATGTGTCCCAGATAGAACAATGACATTCTTATTCGCAGCAACACAACACAATATGTAAACAGGGTACACTGTAAACAATATAATAAACCAGAAAAATAGTTCAGTGTGTGTATATATACACTCACATATACACACACACATGTATATATATATATATACACACACACACTATATGCACACACACGCATATATAGATAAACTAGACTAAGTGGGACCCATTGGGTCCCAGCATCACACGGGAGGGCTGGTCCCCCAACGCAATATTCCATCTCTCCACCAATTCCAATATTGGTGGTCAGTGAGGGGGGGGGGGCTTTCTGGAGCGCTAGTATGGGTGTTGTGGGCTGAAGGGAGTATGGACATTGTGGGCCGAATGGATTATTGGGCTGCCGGCTCAGTCACTCAAGCCTGTTGCGCTGGCTGCTCACTCACTCACGGCTGGTGGGCTCGCAGTTGTCTCACGGCTATTCCTTGGAATTCCACTTCAAGCAGGGTGCAAGGCCACCAAATTCAAGTGCAGTTTCATACCATTTCAAGCAGGGTGCAATGCCGCTAAAGACAGCGAGTCGTGACAAACACACACACATGTACGCGCATACACACATGCACGCACGTACACGCACGTACACACGCACACACACACACATCCACACGCACGCACAAACACACTTACATGCATACACACTCACACACACACTCTCATACTTACACACACATTCACACACTGGATAAAGGGAATAATATTCCCCTTTTATATTTGCGACACACTAATGAATCTGACAATGAATCTAACCCGTAGCTAATACCCACATTAACCAATGCCAGGCATGCATGGGCTTTTGTATATTTGCCTTACCATAATTCTGCTTCTTCATCTTAATGGTTGTCCGTTTAAATCTTGATGTTATATCATGATAAACTGCATTGAGACAAAATACATTTCAGTTGGAATATTCGCAAAACAATAATGTGACTTGTTGTACTTCACTTTATTTTATGACTGAAAAATACATTGCAATATTGATTAAATGGCATAGAACATAGAACAGTACAGCACAGGAACAGGCCCTTCGGCCCACAATGTCCATGCTGATCATGATGCCAAGTTAAAGTGATCTTCTCTGCCTGCACGTGATCCACATCCCTCCATTCCCTGTCTATCAGCGCCTATCTAAAAGCCTCAGCATTCTCATATCTGCCTCCACCACCACTCCAGCACTCTGTGAAACGTCACCTATCCATGTTCCCCACAGATGCTGCCTGACCCGCTGAGTTACTCCAGCACTCTGTGAAACGTCACCTATCCATGTTCTCCACAGATGCTGCCTGACCCGTTGAGTTACTCCAGCACTCTCTTGTCGTCTGTCTATCTGCTCGGCTAATAACGTTGGGTTGTAAACAACCCAAGTGGAAAATGAGGTGATTGCGTGCGGCCTCACTCAGGCAATGGAGGAGGCCCAGGACAGAAAGGTCAGTGTGGGAATAAGATGGGTAGTTAAAACGCTTAGCAACCGGGAGATCCAGCAGGCCTTGGCGGGCCTAGCGTTAGTGTTGAGTGAAACGGTCGCTGGGTCTACGACTGGTCTCGCCGATGTACAGGAGGCCACATCGGGAACTCCAGATGCAGTGATGGGATTGGTGGGATTGGCAAAGATGGCAGATGGAAAGAATAGTGGAAGTTGGCCAGGAGACGTGATGCTCAGTTGTACTACGACAAGCAGGGAAATCTGACCCATATTAGCCAGCTCACCTTTAAGGGCCTGTCCCACCTGCATGCGATTGCATGCGTTTGGCGCAACCAAACGTGGTCGCTTGAGGCGTATGGGCACCGTATGGCTGCGCGGGGCCGGTCCCACTTAGAAGCGCGGAGTTGTGCGGGGCTGGTCCTGACATCGCGCAGGGTTCCGAAAATCTGACAGTGTCCAAAATATTTGCGCGCCAACGGCCTGTCGGCACGCAGGCGCATTGAAGTCGTACACAGCGTCTTGACGGCATACGCCTAGCGCGTGGCGTTGCGCGATGATGTCACCGTCCGGCGTGGCATTGCGTGATGACATCACCGCCTGAACGCCGTGCGATGCCCACATTCAGTCGGCCCGCCTCCTGCCCAGCTGATTGGTAAGTATGACGCAAATGACATCACGCGCGAACCTAGCGCTACCTTGGTGCGTACTTAGCGCAAACTTCGCGTGAACTCCGGAAGTGGCGGCGCTGTTGAACGGCTGCGGCTCGACTGCAGTCCATCTGTTTTTACTTTTTTGTGGTTTTTTTTGTCTTGTTTAGTTAAATTTTTGATTATTAGGTTGTGTTATGTGTGGGGGGGGGGGGTCTGAAACAGGGCTTTCTGTCTCTCCCTTCGGGGGAATGCGACTTTTTCTTGTCGTATCCCCCTTCTCTGCCTCCGTCTGTGCTGAGGCCTAATGGCGGAGTTGGCAGCCTCCAACCTGCGACCGACCTCGAGGCTCCGGAGGTAGAGCCAGCCAGGACTCACCAACGCGAGGCTGCCCGTCTTCGAGCTGTGGCGGCATTCGGGCAGCGGCACGACTCGGCACTCTGGTGAGGGCGGACGGTGCGGGGCTGGGACGGTGCTGGCTGAGACGCTCCGGTGGCAGCGGCACGACTCGGGGCTGAGACGGCGCTCCCGTGAGGGCGGCCCGGCTCGGGGCTGGGGCGGTGCTCCGGTGGCTGAGGCGGCCCGGCGCGGGGCTGGGGCGGTGCTCCGGTGGCTGAGGCGGCCCGGCTCGGGGCTGGGGCGGTGCTCCGGTGGCTGAGGCGGCCCGGCGCGGGGCTGAGGCGGTGCTCCAGTAGCTGAGGCGGCGTTCTGGCGGCGGCGACCTGAATCCGGGGCTCGGCCGCGGGCCAGTGGACGACATCGTCGGGAGCTCGCAGGTCACAGGCTGGTGCCCGTTTTCCGGAGCTCCCGCGGCAACAGCTGCGTCCGCTGGACTGGAGAGCGGCAGCTTCGACCACCCCGGGCCGCGGAGCTTGAACCGGCCCGTTCGCGGAGCTCGGTTGAGCCGCGGGACTGACTACCATCGCCCAGTGGGGTAACAACATATCGCTTCAGCGCAGACGGAGAAGAGGAGGGAAGAGACAGTAACTCTAAGACTTTTGCCTCCATCACAGTGAGGAGGTGCTTGGTGAACTCACTGTGGTGGATGTTAATTTGTGTTTATTGTGTGTTTTGTTGTTTATTATTACATGTATGGCTGCAGGCAACGACATTTTGTTCAGACCGAAAGGTCTGTATGACAAATAAAGGATCTAAGTCTAAGACTAAGTCTAACTCCGCCTCCGTTTGGTCGCGCCAAACGCATGCAATCGCATGCTAGTGGGACAGGCCCTTGACTCTGCACGTCTAGCATTAGTGATCATTTTTCAAAACTCTTTAGATTCTGGAGTAGTTCCTGAGGATTGGAGGGTAGCAAACGTAACCCCACTTTTTAAGAAGGGAGGGAGAGAGAAAACGGGGAATTACAGACCAGTTAGTCTAACATCGGTAGTGGGGAAACTGCTAGAGTCAGTTATTAAAGATGGGATAGCAGCACATTTGGAAAGTGGTGAAATCATTGGACAAAGTCAGCATGGATTTACAAAAGGTAAATCATGTCTGACGAATCTTATAGAATTTTTCGAGGATGTAACTAGTAGAGTGGATAAGGGAGAACCAGTGGATGTGGTGTATCTGGACTTTCAAAAGGCTTTCGACAAGGTCCCACATAAGAGATTAGTATACAAACTTAAAGCACACGGTATTGGGGGTTCAGTATTGATGTGGATAGAGAACTGGCTGGCAAACAGGAAGCAAAGAGTAGGAGTAAACGGGTCCTTTTCACAATGGCAGGCAGTGACTAGTGGGGTACCGCAAGGCTCAGTTCTGGGACCCCAGCTATTTACGATATATATTAATGATTTGGACGAGGGAATTGAATGCAACATCTCCAAGTTTGCGGATGACACAAAGCTGGGGGGCAGTGTTAGCTGTGAGGAGGATGCTAGGAGGCTGCAAGGTGACTTGGATAGGCTGGGTGAGTGGGCAAATGCATGGCAGATGCAGTATAATGTGGATAAATGTGAGGTTATCCACTTTGGTGGCAAAAACAGGAAAGTAGACTATTATCTGAATGGTGGCCGAATAGGAAAAGGGGAGATGCAACGAGACCTGGGTGTCATGGTACACCAGTCATTAAAAGTAGGCATGCAGGTACAGCAGGCAGTGAAGAAAGCGAATGGTATGTTAGCATTCATAGCAAAAGGATTTGAGTATAGGAGCAGGGAGGTTCTACTGCAGTTGTACAGGGTCTTGGTGAGACCACACCTGGAGTATTGCATACAGTTTTGGTCCTAATCTGAGGAAAGACATTCTTGCCATAGAGGGAGTACAGAGAAGGTTCACCAGACTGATTCCTGGGATGTCAGGATTTTCATATGAAGAAAGACTGGATAGACTCGACTTGTACTCGCTAGAATTTAGAAGATTGAGGGGGGATCTTATAGAAACTTACAAAATTCTTAAGGCGTTAGACAGGCTAGATGCAGGAAGATTGTTCCTGATGTTGGGGAAGTCCAGAACAAGGGGTCACAGTTTAAGGATAAGAGGGAAATCTTTTAGGACCGAGACGAGGAAAACATTTTTCACACAGAGAGTGGTGAATCTGTGGAATTCTCTCCCGCAGAAGGTAGTTGAGGCCACAGTTCATTGGCTATATTTAAGAGGGAGTTAGATGTGGCCCTTGTGGCTAAAGGGATCAGGGGGTATGGAGAGAAGGCAGGTACAGGATACTGAGTTGGATGATCAGCCATGATCATATTGAATGGCGGTGCAGGCTCGATGGGCCGAATGGCCTACTCCTGCACCTATTGTCTATGTTTCTATGTATCTCCAAGCACTTTATAAAGCATCTGCATCTCAATAGGCAAATTTTGACAAAGATAAATTCGAAACAACCTCAAGAATCATCAGAGAGTTGAGGGTATTTAATTTGCATATGTCTCGGGAACAGAACAATGGCATTCTTTGCACTCACAGTCAATTAAGCAATGGAAAGGAGGAAAAGTCCCAGGGAAGAACAGTGGAGTGTGTGGAATGATTCAAGTTCCTCAGCTCCCTCCTGAATAGTAATCATTTTGCTGCTTTTATCAGGAATGAGTGCTGAAATTGTTCAGAGTGGCAAAGTTCTGTGGACATTGAAGTGAGGACCGCAGGGTGACACGCTGGCGCAGCGGTAGAGTTGCTGCCTCTGAAAGATTCTAAGGGGAGTAGGAGGCAACCGTGGCTGACAAGAGAAGTTAGGGATAGAATAAAACTAAAAGAAAAGATGTATAACACAGCAATGAGTAGCCGGAAGCCAGAGGATTGGGAAACTTTCATAGGACAACAGAAGGAAACAAAACGGGCAATACGGGCTGAAAAGATGAAGTACGAGGGGAAGCTGGCCAGGAATATAAAGAAGGACAGTAAAAGCTTCTTTAGATATGTTAAGGGAAAAAGAGTAGCAAAGTCAAACGTGGGTCCCTTGAAGGCAGACACGGGTGAAGTTATTATGGGCAACAAGGAAATGGCAGAAGAGTTGAACAGGTACTTCGGATCTGTCTTCACTAAGGAAGACACAAACAATCTCCCAGATGTACTGGAGGACAGAGGATCTAAGGGGGTAGAGGAACTGAAAGAAATTTTCATTAGGAGAGAAATAGTGTTGGGTTAATGGGACTGAAGGATGATAAATCCCATGGACCTGATGGTCTGCATCCCAGGGTCCTCAGGGAGGTGGCTCTAGAAATAGTGGACGCATTGGTGATCATTTTCTAATGTTCAATAGGTTCAGGATCAGTTCCTGTGGATTGGAGGATAGCTAATGTTATCCAACTTTTCAAGAAAGGAGCGAGAGAGAAAACGGGGAATTATAGACCAGTAGCCTGACTTCGGTTGTGGGAAAGATGCTGGAGTCAATTGTTAAAGAGGTAATAATGGGGCATTTGGATAGCAGTAAAAGGATTAGTCCAAGTCAGCATGGATTTATGAAAGGGAAATCATGCATGACTAATCTTCTGGAATTTTTTGAGGATGTGACAAGTAAAATGGATGAAGGGGAGCCAGTGGATGTAGTGTATCTAGACTTTCAGAAAGCCTTTTATAAGGTCCCGCACGGGAGACTGGTGACTAAAATTAGAGCACATGGTATTGGAGGTAGGGTGTTGACATGGATAGAAAATTGGTTGGCAGACCGGAAGCAAAGAGTAGGAGTGAACGGGTCTTTTTCAGAATGGCAGGCAGTGGCGAGTGGAATGCCGCAAGGCTCGGTGTTGGGGCCACAACTGTTTACCATATATATTAATGATTTGGAGGAGGGAATTAGGAGCAACACTTGCAAGTTTGCGGATGACACAAAGCTGGGTGGCAGTGTGACCTGTGAAGAGGATGTTAGGAGGTTGCAGGGTGACCTGGACAGGTTGAGTGAGTGGGCAGATGCGTGGTAGATGTAGTATAATATAGATAAATGTGAGGTTATCCACTTTGGCGGCAAAAACAAGGGGGCAGATTATTATCTCAATGGGGTTAGGTTAGGTAAGGGGGAGGTGCAGCGAGACCTGGGTGTCCTTGTACACCGGTCACTGAAAGTTGGCGTGCAGGTACAGCACGCAGTGAAGAAAGCTAATGGAATGTTGGCCTTCATAACAAGAGGATTTCAGTATAGGAGTAGAGAGGTTCTTCTGCAGTTGTATAGGGCTTTGGTAAGACCACATTTGGAGTATTGTGTACAGTTTGGTCTCCTAATTTGAGGAAGGACATCCTTGTGAATGAGGCAGTAGGTTCACAAGATTGATCCCTGGGATGGCGGGACTGTCATATGAGGAAAGATTGAAAAGATTAGGCTTGCATTCACTGGAGTTTAGAAGGATGTATCATTATTGAGTAATGAGGAAGGGTTAGTTAGCAGTCTTGTTGTGCGTGGCCCCTTGGGCAAGAGTGACCATAATATGGTTGAGTTCTTCATTAGGATGGAGAGTGACATTGTTAATTCAGAAACAAGGGTCCTGAACTTAAAGAAAGGTAACTTTGAGGGTATGAGACGTGAATTGGCCAAGATAAACTGGCAATTGATTCTTAAAGGGTTGACGGTGGATATGCAATGGAAGGCATTTAAAGACTGCATGGATGAACTACAACAATTGTTCATCCCAGTTTGGCAAAAGAATAAATCAGGGAAGGTAGTGCATCCATGGATAACAAGGGAATGGGAGGGGGGGGGAGGAGAGGGGGGGGGGGGGGGGGGGGGGGAAGGTGAGGGGCGGAGGGAGTGGCGGGGGGGGGGGGGGGGGGGGGTGTTGTACCGAACTGAACTCACTGTGGAATGAATGCATTAACGGAGCCACTCTGCTGCTGGATCTGAAGTTGTCCGTGCCGCTGACGGTAAAGTCTGTGAAAGCAGCCCCATCAGAGACTGTGAGGCCTCGCATCCTCGGTGCTTCTGACACGCTGGCTCCGTCACGCTGGCTGTTCCCCTGCTGCGAAAAGCAGCGGTTGAACATCCGATGTTTGGCTTGAGGCAGCGTGACAGAGCCTGGCCGAGCACCAGAGAAAATGTCGGCGTTTTTCGATCAGAGCCGGGCGTCAGCAGCTGTTATGGTTGCTGGCCAGCAGGAGGCGTCAAAATGCTTCAGACCCCGAGTACTGAGCTATGGTGCGTGGCCAGCAGGCGGCGACAAAATGAGTGAGTGGGGGGGGGGGGGGGAGGGATTTTATTAAAAAATGTGTACATAAAAATGTCCAAATGTTTTGAGGAGTGCATGAGTGAATGTAAAAGCGAATTAGCTAGCGGAATGGAAAAAATCACGGAGTTTCAGCGTGTGGTTTTGGCGGACCAAGGAATCAAAGGCTGAATCTGACACCCACAAATAAACACACACACACAGTTTTAATAGTATATAGATAGATAGATAGTCCCTACCGCTTCCGACAGCTCGTTCCACACACTTACCACTCTTTGTGTGAAAAAGATACCCCATCAGATCCTACTAAATGTATTCCCCCCTCAATTAAACCTATGCCCTCTGGTTAGCGATTCCCCTACTCTGGGCAAGAGACTCTGTGCGTCTAACCTGATCCATGATTATGTACACCTCTATGAGATCACCCCTCATCCTCCTGCGCTCCAAGGAATAAAGTCCTGGCCTGAACAACCTCTCCCTGTAGCTCACACCCTCAAGATGCTGGAATCTTCAGCAAAACAAATCTTCCACGCAGAGTGGTGAGTCTGTGGAATTCTCTGCCTCAGAGTGCGGTGAAGGTAGGTTCTCTGGATACTTTCAAGAGAGAGCTAGATAGGGCTGTTAAAAATAGCAGAGTCAGGGGATAGGAGGAGAAGGCAGGAACGGGGTACTGATTGGGGATGATCAGCCATGATCACATTGAATGGCGGTGCTGGCTCGAAGGGCTGAATGGCCTACTCCTGCACCTATTGTCTATTCTCTGTTGACTGGTTACTTCACGGCCTGGTTCAGTAACGCCCAGAAAGGAAGGAGACTACAGAACGTGGTGAACACTGCCCGGTCCATCACAGGTACTGACCTCCCCACCATCCTCTTGTTGTGAAGTCTGTTTGACAATAGACAATAGGTGCAGGAGTAGGCCATTCGGCCCTTTGAGCCAGCACCGCCATTCAATGTGATCATGGCTGATCATCCCCAATCCGTACCCCGTTCCTGCCTTCTCTCCATATCCCCTGACTCTGTTTGCTTGGGATACAGCAAGAATACTCCACTCCTTGAGGAGAGAACAGTTTGGGATGAAGCACAGTGGATACTTACTGGTGTGGTTGTTGTACCGTTCGATGAAATACAGGTAGTGAATGGCTCTGTTCTTTGCCTAGAAATCAAACGAGACAACGTTTCTGTCAGTGAAATTGCAAAGTTTACTGAAGCAAGTGACCAAAAATGAAACTTCAATTGTCAAGTGTGTGTTTAATTGCCATAGTTACGAGCAGCGCCTTCACCATGACGGTCCCTGCTGGTACCTCTACAAAGTTCAAAACTAGAACTTCACATTTTAAATGATCAGATAAATTAAATAATAAGCAGTTATTGATTCGTACGGGTGTCAGGGGTTATGGGGAGAAGGCGAAGAGAATGGGGTTAGACAATAGACAGTAGGTGCAGGAGTAGGCCATTCGGCCCTTCGAGCCATTCAATGTGATCATGGCTGATCATCCCCAATCAGTACCCCGTTCCCGCCTTCTCCCCATATCCCCTGACTCCGCTTATCTAGCTTTCTCTTGAAAGTATCCAGAGAACCTGCCTCCACCGCCCTCTGAGGCAGAGAATTCCACAGATTCACAACTCTCTGAGTGAAAAAGTGTTTCCTCGTCTCCGTTCTAAGTGGCTTACCCCTTATTCTTAAACTGTGGCCCCTGGTTCTGGACTCTACCAACATCGGGAACATGTTTCCTACCTCTAGAGTGTCCAAATCCCTTAATAATATTATATGTTTCAATAAGATAACCTCTCATCCTTCTAAATTCCAGAGTGTACAAGCCCAGCCTCTCCATTCTATCCACATATGACAGTCCCGCCATCCCGGGAATTAACCTTGTAAACCTACGCTGCACTCCCTCAATAGCAAGAATGTTCTTCCTCAAATTAGGGGACCAAAACTGCACACAATACTCCAGGTGTGGTCTAACTAGGGCCCTGTACAACTGCAGAAGGACCTCTTTGTTCTTAATGGTTAATAGTAACTCAGAACTGCTTCACCAATCAAACCAACCTGGCCAATTTATGTAGGATGGAACTGCAGATGCTGGTTTAAACCGAATATTGACAAAAAATGCTGGAGTAACTCAGTGGGTCATGCAGCATCTCTGAGAAAGGGAATAGATTACGTTTCGGCTCGAGATGTTTTGCCCGTTCTTAACTAAGCAACGACAGAGGGAAGAGATGCACACAGTAACTCTAATCAGGGATAATTAATAGGAACAGAATCACCCTGCCATTCTAATTTCAATTTAGTTTTTAATTTAGAGAATTGGCATGGAAAGAGGCCCTTCGGCCCACCGAGCCTGCACCGACCAGCGATCACCTGGTTGTGTGTTATTCCACTTTCTCATCCACTCTCCACACACTTTTCCAGCTGCAGAGGGCCAATTAACCAACAAACCTCCACATCTTTGCTGCCTGTCCCGCTGAGTTACTCCAGCACTGTCGGCTTGCATCAGAGTTTAGACTTTAGTGATACAGTGCAGAAACAGGCCCTTCGGCCCACCGACCAGTGATCAACCTGTAGACTAGCACTATCCCACACACTAGGGTAGATTTACAATTTCCAGAGGCCAATTAACCTACAAACCTGCACGTCTTTGCAGTGTGGGGGAAAACCGGAGCACCTGGAGAAAACCCACGCAGGTCACGGGGAGAAGGTGCAAACTCTGTACAGACAGCACCCGCAGTCAGGATGGAACCCGGGTCTCTGGTGCCGTGAGGCAGCAACTCTACCGCTGCACCACCGCGAGACCCTAAAGTTCTTGCAGCACTTTGTGCTTTGCTCCAGATTCCAGCATCTACAGTCTATTGTACCTTAGGTGAAACCACAAGGGGGCGCTGCACGATTGGCAGCCCCGCCAACACTGTTTGTTTGTTTGTTCGTCTTTTTTTAATTTTTAGTGTGTGCTAAAAGTCTGTGTAAATGTTCTCTGGTTTGTTTTATGTGGGGGTCGGGGGACAGGGGGTCGGGGGAAAGTTTTTTTTTCCAGTTTCTTACCTTGCCGGAGATGCGATTGTTTTCCGGATCGTATCTCCGGTCACTCTGCAGCCTACCATCGATGGAGCTGGAGGCCTCCTCGGACTGACTTGAGCCCCACCGCGGGCTTAACATCGGAGCGGATCCCTCGCGTGGGATCGCTCCAACCGCGGCCTGCGGACTTTACCATCGGGAGCTCGCAGTCTCGGGAGAGGCCGAGTCGGGAGCTCCAACGATGCAGAGGTTCGACCAGCCCCGACCCGGGGTCCGATCGCCCGGTGCGGGGGAGCTGACATCCCCCCCCCCGATGCGGAGGGCCCAAACACTGCTGGCTACGGGAATCAAGATCATTCCGTCAACGGAGGTTCGAGGCCCCCAACTGCGGGAGAACAAAGAAGGGAAGAGATTGAACTTTTTTTCACCTTCCATCACAGTGGGGAATGTGGAGGAGTCACTGTGGTGGATGTTTATGTTCAAATGTGTTTTGTGTGTTCTGTTGCTTTTTATTTGTATGTCTGACTTGGCAAATGAAATTCCTCGTATGTTGCAAAAACATACTTGGCTAATAAAGTATTATTGTGATTGTGATTGTGGTTAACATGTGCAGTGTTTTTCACACCTATGTTCCAAATAGTAACATTTATGAATTCTTGATCAAACTATTCCACGAAGATGATAATAATAAAGACCTACCTTGCGGAGCGCTGTTTGTCTGTCAGGGGCTTTTCCTAATGCAAAACCTGGAACGAAAGTTTCACCGGATTAGTGGAATATACTCATTAGAACAGAGAGCAGTGCAGCAGAGGAGACGGCCCTTCAGCTCACAATATCTGTGCTCAGCACTATGCCAAGTTAGACTTCCCGCAACAGCCGACGTTCTATAGACAATAGGAGCAGGTGCAGTAGGCCATTCGGCCCTTCGGGCCAGCACAGCCATTCAATGTGATCATGGCTGATCATCCCCAATCAGTACCCCGTTCCTGCCTTCTCCCCATATAGAAATATAGAAACTAGGTGCAGGAGTAGGCCATTCGGCCCTTCGAGCCTGCACCGCCATTCAATATGATCATGGCTGATCATCCAACTCAGTATCCTGTACCTACCTTCTCTCCATACCCCCTGATCCCTTTAGCCACAAGGGCCTGACTCCGCTATTTTTAAGAGCCCTATCTAACTCTCTCTTGAAAGTATCCAGAGAACCGGCCTCCACCGCCCTCTGAGGCAGAGAATTCCACTGACTCACAACTCTCTGTGTGAAAAAGTGTTTCCTCGTCTCCGTTCTAAATGGCTTACTCCTTATTCTTAAACTGTGGCCCCTGGTTCTGGACTCCCCCAACATCGGGAACATGTTTCCTGCGTCTAGCGTGCCCAAACCCTTAATAATCTTATATATTTCAATAAGATCCCCTCTCACCCTTCTAAATTCCAGCATCTCTGATTTTCTCCCACACTCCAAAGACGTGCAGGTTTGTAGATTAAATGGCTTTATGTTATTGTAAATCATCCCTAGAATGTGTAGGATAGTGTTAATATGTGGGAACTCTGGGTGGCACGACTGGGTGGGCTGAAGGGCCTGTTTCCGCGCTGTATCTCTAAACTAAACTAATGGGGTAGAAATGAATTGGACAGTCCCATAGCTTGTGGAGATTGCAGAGTCTTTTATCCAAGGCAAGGGTAACAAGAACCAGAGGACAAAGCTTGAAATGAAAGGACATCGCATTGATTTTAGTTTAGAGATACAGCGCGGAAACAGGCCCTTCGGCCCACCGAGTCCGCGCCGACCAGCGATCTCCCCGCACACTAACATCCACTAGGGACAATTTTTACATTTACCAAGCCAATTAACCTACAAAACCGCACGTCTTTGGAGTGTGGGAGGAAACCGAAGATCTTGGAGAAAACCCACGCAGGTCACGGGGAGAACGTACAAACTCCGTACAGACAGCTCCCGTAGTCGGGATGGAACCCGGGTCTCCAGCACAGCTTTCGCTGTAAGGCAGCAACTCTACCACAGATAGCTGTGTTACTTTTATGCATATCTTTCAGTCATTGTTCTTTATCTCTCCACATCACCGTCTATATCTCTCGTTTCCCTTATCCCTAACTAGTCTGACGAAGGGTCTCGACCCGAAACGTCACCCATTCCTTCTCTCCAGAGATGCTGCCTGTCCCGCTGAGTAACTCCAGCTTTTTGTGTCTATCTTCGGTGTAAACCAGCATCTACAGTTTCTTCCTACACTAGGGAACTATTTTACATTTATACCAAGCCAATTAACCTACAAACCTGCACGTCTTTGGAGTGTGGGAGGAATGCGGAGATCCCGGAGAAAACCCACGCACGTCACAGGACACGAACGTGCAAACTCCGTACAGACAGCACCCGTAGCCAACACAGGGCCGGCGGTAGAGTTGCTGCCTTACAACGCTTGCAGCGCCGGAGACCTGGGTTCCATCCCAACTACGGGAGCTGTCTGTACGGAGTTTGCACGTTCTCATCCGTGACCTGCGTGGGTTTTCTCCGATATCTTCAGTTTCCTCCCACCCTCCAAAGACGTGCAGGTTTGTAGGTTAATTGGCTTGGTGTATGTGTAAATTGTCCCTAGTGTGTGTAGGATAGTGCTAGTGTGCGGGGATCGCTGGTCGGTGCGGACTCGGTGGGCCGACGGGCCTGTTTCCGCGCTGTATCTCTAAACTAAACTAAAAGATGCCGCCGAGCTGGTCAGGTTATTTTGTTTCGACACTCACCCGCGGCTCCGTTCCCATTTCCAACCACAACCAGAGCACTGATGGACCTTCTCCTCCCTTCTTTAGCTGTCATGTTGAAGACACTTTTAACCTGTGGGGAAAAAGCACAGTTGATGAAGTTACACTTCTGAAAAACAGGACCACTCACACATGTTGGGCCGATGGGCCAGTTCCTGTGCTGAACAGTTCTTTCTCTATGTTCAATGTTCTGTATTAACCATCAAAGGTCCATGTTATAAGAGATATAGTTTTAGTTTAGTTCAGAGATACAGCGCGGTAACAGGCCCTTCGGCCCAGACGGACCGTGCTGACCAGCGATCCACGCACACTAACACTATCCTACACACACACGGGACAGTGAAGAAAGCCAATGGCATGTTGGCCTTCATAACAAGAGGAGTTGAGTATAGGAGCAAAGAGGTCCTTCTGCAGTTGTACAGAGCCCTAGTGAGACCACACCTGGAGTATTGTGTGCAGTTTTGGTCCCCTAATTTGAGGAAGGATATTTTTGCCATTGAGGGAGTGCAGCGTAGGTTTACAAGGTTAATTCCCGGGATGGTGGGACTGTCATATGTTGAGGGAATGGAGCAGCTGGGCTTGTACACTCTGGAATTTAGGATGAGAGTGGATCTTATTGAAACATGTAAGATTATTAAGGGTTTGGACACGCTAGAGGCAGGAAACATGTTCCCGATGTTGGGGGAGTCCAGAACCAGTGGCCACAGTATAAGAATAAGGAGTAAGCCATTTAGAACAGAGACGAGGAAACACTTTTTTTCACAGAGAGTTGTAAGTCTGTGGAATTCTCTGCCTCAGAGGGCGGTGGAGGCCGGTTCTCTGGATACTTTCGAGAGAAAGCTAGATAGGGCTCTTAAAGATAGCGGAGTCAGGGGATATGGGGAGAAGGCAGGAACGGGGTACTGATTGGGGATGATCAGCCATGATCACATTGAATGGCGGTGCTGGCTCGAAGGGCTGAATGGCCTACTCCTACACCTATTGTCTATTGGATCACCTGCCGGCAGAAGAGATTAGTTTATCGGCATCATGTCCAGCATGGACTTTGTGGGCCGAAGGGTCTGTTCCTGTGCTGTACTGTTCTAAGTTTTATGCTATTGCCTTGACTTCTGTAAAATGTATAAAACGTATCAGGCCATTGTACATTCAGTGAGGTGACCCAAGCATCAAATCTATAACCATTTTACTTTAACATTGGTATTAAAAGTTCAATCCAGACATGTAATTGTGAGAGGTTTGCAGAAAGTCATAAAACTTGCAAGGAAGGAAATATTCTCTGCAGAGTTTTGATGCAGGGTCTTGGCGTGACATGCTGATTTAAGTCCCTGTTCCACTGTACGAGGTAATTCACGAGTTCTCCCGAGTTTTCCCTTGATTCGAACTCGGAGAATGACCGTAGCGGGTCCGTAGGAGTATGTGGATGTCTCGTAGCGGCTCGTACGAGTAACGGTAGGTACTCGGGAAATCCGGTAAACTCGTGACGTTTTTTCAACACGTGAAAAATGTCCACGAGTAAAAAAATACTCCTGATGAAAAAAATGGTTACTTTATACTCGTACGAGCCGCTACGAGATGTCTCCTAATTTGAGGAAGGACATCCTTGTGATTGAGGCAGTGCAGCGTAGGTTCACGAGATTGATCCCTGGGATGGCGGGACTGTCATATGAGGAAAGATTGAAAAGACTAGGCTCGTATTCACTGGAGTTTAGAAGGATGAAGGGGCATCTTATAGAAACATATAAAACTATAAAAGGACTGGACAAGTTAGATGCAGGAAAAATGTTCCCAATGTTGGGCGAGTCCAGAACCAGGGGCCACAGTCTTAGAATAAAGGGGAGGTCATTTAAGACTGAGGGGAGAAAAAACTTTTTCACCCAGAGAGTTGTGAATTTGTGGAATTCCCTGCCACAGAGGGCAGTGGAGGCCAAGCCACTGGATGGATTTAAGAGAGAGATAGATAGGGCTCTAGGGGCTAGTGGAATCAAGGGATATGGGGAGAAGGCAGGAACGGGTTATTGATAGGGGACGATCAGCCATGATCACAATGAATGGTGGTGCTGGATCTTGCACCTATTTTCTATGTTTCTATGAGACATCCATGAACTCCAACGGGCCTGCTACGGACATTCTCCGAGTTCGAATCATGGGAAAACTCGGGAGAAGTCTTACCTCGTACAGTGGGACAGGGGCTTTACACCACTTGCTTCCACAGATGCTGCTCGACCCACAGAGTTCTTCCACGTTCTGCTTATTCCTCCATTAACCAGGTGAGGCAGAGGTTCACGTGCACCTCCTCCAACTTCGTCTACTGCAACCGCTGTTCCCGATGTGGCGTCCTGTACATCGGCGAGTCCAAGGGAGGACTCAGCGACTGTTTCACTCAACACTTACGCTGGGTCCGCCAAGGCCTGCTGGATCTCCTGGTGGTTAACTATTTTAACCCCTTCCCATTCGCACACTGACCTTTCTGTCCTGGGCCTCCCCCATTGCCAGAGTGAGGCATAACGCAAACTAGAGGAACAGCACCTCATATTCCGCTTGGGTAGCTGACACCCCAACGCTATGAACATTGAACGCTCTAATTTTAAGCAACTTCTACTAACACCATCTCCCCTCCTACCCCCACCCCCCCCCCCCTTGCACTTTTCACCCATCCTAGTGATTTTACCAGTTCCACCATTCTCTACACCTTCCACAGCCAACAATGGGTCTACCAGGCACCTCCATGCCTGAGGTCATTTGTGGCTGGCCTTACTTGGCCTGGTCTTTTCTCCTCCAGCTCTTCGCCCCTCTCCCCCCTCCCTCTTTCAGTCCTGACACAAAATGTCACCCATCCTTTTCCTCCAGAGATGCTGAGTTACTCCAGCACTCTGTGAAACATCACCTATCCATGTTCTCCACAGATGCTGCCTGACCCGCTGAGTTACTCCAGCACTCTGTGAAACGTCACCTATCCATGTTCTCCACAGATGCTGCCTGACCCGCTGAGTTACTCCAGCACTCTGTGAAACGTCATCTATCCACGTTCTCCACAGATGCTGCCTGACCCGCTGAGCTACTCCAGCACTCTGTGAAACGTCACCTATCCATGTTCTCCACAGATGCTGCCTGACCCGCTGAGTTACTCCAGCACTCTGTGAAACGTCACCTATCCATGTTCTCCACAGATGCTGCCTGACCCGCTGAGTTACTCCAGCACTCTGAAACGTCACCTATCCAAGTTCTCCACAGATGCTGCCTGACCCGCTGAGTTACTCCAGCACTCTGTGTCTATCCTCCATCGGTTTTGAATACATTTTCACTAAAATCATGATTCAGACAAAACATGGTCAGCAATTTTCACTGTCAACTTTCCCTTTGAACAATGTACATTAAGATTCATTCATTAACTCTTATGAACAGTACAAAAAAGCAAACGCAAGTAAGATAGGCTATTTAATACCTATTGTTGATAATGGTCTGGCAGAAATGTTCCTCAAGTTTCCACTTGAGAACGTCTCAAATAGACAAAGGCCATTGCATCATTTGATGTCACCTTGCCTAAGTTACATAAATGAGGCACTACCTGTGCTTGAGAATTCTACCTGTCAGCACGCAACACCTCAACTTCCTTAGAAGGTTTAGGAAGTTCAGTATGTCATAGGAGGGACAGGACATGTCATGGAAGGATGACATTCTTGCTATTGAGGGAGTGCAGCGTAGGTTTACAAGGTTAATTCCCGGGATGGCAGGACTGTCATATGCTGAGAGAATGGAGCGGCTGGGCTTGTACACTCTGGAGTTTAGAAGGATGAGAGGGCATCTTATTGAAACATATAAGATTGTTAAGAGGCAGGAAACATGTTCCCGATGTTGGGGGAGTCCAGAACCAGGGGCCACAGTTTAAGAATAAGGAGTAAGCCGTTTAGAACGGAGATGAGGAAACACTCTTTCTCACAGAAAGTGGTGAGTCTGTGGAATTCTCTGCCTCAGAGGGCGGGGGAGGCAGGTTCTCTGGATGCTTTCAAGAGAGAGCTAGGTAGGGCTCTTAAAAATAGCAGTCAGGGGATATGGGGAGAAGGCAGGAACAGGGTACTGATTGGGGATGATCAGCCATGATCACATTGAATGCCGTGGCTCGAAGAGCTGAATGGCCTACTCCTGCACCTATTGTCTATTGTCTTTTGTCCCCTACAACTCTCACCAACTTCTACAGATGCGCCACAGAAAGCATTTTATCGGGATGCATCACAGCTCGGTTTGAGAACAGCTCCATCCAAGACCGCAAGAAATTGCAGCGAATTGTGGACGCAGCCCAGACCATCACACAAACCAACCTCCCTTCCATTGACTCCATTTATACCTCACGCTGCCTCGGCAAGGCCAGCAGCATCATCAAGGACCAGTCTCACCCTGGCCACTCCCTCTTCTCCATAGATGCTGCCTCACCCGCTGAGTTTCTCCAGCATTTTTGTCTACCTCCAGATTCAGGGACAGTATCTTCTCAGCTGTTATCAGGCAACTGAACCATCCTATCACAAACCAGAGAGCAGTGCTGAACTACTATCTACCTGTTAGATGACCCTTGGACGATCCTTGATCGGACTTTGCTGGCTTTATCTTGCACTA
This sequence comes from Amblyraja radiata, assembly GCF_010909765.2. Lineage (NCBI taxonomy): Eukaryota > Metazoa > Chordata > Chondrichthyes > Rajiformes > Rajidae > Amblyraja > Amblyraja radiata. The sequence continues at coordinate 113,530,700 of NC_045960.1, read as the reverse complement.
AACGTTATTCCCTTATCATGTATCTGTACACTGTAAATGGCTCGATTGTAATCATGTATTGTCTTTCCGCTGACTGGTTAGCATGCAACAAAAGCTTTTCACTGTACCTCGGTACACGTGACAATAATCTGAACTGAACTGAGTGGACAATCACCCACTGCGCCCTTACAGAACCAGGGCAGGGATGGGGGGTTCAAATATTTAGCAGATAAGGTGAGGGTCTGAGCTATGGGGAGAGGTTGAGCAGGCTAAGACTTTATTCCTTTGAGCATAGGTGGATGAGATGCTAGGAGGATAGGAGAATACAAGGTTAATTCCCGGGATGGCGGGACTGTCATATGCCGAGAGAGTGGAGCGGCTGGGCTTGTACACTCTGGAGTTTAGAAGGATGAGAGGGTATCTCATTGAAACATATAAGATTATTAAGGGTTTGGACACGCAAGAGGCAGGAAACATGTTCCCGATGTTGGGGGAGTCCAGAACCAGGGGCCACAGTTTAAGAATAAGGAGTAAGCCATTTAGAACGGAGATGAGGAAACACTTTTTCACACAGAAAGTTGTGAATCTGTGGAATTCTCTGCCTCAGAGGGCGGTGGAGGCCGGTTCTCTGGATACTTTGAAGTGAGAGCTAGATAGGACTTAAAGATAGCGGAGTCAGAAGATATGGGGAGAAGGCAGGAACGGGGTACTGATTGGGGATGATCAGCCATGATCACATTAAATGGCGGTGCTGGCTCGAAGGGCCGAATAGCCTACTCCTGCACCTGTTGTCTATTGTCTATTGACTCTCAGTCCAAAGAAGGGTCTTGACTCAAAACATCACCTATTCCTTTTCTCCAGAAATGCTGCTTGACCCGCTGAGATACTCCAGCACTTTGTGTCTATCTTCAACATATCAAAATGTTCACCTCAAAGATATCAGGGTTTTGTTGGTCAAGATCAGAACTCATCATTAATTCTTCATTGAGAATCAAGAGACTGCAGACGGTGAACATCTGAGTGTCTACAATGCAATGTGATTTTATTTTTAATTCATCTTATTACTGCACAGAGAATTCTTAGCATAAAGCCCACAGCACACGGAAAGGTTTTTGTGATTCATCTCAATGTCTTTTGTGAGATGATGATATGCACAAAACACTGTCTGACGTCAATGTATCTACACTTGTTAGGCATCTTTAGTACAAGTTAATGCCAACTGAAGTACAACCCTAGTTACACAGCAACAGAAACAGGCCCTTCGGCCCAACTCGTCCACGATGCCCCATCTACTCTTCTCCCATTTGCCCACCTTTGGCCCATATTCCTCATAACCTTTCTCATCTATGTACCTGTCCAAATGTTGTAAGTTTTTTAGTTTTAGTTTTAGAGATACAGCGTGGAAACAGGCCCTTCGGCCCACCGGGTCCGCGCCGACCAGCGATCCCCGCACATTAACACCATCCTACACCCACTAGGGACAAATCTTACATCGAAAATAGGTGCCGGAGGAGGCCATTCGGCCCTTCGAGCCAGCTCCGCCATTCAATGTGATCATGGCTGATCATCCACAATCATTATCCCGTTCCTGCCTTCTCCCCATATCCCCTGACTCCGCTATTTTTAAGAGCCCTATCTAGCTCTCTCTTGAAAGCATGCAGAGAATCTGCCTCCACCGCCCTCTGAGGCAGAGAATTCCACACTCACAACTCTCTGTGAGAAAAAGACACTGTGCAGTCACCCGATCTATTCCCCTCAATTTATCTGGTCATTTTTATACAAATTAAATTGTTTTATGCATAGAGGAACATCTGAAGCAATTTAGCTGAATATGATAAAAAAGTTAAAGATGCTAAATAATACATTTCTTGCATGTCCAAAGTTCAAGCAGATGGTTGACTTTTCTTCACTGATAACTCTGGCATTTTAAGGCATAAAGTAAGAAATAATTTGCCCTGAGCGATAGGAAGGATGTTTTTTATGTTGGAAAGGGTGCAGAAGAAATTCACCGGGATGTTACCTGGACTTGTGGGCTTGAGTTACAGGGACAGGTTGGATAGGCTGGGACTTATTTCTTTGGAGTGTAGGAGGCGGTCATAGAGTCATGATACGGAAACATGCCCTTCGGCCCATCGCATCCATACTGACCGGGATGCCCCAGCTGAGATAGCTCCTTCTGCCTAGATTTAGACCATATGTATCGTAACACCTCCGCTCAGTTTGCAATAACCAACCTGATCTCCCGGTGGCTCAGCACTTCAACTCCCCCTCCCATTCCCAATCCGACCTTTCGGTCGTGGGCCTCCTCCATGGCCAGAGTGAGTCCCACCGTAAATTGGAGGAGCAGCACCTCATATTTCGCTTGGGCAGTTTACACCCCAGCGGTATGAACATTGACTTCTCCAATTTCAGGTAGTCCTTGCTTTCTCCCTCCTTCCCCTCCCCTTCCCAGCTCTCCCACAGCCCACTGTCTCCGCCTCTTCCTTTCTTCTTCCCGCCCCCACCCCCCCACATCAGTCTGAAGAAGGGTTTCGACCCGAAACGTCACCTATTCCTTCGCTCCATAGATGCTGCCTCACCCACTGAGTTTCTCCAGCATTTTTGTCTACTTTCGATTTTTCCAGCATCTGCATTTCTTCCTTAAACAAATGTATTATAATCATGTTTTCATGTAATCGTGTGTTGTCTTTCCGCTGACTGGTTAGCCGCAACATAAGCTTTTCACTGTACCTCGGTACACGTGACAGTAAACTAAACTCAACTTAACATAATGGCCCTGTCCCACGGTACGAGTTCATTCCAAGAGTTCTCCCGAGTTTGCCCTGATTCGAACTCGGAGATTTACGGTAATGGCCACTCGTTGGTACTCGGGGCTCTCGTGGACATTTTTCAACATGTTGAAAAATCTTCACGAGTCTTCCCGTGCTTACCTGCCGTTAGCGAGTCTTCCCGAGTACCTGCCGTTAGCGTTACGAGCCGCTAAGAGACGTCCCCGAGCTCCGACGTACCCGCTACGTTCATTCTCCGTGCTTACCACGAGTTTGATTTTTTTTAAACTCGGGAGAGCTCTTGGAATGAACTCGTACCGTGGGACAGGGCCATCAGTCTCTAAACCTTTCCTACCCAAGTGCCTGTCTAAGTAACTATTAAATGTCGATACAGTACCTGCCGCAACTACCTCCTCTGGCAGCTCGTTCCATAAACCCACCACTTTCTGAGTGTAAAAAGTTGCCCCTCAGGTCCGTATCTTGCCCCTCTCATCTTAAACCTATATCCGCTGGTCTTCACTCCCCCACCCTGGCTAAAAGACTCACCCTATCTATTCCCCTCGTGATTTTATACACCTCTATAAGTTCACCCCTCATCCTCTTGCGCCCCAAGGACAAGAGTCCCAGCCTGCCCCAACCTCTTCCTATCGCTCATGTTCTGTGCAAACTATTTCTTACCTTATGCATTGAAATGCCAGAGTTATCAGTGAAGAAAAGTCAACCATCTGCTTGAACTTTGGACACGCAAGACATATTTCAATTAGCAGCTTTAACTTTTTATCACATTCAGCTAAATTGCTTGAGATGTTCCCTTATGTGTAAAATGAGAAGATAAAAGTGAGAGGAATAAATGATAACTGTACTACTCTTGCATGCGCTGCAAGCATTTTACTTCATATGTCGTGGGCTAAATGGCCCACGTCCTCACTGTGTCTCTCTGACTGATGTGCTGAGGAAGGACATTCTTGCTATTGAGGGAGTGCAGCGTAGGTTTACAAGGTTAATTCCCGGGATGGTGGGACTGTCATATGCTGAGAGAATGGAGCGGCTGGGCTTGTACACTCTGGAGTTTAGAAGGATGAGAGGGTTTCTCATTGAAACATATAAGATTATTAAGGGCCTGGACACGCTAGAGGCAGGAAACATGTTCCCAATGTTGGGGGAGTCCAGAACCAGGGGCCACAGTTTAAGAATAAGGGGGAAGCCATTTATTACGGAGATGAGGAAACACTTTTTCACACAAAGAGTTGTGAGTCTGTGGAATTCTCTGCCTCAGAGGGCGGTGGAGGCCGGTTCTCTGGATACTTTCAAGAGAAAGCTGGATAGGGCTCTTAAAGATAGCGGAGTCAGGGGATATGGGGAGAAGGCAGGAACGGGGTACTGATTGGGGATGATCTGCCATGATCACATTGAATGGCGATGCTGGCTCGAAGGGCCGAATAGAAACATAGAAACATAGAAACATAGAAATTAGGTGCAGGAGTAGGCCATTCGGCCCTTCGAGCCTGCACCGCCATTCAATATGATCATGGCTGATCATCCAACTCAGTATCCCGTACCTGCCTTCTCTCCATACCCTCTGATCCCCTTAGCCACAAGGGCCACATCTAACTCCCTCTTAAATATAGCCAATGAACTGGCCTCGACTACCCTCTGTGGCAGGGAGTTCCAGAGATTCACCACTCTCTGTGTGAAAAAAGTTCTTCTCATCTCGGTTTTAAAGGATTTCCCCCTTACCCTCCTGCACATATTGTCTATTGTCTGTTGTCCGGGGTTATGGGGAGAAGGCAGGAGAATGGGGTTAGGAGGAAGAGATAGATCAGCCATGATTGAATGGCGGAGTAGACTTGATGGGACGAATGGCCTACGTCTTACATACGTATTGTCTTGAGTCGGTTACTATATACTGATCTGATTGGATAGCAGGCAAAATAAAGATTTTCACTCTACCCTGGTACACGTGACACTAATAAACATAGCCAGAACACCTAAAGCGCAAACATTTTAACTCGCATTTGCAGAGGTTTCCCCTAGGGGGCAATGTTGACCAGGTTCCTGCCTGCTGGATCAGATGAAGAGGACAAAAGATGTATTGCCCTTCACACCATTCAACCACAGCTCGACAAAGTATCCAAGCAGTAATGACTGCGGTTGGATCAGTCAATGCTCGTAGTTTATACAATGAAAATGGGTTCAGAGAGGCAGAGAAAATAATACAGACAATCTGCAGCTGGACAAAAGTGCTGGAGGAACTCAGCGGGTGAGGCAGCATCTATGGAGTGAAGGAATAGGTGACTCTCGACCGGAAACGTCACCTATTCCTTCGCTCCATAGAGGCTGCCTCACCCGCTGAGTTTCTCCAGCATTTTTGTCTACCATCGATTTTTCCAGCATCTGCAGTTCTTTCTGAAATAGATAGAAACATAGAAAATAGGTGCAGGAGGAGGCCATTCGGCCCTTCGAGCCAGCACCGCCATTCAATGTGATCATGCCTGATCGTCCCCTAGCAATAACCCGTGCCTGCCTTCTCCCCATATCCCTTGACTCCACTAACCCCTAGAGCTCTATCTAACTCTCTCTTAAATCCATCCAGTGACTTGGCCTCCACTGCCCTCTGTGGCAGGGAATTCCACAAATTCACAACTCTCTGGGTGAAACGTTTTTTCTCACCTCAGTCTTAAATGACCTCCCCTTTATTCTAAGACTATGGCCCCTGGTTCTGGACTCGCCCAACATTGGGAACATTTTTCCTGCATCCAGCTTGTCCAGTCCTTTTATAATTTTATATGTTTCTATAAGATACCCCCTCATCCTTCTAAACTCCAGTGAATACGAGCCTAGTCTTTTCAATCTTTCCTCATATGACAGTCCCGCCATCCCAGGGATCAATCTCGTGAACCTACGCTGCACTGCCTCAATCACAAGGATGTCCTTCCTCAAATTAGGAGACCAAAACTGTACACAATACTCCAGATGTGGTCTCACCAGAGCCCTATACAACTGCAGATAAACTACAAATCGCTGACATTTGGTGATTTGTCAAAGTTACATTTTGCTCCTAGGGTGACAGGAAATAGTGAGATCGAGAAGACCACCTTCTAAACTCCAGCGAGTACAGGCCCAGTGCTGACAAACGCTCATCATAGGTTAACCCACTCATTCCTGGGATCATTCTTGTAAACCTCCTCTGGACCCTCTCCAGAGCCAGCACATCCTTCCTCAGATATGGGGCCAAACATTGCTCACAATATTCCAAACGTGGTCTGACCAGCGCCTTATAGAGCCTCAGGTCAGGGTGTTGAGTATAGAAGTCAAGTCAAGTCAAGTCAAGTCAAGTTTACTTGTCACATACACATACAAGATGTGCAGTGAAATGAAAGTGGCAATGCCTGCGCATTGTGCAAAAACAACTGGACAGAATAGAACAGAATCAGTATTTACATATTAGGAACATTTTTTTTTTTTTAAGTCAACACACAACAGTAAATGAGTCCCTGGTGAGATAAGAGTTTACAGCCCTGATGGCCTGTGGGAAGAAACTCTGTCTCATTCTCTCCGTTTTCACAGCGTGACAGCGGAGGCGTTTGCCTGACCGTAGCAGCTGGAACAGTCCGTTGCTGGGGGGGTAGGGGTCCCCCATAATGTTGCTGGCTCTGGATCTGCACCTCCTGGTGTGTAGGTCCTGTTTGTACAAGACGCTGGTGAAGCCGCATTTGGAGATTGCGTTCAGTTTTGGTCACCCTGCTATAAGAAGGATGCCTTTATGCTGGAAAGCATGCAGAGAAGATTTACGAGGATACTGTCAGGACTTGAGGACCTGACTATAGGGAGAGAATGGGCAGCTGGGACTTTATTCCTTGGAGTGCAGGAGGCTGAGTGGTAATCGTAGTGATGTATAAAATCATGAGGGCATTAGAGAGGGTAAACACACAGTCTTTTACCCAGAGTCTTTATCAAAGGTAGATAAAAGTGCTGGAGGAACTCAGCGGGTGCAGCAGCATCTATGGAGCGAAGGAAATAGGCAACGTTTCGGGCCGAAACCATTCTTCAGACTTCGGCCCGAAACGTTGCCTATTTCCTTCCATAGAGTAAACACAGAGACCATTGAGATGAGTACTGTAGGCTCCGAATCGTAAATTGAAACTACAACACAACATGGCTGCCCGCATGCACGAGGTGGCGGTGGTGTGGGAAACCTGACATGGATTATGGATCATGTTTAAGAAGGAACTGCAGATGCTGGAACAATCGAAGGTAGACAAAAACTCAGCAGGTGAGGCAGCATCTATGGAGCGAAGGAATGGGTGACATTTCGGGTCTCGACCCATTCCATCGCTCCATAGATGCTGTCTCACTTGCTGAGTTTCTCCAGCATTTTCATCTACCTTGGATTATGGATCAGGTGATCAGTAGCAAAACCAGACACAGATCACATCAGCAACATTGTTTGATCTACAGTCTATAGTTCCCAGGCTATTCCATGCAGCCCTTCTTAAATAGAAGCACAACATTAGCCACCCTCCAGTCTCCTGGCACCTCTCCCATATGTAATGATGGTTCATTTATCTCAGCCAGGACTCCCGCAATCTCTTCTCCAGCTTCCCACAGTGTCCTTGGATATATCTGCTTAGGTCCGGGAGATTTATCTACCTTCATACGCCTTAGGATGTCCAACTAAAATAACTTATTCAAACATAAAATTCAGTAGGTCATTTCAATATCAGCACAATCCCATTCCCTTGGTTCCTGTAAGAATCAAAAGCCATCAATTCCTTAGAAGGCTGAGGGCATTCGGCATGTCCTCGACAACCCTCACCAACATCTACAGATGCTCCGTGGAAAGCATTTTATCGGGATGCATCACAGCTTGGTTTTTGACCAGCTCCATCCAAGACCACAAGAAATCGCAGAGTTGTGGACGCAGCTCAGACCATCGCACTTCACGATGTCTCTGCAAGGCCTCCAGCATAATCAAGTCTCACCCCGGTCACTCCCTGTAATGTCTCCCTCTCTTGCCATAGAGGGAGTACAGAGAAGGTTCACCAGACTGATTCCTGGGATGGCAGGACTTTCATATGAAGAAAGACTGGATAGACTCGGCTTGTACTCGCTAGAATTTAGAAGATTGAGGGGGGATCTTATAGAAACTTACAACATTCTTAAGGGGTTGGACAGGCTAGATGCAAGAAGATTGTTCCCGATGTTGGGGAAGTCCAGAACAAGGGGTCACAGTTTAAGGATAAGGGGGAAGTCTTTTTGGACCGAGATCAGATTTTTTTTTTTCACACAGAGAGTGGTGAATCTGTGGAATTCTCTGCCACAGAAGGTAGTTGAGGCCAGTTCATTGGCTATATTTAAGAGGGAGTTAGATGTGGCCCTTGTGGCTAAAGGGGTCACGGGATATGGAGAGAAGGCAGGTACAGGTACATTTGCCAGCTTCTGCTTTTGGCCTCAAGGGGTACGGGCATTTACATTACATATTACATTACATATACATCACATCTCCCCCTTCACTTTAATTACATCACACTCCCTCTTCTCCACCTCCCCCATCGGGCAAAAGGAACAGAAGTGTGAAAACGCACACCTCCAGATTCTATGGGCACACGCATGGGCCCCAGCTACGCCTGCCTCTTTGTCGGGTACGTTGAACAATCCTTGTTCAATACGTACCAGGGCCCCATCCCCGACCTCTACCTCCGTTACATTGACGACTGCTTTGGGGCCACCTCCTGCACCCACACACAACTGACTGACTTCATCCACTTCACCACCAACTTCCATCCGGCACTGAAATACACCTGGACCATTTCCGACACTTCCCTACCATTCCTTGACCTCACCATCTCCATCGCAGGTGATAGACTTCTGACCGACATCCACTACAAACCAACTGACTCCCATGGCTATCTGGACTACACGTCTTCCCACCCTGCCCCCTGTAAAGACTCCATCCCCTACTCCCAATTCCTCCGCCTACGCCGCATCTGTTCCAAGGATGAGACGTTCCACACCAGGGCATCGGAAATGTCCTCGCTCTTCAGGGAACGGGGATTCCCCTCCGCCGCCATAGATGAGGCTCGTACCAGGGTCTCTTCCATACCCCGCAACACTGCTCTCTCTCCCCATCCCCGCACTCGCAACAAGGGCAGAGTCCCCCTAGTCCTCACCTTTCACCCCACCAGCCGTCACATACAACAAATAATCCTCCGCCATCTCCAATGTGACCCCACCACTCGCCACATCTTCCCATCTCCCCCCATGTCTGCCTTCCGCAAAGACCGCTCCCTCCGCAACTCCCTTGTCAATTCTTCCCTTCCCTCCAGTACCACCCCCTCCCCAGGCACTTTCCGTTGCAACCGCAAGAAATGCAACACCTGTCCCTTCACCTCCCCCCTCGACTCCATTCAAGGACCCAAGCAGTCGTTCCAGGTGCGACAAAGGTTCACCTGTATCTCCTCCAACCTCATCTACTGCATCCGCTGCTCTAGATGTCAGCTGATCTACATCGGTGAGACCAAGCGGAGGTTGGGCGATCGTTTCGCCGAACACCTCCGCTCGGTCTGCAAGAACCTACCTGAACTCCCGGTGGCTCAGCACTTCAACTCCCCCTCTCATTCCCAATCCGACCTCTCTGTCCTGGGTCTCCTCCATTGCCAGAGTGAGCAACAGCGGAAATTGGAGGAACAGCACCCTATATTCCGTTTGGGAGTCTGCAGCCTGCGGGCATGAACATTGAATTCTCCCAATTTTGTTAGCCCTTGCTGTCTCCTCCCCTTCCTCAGCCCTCGGGCTACTCCTCCTCCTTTTTCCTTTCTTCTCCCCGCCCCCCCCTATCAGTCTGAAGAAGGGTTTCGGCCCGAAACGTTGCCTATTTCCTTCGCTCCATAGATGCTGCTGCCCCTGCTGAGTTTCTCCAGCTTTTTTTTTTGTGTACCTCCAGATTCAGGGACAGTTTCTGACCAACAAGAGAGCGGTCCTGACCCATCTACCTCATTGGAGACCCTTGGACTATCTATAAACGGAGTTTACTTTGCACTAATATGTTTACCGCGTTTCCCGAGTACCTGCCGTTAGCATTACGAGCCGCTAAAGACGTCCCCGAGCTCCGACGTACCCGCTACGTACATTCTACATGCTTCCACGAGTTTGATTTTTGTTTAAACTCGGGAAAGCTCTTGAATGAACTCGTACAGTGGGACAGGGTATTTATCTGTGCACTGTGGACAGATTAATTGTATTCATGTTTAGGCTTTTCTTTGACCATATAGCACGCAAACAAAGGCTTTTCACTCTACTTTGGTACATGTGATAATAATAAAGTCAACTAAACAGTGTGGGTTTCATTCAGGTGCTTCAGCTCCTTCCCACATCCCAAAGACATGCGAGTTTGTAGAAACAAGTCAAGTCAAGTTTATTTGTCACATACACATACGAGATGTGCAGTGAAATGAAAGTGGCAAACATAGACAATAGGTGCAGGAGTAGGCCATTCGGCCCTTCGTGCCAGCACCACCATTCAATGTGATCATGGCTGATCATCCCCAATCAGTACCCCGTTCCTGCCTTCTCCCCATATCCCCTGACTCCGCTATTTTTAAGAGCCCTATCTAACTCTCTCTTGAAAGCATCCAGAGAACCGGCCTCCACCGCCCTCTGAGGCAGAGAATTCCACAGACTCACAACTAACTCTCTGTGTGAAAAAGTGTTTCCTCGTCTCCGCTCTAAATGGCTTACTCCTTATTCTTAAACTGTGGTCCCTGGTTCTGGACTCCCCCAACATCGGGAACATGTTTCCTGCCTCTAGCGTGTCCAAACCCTTAATTGTCAATAACTGTGTTATTGGTTTTCAATGGTTATTGGTTTTCCAGGATCTAGTTAATTAAATTACTTTTTTTTCATTTCACAGTCACTAAAACAAGTGGTATTGTAACTATGTACTTTTCAGAGATTATCTACACATTTTGTTTGTTACTTGTAGGCTTACATGTATGCAATTTTATATTAAAATGTAGCTTAGATCTGTTTGGTTCATTAACTCGCAGGCACTTTTTAAGCGCACATTTTGATTACTTTCCATTCTACCATAGAGATATAAAGTCTATAATAGATTTTAATTGTATTTCTATGATTCTACAGACCTTGGCTGGGAACCTGAGGCTCAACAAAATTGTTCCCAATTGGGCCCCACACTTCCTAAGGCCGGCGCTGGGTGACGTTTTGGGCCGAGACCCTTCTTCCCAGCTATATCTAACTCTCTCTTGAAAACATCCAGTGAATTGGCCTCCACTGCCTTCTGCGGCAGAGAATTCTGAGATGCTTGATCAATGGTGTTTTATCATTAATGTCTTATTATTATTAATGTTTAGTGTTTTCTGAGTCTTTCGTAACTGTCACTGTATGTCATGTTGTTACTTGTGGGCGGAGCACCAAGGCAAATTCCTTGTATGTGAATACTTGGCCAATAAACTAAAGGGCCTGTCCCACTTGCATGCGATTGCATGCGACTGGCGCGACCAAACGTGGTCGCTTGAGGCGTACGGGCACTGTATGTCCGCGTGGAGCCGGTCCCACTTCCAAGCGCGGAGGAGTATGGAGTTGTGCGGGGCTCCGAAAATCCCGCACTGTCCAAAAATTCCGCGCACCAACGGCCTGTCGGCCCGCAGGCGTATTGAGGGCGTACACAGCGTCTTGACGGCGTACGCAGCGTCTTCACGCCGTACGCAGCGTCTTGACGGCGTATGCCTAGCGCGTGGCGTTGTGGGATGACGTCACCGCCCGGCGTGGCGTTGCGTGATGACGTCACCGCCTGACACCGTGCGACGTCCAAATACAGTCGGCCCGCCTCCTGCCCAGCTGATTGGTGAGTATGACGTAAATTACGTCATGAGCGAACTTAGCGCGTACTTACCGCGCACTCCGCTTCCGTTTGGTCGCGCCAAACGCATGCAGTCGCATGCAAGTGGGACAGGCCCTTTACTTACTTACTTACTTAATCGGCCCTCTGCAAATTGCCCCTAGTGTGTAGGGAGTGGATGAGAAAGTGGGATAACACGGAACTAGTGTGAACGGGTGATCGATGGACTCGGTGGGAGGAAGAGTCTGTTTTCACGCTGTATCTCTAAACTAATCTAAAAAGCAGCCAGCACATCCATCCTAGTCTCCCAACGGCTGGTTAGTATGTAGAGGATGTACCTTAGTCAAGCATTTGTAACCCAGGGAAGGCCTGTATTGTTAAACACTTTACAACTGAATAGTGTTAAAGGATTGTGATCGGTTAGTCTCATTATAAATATATTACAGTAGAAAGGGACAAATTTACCAGGGAAGGGGCTTTTAATCTATGTACATGAGATAGATATTTGGCAGATATTTGGAGTTATTATATTACGGGACATAACCTTGAAAAACAATATCAAGAATGTGAATTATAATTCAACCATGCACATCTAATTTCAGATTTTTTTAAAGTAATTCATCGCCTCTCCGAGCCCAGCTGGGAAGAAAATCTGTCTTCCTTGGAATTATTTGTATATATTTCCATCAAGAAAATAACCACATCACTTGCGGGCATATTTTACTTGGCTTCATGCTGAGGAAGGTATACAACATGAAGATAGAAAGATGTGCTCTCCAATACAATGCGTTTGTTGTCCTGACAAGGATTTGGATGGCACTCGTTGTGAAGGTAAATCCTTCTGACAAAACAGATTATGTTTGGAGCTGAGGCTCTTTTGTTTTGAGTCGACCAGAAACGCCGCCCATTCCGTCTCTCCAGAGATGCTGCCTGCCCGCTGAGTTACTCCAGTATTTTAGAGTGCAGCGTAGGTTTACAAGGTTAATTCCTGGGATGGCAGGACTGTCATATGCTGAGAGAATGGAGCAGCTGGGCTTGTATACTCTGGAGTTTAGAAGGATAAGAGAGGATCTCATTGAAGCATATAAGATTATTAAGGGTTTTGATATGCTAGAGGCAGGAAACATGTTCCCGATGTTGGGGGAGTCCAGAACCAGGGGCCACACAGTTTAAGAATGAGGAGTAAGCCATTTAGAACGGAGACGAGGAAACAACACTTTTTCTCACAGAGAGTGGTGAGTGTGGAATTCTCTGCCTCAAATGGCGGTGGAGGCCGGTTTTCTGGATGCTTTCAAGAGAGAGCTAGATAGGGCTCTTAAAGATAGAGGAGGCAGGGGATATGGGGAGAAGGCAGGAACGGGGTACTGATTGCGGATGATCAGCCATGATCACATTGAATGGCGGTGCTGGCTCGAAGGGCCAAATGGCCTACTCCTGCACCTATTGTCTATTGTCCATTGTCTATTGCTTCTCAATGCCCCAACTTTGAGCAAGAGACTTTCTTTGTCTACCCGATCTCTTCCTCTCATGTTGCCAGGACTTGAGGTCCTGAGCGAAAGGGAGAGGTTGAGTAGTACAAAATCACGAGAGGAATGAATAGTCTTTTTCCCCAGGGAAGGGAAATCAAGAACTCGAGGACATTGATTTAAGGTGAGAGGGATAAGATACAATAGGAACGTGAGGGGCAACGTGTCCATTCAGAGGGTGGTGGGTGTACGGAATGTGCTGGTATCGACCCGGAATGTCACCTATCCATGTTCTCCACAGATGCTGCCTGACCCGCTGAGTTACTCCAGCACTCTGTGAAACGTCACCTATCCATGTTCTCCACAGATGCTGCCTGACCCGCTGAGTTACTCCAGCACTCTGTGAAACGTCACCTATCCATGTTCTCCACAGATGCTGCCTGACCCGCTGAGTTACTCCAGCACTCTGTGAAACGTCACCTATCCATGTTCTCCACAGATGCTGCCTGACCCGCTGAGTTACTCCAGCACTCTGTGAAACGTCACCTATCCATGTTCTCCACAGATGCTGCCTGACCCGCTGAGTTACTCCAGCACTCTGTGAAACGTCACCTATCCATATTCTCCACAGATGCTGCCTGACCCGCTGAGTTACCCCAGCACTCTGTGAAACGTCACCTATCCATGTTCTCCACAGATGCTGCCTGACACGCTGAGTTATCCAGCATTTTGTGTCCTTGTGGCCGGAGATAGTTGAGGCAGGCAGGCTGGTGAATCTGTGGAATTCTTTGCCACAGACGGCGGTGGAGGCCAAGTCAATGGCTATTTTTAAGGCAGAGATAGATAGATTCTTGATTGTCAGGGGATGGCCAGATAGATCAGCCACGATTGAATGGCGGAGTAGGCCTGATGGTCCGAAGGGCCTAATTCCGCTCATGAACTTGTGAACTACCAAAAACAGAATTACCACGTTTGCCAATGTAATCGTTGAGAAAGAACAGCAGATGCTGGAAAAATCGAAGGTAGACAAAAATGCTGGAGGAACTCCGCGGGTGAGGCAGCATTTATGGAGCGAAGGAAAAGGTGACGTTTCGGGTCGAGACCCTTGAAGGTGAGGCAGCATCTGTGGAGCGAAGGAATAGGTGACGTGTCTCCACAGATGCTGCCTCACCCGCTGAGTTTCTCCAGCATTTTTGCCTACCGCCAATGTGGTGGTTGAGAATTTAATTGTGGCAGCGGTGTAAATCACAACAGCCCAGCAGGGGAATGATAGGGACCATTTATAGCTCTCACTTCCATTCGACTCCTTCTTTATGTAACAGGGCACTCTGCACATTGCAAACCCAACAGTGATGTAGATGCACGCCTGCTTTTCCTCAAGCAATCATTAAAATATTTCCAGCTGCTCTTAAAAAAAATAAATCACAAAACTCTTGGATGAAACAAACTGATAATCGAAATTGTATTGCGTGCAAGAAAATGTAGATTTAGCGAAGGTGAACGTGACAGATTTGCGCCGATGAATAAACTCTCTTTTACTTCTCCGTGGCATATTTTGGATTAAAAAGTGTTATTGCATGTTTTGCCAGCAGGAAGTCTAACTTCATTACGATGCCCCAGTGGTAGCTCACGATGGCTTTTACACACGTTACTTCAAAAGGGGCAGCTGACCTTGCGGGTGACCTTGAGTCAGCAGCAGTACTCTGATTCAGAGGGTTGGAGACACACACACCCCACTCTGGCAGCTCATACGCACAAACATCTAGCGACGGTTATTTCAGGGCTCTGCTGAGTACACGCTGCGTCATTAGACGGAGTCATAGAGGCATCCATAGAAACATAGAAAATAGGTGCAGGAGGAGGCCATTCGGCCCTTCATGCCAGCACCGCCATTCATTGTGATCATGGCTGATCGTCCGCTATCAATAACCCGTGCCTGCCTTCTCCCCATATCCCTTGACTCCACTAGTCCCTAGAGCTCTATCTAACTCTCTCTTAAATCCATCCAGTGACTTGGCCTCCTCTGTGGCAGGGAATTCCACAAATTCACAACTCTCTGGGTGAAAAAGTTTTTTCTCACCTCAGTCTTAAATGACCTCCCCTTTATTCTAAGACTGTGGCCCCTGGTTCTGGACTCGCCCAACATTGGGAACATTTTTCCTGCATCTAGCTTGTCCATAGTTGGTGAGAGGACGGTTCAGTTTCCTGAACCGATGTAATGGAGCCCCAAGGGCCTGTCCCACGAGGCAATGGAATTCACCAAAGTCAGCACCGGCGGCAACCAATGCCATCCTGGCGACAACCTACGACAGCACCTACGTCAGGACAAGAAAAGCTACGACAAGCCCACGGTCGCCGACTGTGGGCGAAAAGTTTTGAACATTTCAAAATCCAGTGGCGACTAGAAAAACGCTGCGACTCTTTGGGCGGCTGAGGAGACGATTCACGACCATATAGGTGACACCCCGGCCACCGTATGGCGACCACAAATAATCGTTTTACATCTAAATGTCATTTTATATGTGTTTCTTTCCAATGCTTTTAATGTTTTATGTAAAGCACTTTGAATTACCTTGTTGTTGAAAGGTGCTATACAAATAAACTTGCCTTGCCTTGCCTTGCCTTGCCTTGCCTTGCCTTGCCTTGCCTTGCCTTGCCTTGCCTTGCCTTGCCTTGCCTAAAAAAATCGCCTAAGTGGGACAGGCCCTCCAGGCTGCTGCAGGGCCTCCAGCACTGCTCACTTTAATGGAGCCCCAGGCTGTAGTGAGGCCTCCATCATTGCCCCCTCTAATGGAGCCCCAGGCTGTAGTGAGGTCTCCAGCACTGCCTGCTCTAATGTAGCCCCAGGCTGTAGTGGGGCCTCCAGCACTGCCCGGTCTAATGGAGCCCCAGGCTGCACTGGGGCCTCCAGCACTGCCCCCTCTAATGGAGCCCCAGGCTGCACTGGGGCCTCCAGCGGCCCACTCCGCCCACACCTCGACCCGCGAATATGCCGTCCCCTCACATCCCGCGACCACCAGTCAGAAGCCGTGCCCGGGGGCGCCTCACGTAGGCAGTGTTATTAAACATTAATAATAAAACAGAGGACAGCACAACATTTACCAACATAACCTCGTAGCACCTGAGACCCGGGTTCAATCCTAATCTCGAGCACTGTCTGTGTGAAGTTTTCACGTTCTCCCTATGACCGTGTGTGTTTTCTCCGGGTGCTCCGGTTTCCTCCCACATCCCAAAGACGTACAGGTTTGTAGGACAATTGGTTAAGAAGGAACTGCAGATGCTGGAAAATCGAAGGTAGACAAAAATGCTGGAGAAACTCAGCGGGTGAGGCAGCATCTATGGAGCGAAGGAAATAGGCAACGTTTCGGGCCGAAACCCAAGGGTTCTACTCTGCCATTCAATCATGGCTGATCTGTCTTTCCCACTCAACCCCATTCTCCTGCCTTCTCCTCATAACCCCTGACATCTGTACTAATCAAGAATCTATCTATCTCTGCCAGGGGAGAGGGTCAGGAGATAAGGAAAGGTAAGGTAATATCTCCAAACTTCCTCTCCCCTCACTCTCAGCGAAGAAGGGTCTCGACCCGAAACGTCACCCATTCCTTCTCTCCAGAGATGCTGCCTGACCCGTTGAGTTACTCCATCATTTTGTGCCTATCTATGGTGTAAACCAGCATCTGCTGTTCCTTTCTACATGTGATGAATGAGTGAATGAATAAGTTTGTTGGCCAAGTATTCACATACAAGGAATTTGCCTTGGTGCTCCTCCCGCAAGTGACAACATGACATACAGTGACAGTTAGGAATGACACATAAAACATTAAACATTAACAATAAAACATTATTGATTAAACATGTGAATTAAATAAAATACCAAAGCAAAAGGAGGCTACAGATTTTTGGTTATTGAGTAGAGCAACTACTCGTGGAAAAAAACAGTTTTATGTCTGGCTGTGGCAGCTTTGACAATCCGGAGTCGCTTTCCAGAGGGAAGTGATTCAAAGAGTTTGTGGCCAGGGTGAGAGGGGTCAGAGATGATCTTGCCCGCTCGCTTCCTGGCCCTTGCAGTGTACAGTTCATCAATGGAGGGAAGGTTGCAACCAATAACCTTCTCTGCTGATCGGACGATTCGCTGCAGCCTCCAGGTGTCGTGCTTGGTGGCTGAGCCAAACCAGACCATGATGGAGAAGGTGAGAGGGGAGTGCTTGGCAGAGGGGTGGAGTCAGAGTAAAACGGCTAGAGGTGAAAAGGAGAGCAAAGGGTGCCAGATAAAAATAGGAGAGGAGGGAAATGTGAATCTGGAGGGAGGGATATGGGAATGTTAATTATCCAGACTGTGCAGGATAGAGCTAGTGTACGAGGTGATCGCTGGTCGTTGTGGATATCTTTAAGAGCCCTATCTAGCTCTCTCTTGAAAGCATCCAGAGAACCGGCCTCCACCGCCCTCTGAGGCAGTGAATTCCACAGACTCACAGCTCTCTGTGAGAAAAAGTGTTTCCTCGCCTCCGTTCTAAATGGCTTACCCCTTATTCTTAAACTGTGGCCCCTGGTTCTGGACTTCCCCAACATCAGGAACATGTTTCCTGCCTCTAGCGTGTCCAAACCCTTAACAATCTTATATGTTTCAATGAGATCCCCTCGTTCTCCCCGTGACCTGTGTGGGTTTTCTCCGAGATCTCCGGTTTCCTCCCACACTCCAAAGACGTGCAGGTTTGTAGGTTAATTGGCTTGGTGTAAATGTAAATTCTCCCTGGTGGGTGTAGGATAGTGTTAATGTGCAGGGATCGCTGGTCGGCGCGGACCCAGTGGACCGAAGGGCCCTGTATCTCTAAACTAAATTAAATTAAAGTAAGCGTGTAACTCGAAAGCGATAAGATGGGATAAAAGGCGGCAAGGTGCCAAGGGCGGGTTGGAAATGTGAAACATTTCCCTTATCTGAACGACCTTTAAGAACTCTTTGGAAAATTCCTCACGTGCCTCATCCCCTCACCAAAGCCAACGTGTTATCTGATGCCCTGTGGCACACAGCTCGAAATGTGTTTCACCAACAATCTATGCTCATCCTGAATCTAATTACAGCATTACAATCCACGTGACAGTTCCCAAGTAATTTAAACTATCTTTTTAGCCCAGATAGACACAAAAATGCTGGAGTAACTCAGTGGGACGGGCAGCATCTCTGGAGAGAAGGAATGGTCGACGTTTCGGGTCGAGACCCTTCGTCAGCCCAGGGAGACTTTCAGGAAACACTTTTTCACACAGAGAGTTGTGCATTTAGTTTGGAACTGTGCAAGAAATGTAATTGAAATGAGTTTAATTAGTCTAATTCATTTTAATCAGTGACAGATTGTAAATGTGTAGGAAGGAACTGCAGATGCTGGTTTACAATGGGCAGACACAAAATGCCATGTTAGATTATTAAGGGTTTGGACACGCCAGAGGCAGGAAACATGTTCCTGATGTTGGGGGAGTCCAGAACCAGGGGCCACAGTTTAAGAATAAGGAGTAAGCCATTTAGAACGGAGACGAGGAAACACTTTTTCACACAGAGAGTTGTGAGTCTGTGGAATTCTCTGCCTCAGAGGGCGGTGGAGGCCAGTTCTCTGGATACTTTCAAGAGAGAGCTAGATAGGGCTCTTAAAGATAGCGGAGTCAGGGGATATGGGGAGAAGGCAGGAATGGGGTACTGATTGGGGATGATCAGCCATGACCACATTGAATGGCGGTGCTGGCTCGAAGGGCCGAATGGCCTACTCCTGCACCTATTGTCTATTGTCTATGCCTAGTGTAAAAGAGAAAATATTGGAGTAAGTGAGCGGGTCAGGCACCATTTCTGGAGGGAACGGAGAGGCGGTGTGTTGGGTTGGGACTCTTCTTAAATCTCTCCCCTCAAGCCTGTGCCCTCTAGTTTTAGAATCCTCTACCCTGGGAAACAGACTGAGCGTTCACTTTATCCATGCCCCACATGATCTTGTACATCTCAATAAGGTCACCCCTCAGCCTCCTACGCTCCAAAGAAAAAAAGTCCCAGCCTATCCAACCTCTCCCTTATTCTTAAACTGTGGCCCCTGGATCTGGACTCCCCCAAAATCGGGAACATGTTTCCTGCCTCTGGCGTGTCCAAACCCCTAATAATCTTACATGGTATTTTGTGTCTGCCCATTGTAAACCAGCATCTGCAGTTCCTTCCTACACATTTACAATCTGTCACTGATTAAAATGAATTAGACTAATTAAACTCATTTCAATTACATTTCTTGCACAGTTCCAACCTCTCCCTGTAACTCATGCCCACAATAGACAATAGGCAATAGGTGCAGGAGTAGGCCATTCGGCCCTTCGAGCCTGCACCGCCATTCACTGTGAACACAAGCCCAGGTAACACCCTGTATCTCATCTTTCCAGCCTTGAAACATGATCACCACTTTTTGTGTGAAAAAGTTACCCCTCAGATTCCTATTAAATCATTCCCCCCTCACCTTAAACCTACGTCCTCTGGTCTTCGATTCCCCAACTCTAGGCAAG
This sequence comes from Amblyraja radiata, assembly GCF_010909765.2. NCBI lineage: Eukaryota > Metazoa > Chordata > Chondrichthyes > Rajiformes > Rajidae > Amblyraja > Amblyraja radiata. The sequence continues at coordinate 113,511,105 of NC_045960.1, read as the reverse complement.
AGACTCTGTGCATCCTAACCTGATCTATTCCTCCTATGATTTTATTCACCTCTTTCAGATCACTCCTCATCCTCCTGCACTACAAAAAATAGTACTAGTTTGTTCAACCTTTCCCTATAGCTCAGGCCCTTGAGTCCTGGAAACATCCTCGTAAATCTACTCTGCACCCTTTCCAGCTTGACAACATCTCTCCTATATACATAGCGGTGTTGGCCCGAAGGGCCGAATGCCTACTCCTGCACCTATTGTCTATTGAAACGTCGCCTCTTCCTTCTCTCCATAGATGCTGCCTCACCCGCTGAGTTACTCCAACATTTTTGTCGACATGCTCAAACCATGATGTGATCAAGCAGGCCCAGCTGTCGATCAACTGGCACACAGCAGACAGGATAATTTTTCATTAACTTGAATCATTTTGCAGACACCAAAATAAATAAAGGACCAGTTAAGGCATCACAAACATCTTCTTCAAACGCTTTGAAAATCCCTTACATTGAAATATTCTTGTGAAGTACAAAATTAGTCCTCAAGGGCCAGAGGGTTTTCTAAGCATGGCTGGGCATGTATTTAAAGACACACTTAGACCTCATAGAATAACAAATGACATTTTTAGTAGATTTTGCAGCAAGACTAATCATAAAAATCCTAAGTCCGCACCAATTCATTAGTTTCCTTTGCAGCCAACAGCTTTCCATCATTATTAATGCAAAATCTGGGCCACAAATATTGCGAGGAAGTCTGAAAGTGTTTAATAAATCACAGCACTGTAAAGGTTCTTTCAACACATCAAATTAAAAAAGTAAACCTCTTAAAAACGACATCATCGTTCAAGTTTCCAGGGCTCCCATTATAGTGGGCGCTAAAGGAAGAGCAAACTCAGCATTATTTCAAACAAGTGCGTTGGGCTATCAGTGATGTAGTCTTGTGATAAATCTATGGCCTCGGTAATGCGACATTAGAAAATTAAAATCCCTTCACCACTTACAAGGGAAGAGGCAGAATTTAGCCCAGTGCGTTAGAAACATAGAAAATAGGTGCAAGAGGAGGACATTCGGCCCTTCGAGCCAGCACCGCCATTCATTGTGATCATGGCTGATCGCCCCCTATCATTAACCCGTGCCTGCCTTCTCCCCATATCCCTTGACTCCACTAGCCCCTAGAGCTCTATCTAACTCTCTGGAGCAGAGAGGTGGGGATGGAGTAAAGGCTGGCAAATGATAGAGATGTGCGGGGCAAGTGTTTTACACAGGGTGGTGAGTACCTGGAACACGCTGCCAGCAATGGCATAAGACAATAGACAATAGGTGCAGGAGTAGGCCATTCAGCCCTTCGAGCCAGCACCGCCAGCGCCTTTACTTTCTGAGGAGGCTCAAGAAAGCTCACTTGTCCCCCCAGATCCTGACCAACTTTTACCGCTGTACCATCGAAAGCATCCTGACCACCTGCTTCACGGTATGGTACAGCAGTTGCACCGTAGCTGACAGGAAGGCACTACAATGGGTGGTGAAAACCGCTCAGTACATCATCGGTGCCCCGCTCCCTGCCATGGATGCCCTCCACTGAAAACGGTGTCTGAGACGGGCCGGAAAGATCATCAAAGACCCCTCCCACCCTAACCATGGACTGTTTGCCCTCCTCCCATCAGGGAGGCGGTACAGGAGCCTCAGGTCTCGTACAAGTAGGATGAGGAACAGCTTCTACAACAACACTATCACATTGCTGAACTCGGAGTCCCGCCGATAGATTTCTCCAGTCTCTCCGTCCACATTGTTTGCTTATTCTGTATTTTTATTTCTATATCGCACTATTACTACGGACTGACGCTAAACTGCATTTTGTTGTATCCATACTTGTATCTGTGCAATGACAATAAAGTTGAATTGAATTGAATTGAATCATCCCCAATCTGTACCCCGTTCCTGCCTTCTCCCCATGTCCCCTGACTCCGCTATCTTTAAGAGCCCTATCTAGCTCTCTCCTGAAAGTATCCAGAGAACCTGCCTCCATCGCCCTCTGAGGCAGAGAATTCCACACTCACCATTCTCTGTGAGAAAAAGTGTTTTCTCCTCTCCGTTCTAAAGGGCTAACTCTTTATTCTTAAACTGTGGCCCCTGGTTCTGGACTCCCCCAACAACGGGAACATGTTTCCTGCCTCTAGCGTGTCCAAGCCCTTAACAATCTTGTACGTTTCAATGAGATGCCCTCTCATCCTTCTAAACTCCAGAGTGTACAAGCCCAACCGCTCCATTCTCTCAGCATATGACAGTCCCGCCATCCCGGGAATTAACTTGGTGAACCTACGCTGCACTCCCTCATGGCGATGGAGGCAGGCACGATAGTGGCGTTCAGAAGGCTTTCAATTAGGTACATGGATATGCGGCAACATTGATCTCATGCAGGCAGAGGAGATTAGATGATCTTGATATCATGTTTGACACAAATATTATGCGCCACAGAGCCTGTCCCTGTGCTGTACAGTTCTATGTTTAAAGTGATACCCGGAGTATAAAGGGAAGGCCAAGAACTGCAGATGCTGGAGAAATCGAAGGTAGACAAAAATGCTGGAGAAACTCAGCGGGTGAGGCAGCATCTATGGAGCGATGGAATAGGTGACGTTTCGGGTCGAGACCCTTCTTCAGACTGATGTGGGGGCAGGGGAACGGGAAGGAAGAGGCGGAGTCAGTGGGCTGTGGGAGAGCTGGGAAGGGGAGGGGAAGGAGGGAGAAAGCAAGGAATACCTGAAATTGGAGAAGCTTGGGTAGTTTACACCCCAGCGGTACGAACATTGACTTCTCCAATTTCAGGTAGTCCCTGCTTTCTCCCTCCTTCCCCTCCCCTTCCCAGCTCCCCCACAGCCCACTGTCTCCGCCTCTTCCTTTCTTCTTCACATCAGAAGAAGGGTCTCGACCCGAAACGTCACCTATTCCTTCGCTCCATAGACGCTGCCTCACCCGCTGAGTTTCTCCAGCATTTTTGTCCCCCTTCGATTTTTCCAGCATCTGCAGTTCCTTCTTAAACACTTGAACTACAATGTTCATAGGGTTGGGTTGAAGGCTATCCAAGCAGAAATTGACTGCATTAGTGGCATAAGTAATTTGCGATAGTGCCGTGCGTTTGGCACATCGATGTCAAACGGGTTAGTGACACTGCGCGGAGGAGTATGGAGAAATCACTGCGGTTTTCAGCACAGGTTGGACATGGGGCCGCAGCAATGCTGACACCACTTGGTGCCTGTTTTTTTATCTCCCTTGCCTTGTCCTCGTCGATGTCATTAAAAATGGCCTTGCGCAGAGGACACATATGCAAGCGATAAGCTTCTGATTAAAAATAGAAGTGGCCCATTTTGCTGCAGAGAATTCAGTTTCCACGTCTCTCAGCTATCTGAAACTGAAGACGAGTCGGACATTTCTGTGACGCGCAAAGGAAATTCCTATTTTCAACCCACTCAGATTCCAGTCTGAAACATAGAAAATAGGTGCAGGAGGAGACCATTCGGCCCTTCGAGCCTGCGCCGCCATTCAATGTGACTATCTAACTCTCTCTTAAATCCATCCAGTGACTCTGTGGCAGGGAATTCCATAAATTCACAACTCTCTGGGTGAAAAAGTTTTTTCTCACCTCAGTCTTAAATGACCTCCTTTTTATTCTAAGAATGAAGAAGGGTTTCGACCCGAAACGATGCCTATTTCCTTCGCTCCCTAGATGCTGCTGCACCCGCTGAGTTTCTCCAGCATTTTTATCTGCCTTCGATTTTCCAGCATCTGCAGTTCCTTCTTAACCACTCAGGTTCTGTTCAGTTAATGGGGAACTGAGAGAGGTTTCTGAGGCAATGATATCAACAACCTTCCTGACCACCCATTACAATGACAATAGACAATAGGTGCAGGAGTAGGCCATTCGGCCCTTCGAGCCAGCACCGCCATTCAATGTGATACATAGATACATAGAAAATAGGTGCAGGAGTAGGCCATTCGGCCCTTCGAGCCTGCACCGCCATTCAATACGATCATGGCTGATCATCCAACTCAGTATCCCGTACCTGCCTTCTCTCCATACCCCCTGATCCCTTTAGCCACAAGGGCCACATCTAACTCCCTCTTAAATATAGCCAATGAACTGGCCTCAACTACCCTCTGTGGCAGAGAGTTCCAGAGATTCACCACTCTCTGTGTGAAAAAGTTTCTTCTCATCTCGGTCCTAAAGGATTTCCCCCTTATCCTTAAGCTGTGACCCCTTGTCCTGGACTTCCCCAACATCGGGAACAATCTTCCTGCATCTAGCCTGTCCAACCCCATAAGAAATTTGTACGTTTCTATAAGATCCCCTCTCAATCTCCTAAATTCTAGCGAGTATAAGCCAAGTCTATCCAGTCTTTCTGTGGCTGATCATCCACAATCAGTACCCCGTTCCTGCCTTCTTCCCATATCCCCTGACCCTGCTATTTATAAGAGCCCTATCTAGCTCTCTCTTGAAAGTATCCAGAGAACTGGCCTCCACCGCCCTCTGAGGAAGAGATTTCCACAGACTCACAACTCTGTGTGAAAAAGTGTTTCCTCGTCTCCGTTCTAAATGATTTACTCCTTATTCTTAAACTGGCCCCTGGTTCTGGACTCCCCCAACATCGGGAACATGTTTCCTGCCTCTAGCGTGTCCAATCCCTGAATAATCTTATATGTTTCAATAAGGTTCCCTCTCATCCTTCTATCCCTCCAAACCTGTCCTATCCATGTGCCTGTCTAACTGTTTCTTAAACGTTGGGATAGTCCCAGCCTCAACTATCTCATCTGGCAGCTTGTTCCATACACCCACCACCCTCTGTGTGGAAAAGGTACCCCTCATATTGCTATATTAAAGAAGGAACTGCAGATGCTGGATAATCAAAGGTAGACAAAAATGCTGGAGAAACTCAGCGGGTGAGTTTCTCCAGCATTTTTGTCTACCTCAGATTCCAATGAAATCTTATCCCCTTTACCTTAAACCCATGTCCTTTGGTCCTCTGGGCAAGAGACTCTGTGCATCTACCTGATCTATTCCTCTCATGATTTTGTACACTTTCCTGCTGTACGACTGACTCTATGACCAGATCACATTGGGTCACCAGAGGAACTCTTTCTTCCAATGTGTTTGACCATTTCAACATGGCACCACATTCCTCACCCAAAATGCCACGGAGAGAAGCTGATATGTAATTTGAGATGTCTTGGCTCAACTGCAGATTCCTCCTGCTCATCTCGATTTTAGATTTTTCAATTTGCCTTCAAAAATCAATATTTGCTGTGCTTCTCAATCTCACTGAGTGGAGATGTACTCTGCGTAAAATATAATGGCAGTGCTTGTTGGAGCTCCGTCATCGGAACCCCGGGACAATGCTCCTGGAGAACGGGACAGCACCCAATGTTAATCATAACCTCGCTTTACTCTACAACGAGCCAGGAGTGGCACTCACTGTAGAGTAAACTCCACAATGTTCAACCCAACTCACAACGTGCACCACCACACTCGGGTACAGCCTCTTGCCCGCTGTTATCAGGTGACTGAATAGTCTTTCCATAAAAGAGACACAAAGCACTGGAGTAACTCAGCGGGTCAGGCAGCATCTGTGGAGGACATGGGCAGGCGATGTTTTGTGTCGGGACCCTTCTTCACACTCCAGTTCAGGCCCTTGCATAAGCTGCATTTGTTCCATAGAACTAAGGGGGGGCCCGGCGTGGAGGGGGAGGGGGGGGGATTGCCGAGAATAAAGAGTCATATGGTCATAGGTGAAAGGTGCAGAATTAGGCCATTCAGCCCATCAACCTACATAGTTTGCACGTTCTCCCTGTGACCTGGAGCACCCGGAAGAAACCCACGTGAGCCCAGGGAGAACGTACAAACTCTGCATAGACAGTACCTGTGGTCAGGGGTGCCAGTGTGCTGCCCATTGCTATGTTTGCTGTGGGACCCTGTCACTTACTCTAAATAACATTTGGGTCTTTTTGTATGCAGGCTGGAGTTACTCCGTGGGACAGGCAGCATCGCTGGAGAGAAGAAGGAATGGGTGATGTTTTGGGTCAAGACCCTTCTTCAGACTCTGATTCCATGAGTCTGGAGAAGGGTCTCAACCCTAAACGTCATTCCTTCTTCTCTCCAGAGATGCTGCCTGTTCCACTGAGTTACTCCAGCAATAGACAATAGACAATAGGTGCAGGAGTAGGCCATTTGGCCCTTCGAGCCAGCACTGCCATTCAATGTGATCATCCACAATCAGTACCCTGTTCCTGCCTTCTCCCCATATCCCCGGACTCTGCTATCTTTAAGAGCCCTATCTAGCTCTCTCTTGAAAGTATTTCAGAGAACCGGCCTCCACCGCCCTCTGAGGCAGAGAATTCCACAGACTCACAACTCTCTGTGAGAAAACATGTTTCCTCATCTCCGTTCTAAATGGCTTACCCTTTATTCTTAAACTGTGGCCCCTGGTTCTGGATAACATCGGGAACATGTTTCCTGCCTCTAGCGTGTCCAAACCCTTAACAATCTTATATGTTTCAATAAGATTCCCTCTCATCCTTCTAAACTCCAGAGTATACAAGCCCAGCCGCTCCATTCTCTCAGCACATGACAGTCCCGCCATCCCGGGAATTAACTTGGTGAACCTACGATGCACTCCCTCAATAGCAAGAATGTCCTTCCTCAAATTAGGGGACCAAAACTGCACACACTACTCCCGGTGTAATAAGAACCCACTCAGATTCTGTTCAGTTAACGGGGAACTGAGAGAGGTTTCTAAAGCAACGATATCAACAACCTTTCTGACCACCTATTGCAATGATACAAGGGGCGGGAGATTGCAACCTTCACGTGGCCCACCCTGTTTCGGACTCCCCCAAAATCGGGAACATGTTTCCTGCCTCTGGCGTGTCCAAACCCTTAATAATCTTACATGGCATTTTGTGTCTGCCCATTGTAAACCAGCATCTGCAGTTCCTTCCTACACATTTACTATCTGTCACTGATTAAAATGAATTAGACTAATTAAACTCATTTCAATTACATTTCTTGCACAGTTCCAAACTAAATGCACTTTACGTTCACCAGAGATTCTCTCATCTCCGCTGTGAAATGGCTTCATTTTGCTAAAAGCGGATTGCCACTAATCACTGCCCCAGTATGTCTTTATCTTCGTGTTATTTTTGATCTCAGGTTGAGATCCCAGTCTCCATTCGTTTGCTGCATATAAGATTACAAACAAAATCGATGCAAATCTCAGAATAAAACTTTGTTTAGGTGCAACATACGGAAAAATACTTTAAAAAGACTGAAGGGAGACAAAAATGCTGGAGAAACTCAGGGGGTGAGGCAGCATCTATGGAGCGAAGGAATAGGTGACGTTTCGGGTCGAGACCCGAAACGTCACCTATTCCTTTGCTCCATAGATGCTGCCTCACCGGCTGAGTTTCTCCAGCATTTTTGTCTACCTTTGATTATTCCAGCATCTGCAGATCCTTCTTAAAATGAATGAAAATATCTTACCTCAATCACCCTGGAGTCAAAGTCTTCATACGTTTCTGCAAATTAAAAATAGAACTGTTCACTTCCAGGAATTCTGACAATACGATGTCAATACAGAGCTGATCACCAAACTAAAACTAACTGCTGGAGTAACTCAGCGGGTCAGGCAGCATCTGTGGAGAACATGGATAGGTGACGTTTCACAGAGTGCTGGAGTAACTCAGCGGGTCAGACAGCATCTGTGGAGAACATGGATAGGTGACGTTTCACAGAGTGCTGGAGTAACTCAGCGGGTCAGGCAGCATCTGTGGAGAACATGGATAGGTGACGTTTCACAGAGTGCTGGAGTAACTCAGCGGGTCAGGCAGCATCTGTGGAGAACATGGATAGGTGACGTTTCACAGAGTGCTGGAGTAACTCAGCGGGTCAGGCAGCATCTGTGGAGAACATGGATAGGTGACGTTTCACAGAGTGCTGGAGTAACTCAGTGTTGTTTTTGTGCATTGTCTGGGGAATTCTCTGCCTCAGAGGGCGGTGGAGGCAGGTTCTCTGGATACTTTCAAGAGAGCTAGATAGGGCTCTTAAAGATAGCGGAGTCAGGGGATATGGGGAGAAGGCAGGAACGGGGTATTGCTTGGGGATGATCAGCCATGATCACATTGAATGGCGGTGCTGGCTCGAAGGGCCGAATGGCCTACTCCTGCACCTATTGTCTATTGTATTAACTGGCATCTATAGTTCCATGATTATAAGTCTTTGATTATGTTGGCTGCTTTTCTGAGGCAGCTTGAGAGAATTGTAGGGGCACTTGAGACTGTTACATTAGTACTAGGATTACTTCATTCATAGGATACAAATCCAGCGCAGAATAGGTCCCCAATTGAAAGACAATCTATAACCTCAGTAGGGGGCGCTGCACTGGCAGCAGCCTGTCGGCAGCGTGTCCGTCTTTTTTTCAACTTTTTATTTTTTTTTAGTATGTTTAAAAGTGTGTTTTTAATGTTTCTTTGTGTGTTATGTGTGGGGGCTGGTGTGGGGGGGGGGTGAGGGGGAAACCGTTTCGGCCGCCTCTTCCATGGAGAGGCGACTTTTTCAGGTCGCCTCCCCCGTGGCCTAACAGCATGGATCGGCGCGGACTTTCCCGGAGACGCGCCCGGAGCTTCAGCGGCGGGCATAGCGTGGACTCTCGGCGTGGAGCGGGTGAGACCTCGCTGGAGGGGAGCGCTCCGTTACGCTGGCCGGCAGCCTGAAGCCGTAGTCTGCAGAACTCCAGCTGGTGCGGCGTCTACAGCCCGGGATCTCACGTTGGGGACCCGGGTGGAAGAAGAAGCTTCCACCGCCGGCCCGCAGCCATCTTCTACCGCGGGCGCGGTATGGACTTACAATCTCCCCTGGAGGGGAGCTTCGACCGCCGGCCCTGCAGACTGCGGTGCTTCCGGCTGCGGCACGGCAGGTACTTTAAAACTTTGACCGCCGGCCTGCGGCCTACACCAGCCTGAAGCCGCGGTCTCTGGTTGGGAAGAGCCGATCCTGGACTCATCTTGACTTTGACTTTGTCCCTTACCATCTGGACGCCCGCAGCAACGGCTGTGGAGGGTGGTGGTCCCGACCACGGGGGAAAATGGAGGAGGACTGGCCAAGCTCTGTGCCTTCCACCACAGTGATGAATGCTGTGGTGGATGTTTGTGTAAAATTTTTATTGTGGTTGTGTTCTTTATTACTGTACCGCTGCTGGCAACCCAAATACCACCGACCTTGGTTGTGTGGCAATTAAATTATTGCAATTATTTCAATTAAAAATTAAATTATTTCAATTAATTAATAACAAGTGGGACGTCATTCAGTAATGGTTGAATCATTAGAATTGTTTTTTTATAAATGGCAATAACTTTTCAGATACATTATAACACTTAATAAACTTAGAAGTCCAAACCCTTAATAATCTTATATGTTTCAATGAGATTCCCTCTCATCCTTCTAAACTCCAGAGTATACAAGCCCAGCCGCTCCATTCCATGGACATGATGCAAGTACAGGCAATTCCGGTGCACCACAATTTGCATTATGCCCATGCAGAATACACAGAACACTATCCAACCATTGGATTGCGAGTCATGGAATCATAGAGCATGGAAACAGGCCCTTGGCCCCAACATGTCCCTGCCGACCAAGATGCCCCATCTAAGCTGGTCCCATTGCCCTGCGTTTGACCCATATCCCTCTAAAACGTTATTGGCTTATTGGTTATCAACCTTCCCTCCATTGATGAACTGTACACTGCAAGGGCCAGGAAGCGAGCGGGCAAGATCATCTCTGACCCCTCTCACCCTGGCCACAAACTCTTTGAATCACTTCCCTCTGGAAGGCGACTCCGGACTGTCAAAGCTGCCACAGCCAGACATAAAAACAGTTTTTATCCACGAGTAGTTGCTTTACTCAACAGCCAAAAATCTGTAGCCTCCTTTTGCTCTGGTATTTTATTTTCACATGTTTAAAAATATAACGTTTTATTTTTAACAGTCTGCTGTAAATCGTGTTTTTATCCTTTTGTGAGCAAAGTACCAAGGCAAATTCCTTGTATGTATACATACTTGACTATTTGTATTCATTCATTCATTCATTCATTCATTCATTCATTCATTCATTCATTCATTCAATCCATGTACCCGTCTATGTGTCTATGGAATTTGGTGACACAAAGAACTGCAGATTCTGAAATCTTGAGCAAAATACAAAGTGCTGGAGGAACAACAGGTCAGGCAGCAACTGTGGAGGGAATGGACAGATGACGTTTTGGTTCGGGACCCTTCTTCAGACTAAAAAATGGGCCCCGACCCAAAACATTATCAATCTTTTGCACACTGTGAAACGTCACCTATCCATGTTCTCCACAGATGCTGCCTGACCCGCTGAGTTACTCCAGCACCCTGTGAAACGTCACCTATCCATGTTCTCCACAGATGCTGCCTGACCCGCTGAGTTACTCCAGCACTCTGTGAAACGTCACCTATCCATGTTCTCCACAGATGCTGCCTGACCCGCTGAGTTACTCCAGCACTCTGTGAAACGTCACCTATCCATGTTCTCCACAGATGCTGCCTGACCCGCTGAGTTACTCCAGCACCCTGTGAAACGTCACCTATCCATGTTCTCCACAGATGCTGCCTGACCTGCTGAGTTACTCCAGCACCCGGTGAAACTAGAGATATGGAAGGGTACAAAGAGAATGCAAGATGGGAAAAGGACAGATCAAAGCGGACGATGATGAAGGGAATATAGAATGGGTAATTGTTGGCTGAGGGAACATCACCTGACCCGACCCAACCGCTTTAGATAGAGCTGAGTTAGATAGAGCTCTAGGGGCTAGTGGAGTCAAGGGATATGGGGAGAAGGCAGGCATGGGTTATTGATTGGGGACGATCAGCCATGTTCACAATGAATGGCAGTGCTGGCTCAAAGGGCCGAATGGCCTACTCCTGCACCTATTTTCTATGTTTATTTGCTGTTTTATTTCAGATTTTGACCATCTGCCATTTTGTGGCTTTGCAGTAAAACCTTCTGAATGTTATTGACTTCCAATTTGATTCAGGTTGCTTGGGGCTACAACCTATCAAATTCCACCTGAATAGTGAGAATGTTGTCCCCTGTCTGGAATTTTGTAAAGTTTTAAGTCTCATGTCAGCTCAAGATTTAGAAAAACTTGTACATGCCTTTATTACTAGTAGGCTAGATTATTGTAACGGTCTCCTTGCAGGTCTTCCAAAAAAAAACTGTCAGGCAGCTACAGCTTGTTCAGAACGCTGTTGCTAGAGTTCTAACAAAGACCAAAAAATGTGAACACATGACACCAATTCTTAAATCCTTACATTGGCTCCCTGTATGTCAGAGAATTGATTTCAAAATCCTGCTGCTCACCTATAAATCACTACATGGTTTAGGACCAAAGTATATCACTGACATGCTTCCACTATATAAGCCTTCTAGACCGCTAAGATCTTCTGAAACCAATATGTTAGTGATTCCCAGAGTAAATACAAAACATGGGAAAGCAGGATTTAGTTACTATGCAACAAATAGCTGGAATAAACTTCCTGAAGATTTAAGACTTGCCTCAACTTTGACCACTTTTAAAACAAGACTGAAAACTTTTATGTTTACTTTAGCTTTCAGCTAAATCTTAACTACATTGCACTTTTAACTTTTGCACTTTTTATAATGCATTTTTAATTTGCTTTTCTTTTCTTTTAATTCTTCTATTTTATTTCATTTTATTATTTCATTTTATTGTATGACATGTTTTTATGTGATGCACTTTGAGTCTGCCTCGTGTATGAAATGTGCTATATAAATAAAGTTGCCTTGCCTTGCCTTGCCTAAGTCGACTTTCATGTGGCTAAAACTGCAATTTCATAGCCACACGTTCGCAATGAAGAAAGCACGGGAGTCAAAATGTCATTAGCAAAGAGTAAAATTGCCTTTATGCTGGCCTTAAATCTTATGATGAAATTTGTTAGCTAAAGTCTGTGAAAGGTTCATAAAAGCAATGAGAACGCCAGCGTGAGTTGACCATTTGTTACACCATGGTCTTTTCAGAATGTTGTAAATGCTATTTCACCATTGATGTTTTTTACTGGATCAATATTGCATTAAAGTTTTATGATGATGGTTGTTAGTTATGGATTAGTACACAAAGGAAGGGAACTTTTGATCAATAACCTGGCAATCTGCTTCTTACTCTGATACAGTCTGGCATTAATCCACATTGAATGAACTAATCCCATTATATCTCAAAGAAACAAAAAACCCTCAGTACATTATTGAACAAAGGATTGTGTTTAAAATGAATGAACTGCAGAACAAAGTGGAACAGAAGATCAATTAGTTTAGTGGAGGCACATGGAACTGCAGAGTGCTGGAGTAACTCAGCGGGTCAGGCAGCATCTGTGGAGAACATGGATAGGTGACGTTTCACAGAGTGCTGGAGTAACTCAGCGGATCAGGCAGCATCTGTGGAGAACATGGATAGATGACGTTTCACAGAATGCTGGAGTAACTCAGCGGGTCAGGCAGCATCTGTGGAGAACATGGATAGGTGACGTTTCACAGGGTGCTGGAGTAACTCAGCGGGTCAGGCAGCATCTGTGGAGAACATGGATAGATGCGGGATAGTTATCTAAATCAACATGTAGAGGAACCAACGAGAGAGCAGGCTATTTTAGACTGGGTATTGAGTAATGAGGAAGGGTTAGTTAGCAGTCTTGTTGTACGTGCCCCCTTGGGCAAGAGTGACCATAATATGGTTGAGTTCTTCATTAGGATGGAGAGTGACATTGTTAATTCAGAAACAATGGTTCTGAACTTAAAGAAAGGTAACTTTGAGGGTATGAGACGTGAATTGGCCAAGATTGACTGGCAATTAATTCTAAAAGGGTTGACGGTGGATATGCAATGGAAGACATTTAAAGACTGCATGGATGAACTACAAAAATTGTTCATCCCAGTTTGGCAAAAGAATAAATCAGGGAAGGTAGTGCATCCGTGGATAACAAGGGAAATCAGGGATAGTATCAAAGCGAAGGATGATGCGTACAAATTAGCCAGAAAAAGCAGCATACCGGAGGACTGGGAGAAATTCAGAGACCAGCAGAGGAGGACAAAGGGCTTAATTAGGAAAGGAAAAATAGATTATGAAAGAAAACTGGCAGGGAACATAAAAACTGACTGCAAAAGTTTTTATAGATATGTGAAAAGAAAGAGATTAGTTAAAACAAATGTAGGTCCCTTGCAGTCAGAAACAGGTGAGTTGATCATGGGGAACAAGGATATGGCGGACCAATTGAATAACTACTTTGGTTCCGTCTTCACTAAGGAAGACATAAATAATCTGCCGGAAATAGCAGGGGACCGCGGGTCAAAGGAGTTGGAGGAATTGAGTGAAATCCAGGTTAGCCGGGAAGCGGTGTTGGGTAAATTAAATGGATTAAAGGCCGATAAATCCCCAGGGCCAGATAGGCTGCATCCCAGAGTACTTAAGGAAGTAGCTCCAGAAATAGTGGATGCATTAGTAATAATCTTTCAAAACTCTTTAGATTCTGGAGTAGTTCCTGAGGATTGGCGGGTAGCAAACGTAACCCCACTTTTTAAGAAGGGAGGGAGAGAGAAAACGGGGAATTACAGACCAGTTAGTCTAACATCGGTAGTGGGGAAACTGCTAGAGTCAGTTATTAAAGATGGGATAGCAGCACATTTGGAAAGTGGTGCAATCATTGGACAAAGTCAGCATGGATTTACAAAAGGTAAATCATGTCTGACGAATCTTATAGAATTTTTTGAGGATGTAACTAGTAGCGTGGATAGGGGAGAACCAGTGGATGTGGTGTATCTGGACTTCCAGAAGGCTTTCGACAAGGTCCCACATAAGAGATTAGTTTACAAACTTAAAGCACACGGCATTGGGGGTTCAGTATTGATGTGGATAGAGAACTGGCTGGCAAACAGGAAGCAAAGAGTAGGAGTAAACGGGTCCTTTTCACAATGGCAGGCAGTGACTAGTGGGGTACCGCAAGGCTCAGTGCTGGGACCCCAGCTATTTACAATATATATTAATGATCTGGATGAGGGAATTGAAGGCAATATCTCCAAGTTTGCGGATGACACTAAGCTGGGGGGCAGTGTTAGCTGTGAGGAGGATGCTAGGAGACTGCAAGGTGACTTGGATAGGCTGGGTGAGTGGGCAAATGTTTGGCAGATGCAGTATAATGTGGATAAATGTGAGGTTCTCCATTTTGGTGGCAAAAACAGGAAAGCAGACTATTATCTAAATGGTGGCCGACTAGGAAAAGGGGAGATGCAGCGAGACCTGGGTGTCATGGTACACCAGTCATTGAAAGTGGGCATGCAGGTGCAGCAGGCAGTGAAGAAAGCGAATGGTATGTTAGCTTTCATAGCAAAAGGATTTGAGTATAGGAGCAGGGAGGTTCTACTGCAGTTGTACAGGGTCTTGGTGAGACCACACCTGGAGTATTGCGTACAGTTTTGGTCTCCAAATCTGAGGAAGGACATTATTGCCATAGAGGGAGTGCAGAGAAGGTTCACCAGACTGATTCCTGGGATGTCAGGACTGTCTTATGAAGAAAGACTGGATAGACTTGGTTTATACTCTCTAGAATTTAGGAGATTGAGAGGGGATCTTATAGAAACTTACAAAATTCTTAAGGGGTTGGACAGGCTAGATGCAGGAAGATTGCTCCCGATGTTGGGGAAGTCCAGGACAAGGGGTCACAGCTTAAGGATAAGGGGGAAATCATTTAAAACCGAGATGAGAAGAACTTTTTTCACACAGAGAGTGGTGAATCTCTGGAACTCCCTGCCACAGAGGGTAGTCGATGCCAGTTCATTGGCTATATTTAAGAGGGAGTTAGATGTGGCCCTTGTGGCTAAGGGGATCAGAGGGTATGGAGAGAAGGCAGGTACGGGATACTGAGTTGGATGATCAGCCATGATCATATTGAATGGCGGTGCAGGCTCGAAGGGCCGAATGGCCTACTCCTGCACCTAATTTCTATGTTTCTATGTTTCTATGACATTTCACAGTGCTGGAGTAACTCAGCGGGTCAGGCGGCATCTCTGGAAAGAAAGGAAAGGTGACGGTATCCTTGCTTTCTCCCTCCTTCCCCACCCCCTTTCGAGCTCTCCCACAAAGCCTACTGTCTCCGCCTCGTCCTTCCTTTTTCCCACCTCCCCCACCGACATCAGTCTGAAGAAGGGTCTCAATCCGAAACGTTGCCAATACTTCCTCTCCATAGATGCTGCCTCACCCACTGAGTTGCTCCAGCATTTTGTGTCTACTTTCGGATTGGAACCCTTCTTCAAATGTTCGGACCCATTTTTTTTCCCCAGAGATGTTGCCCGTCCCGCTGATTTACTCTAGCAGAGGTTGGTACGTTATGTTGCAGTTGTACAAAACGTTGGTCGAGGCCACCAAATGTGGCCACCTATCCATGTTCTACACAGATGCTGCCTGACCCGCTGAGTTACTCCAGCACTCTGTGAAACGTCACCTATCCATGTTCTCCACAGATGCTGCCTGACCCACTGAGTTACTCCAGCACTCTGTGAAACGTCACCTATCCATTTTCTCCACAGATGCTGCCTGACCCGCTGAGTTACTCCAGCACTCTGTGAAACGTCACCTATCCATGTTCTACACAGATGCTGCCTGACCCGCTGAGTTACTCCAGCACTCTGTGAAACGTCACCTATCCATGTTCTCCACAGATGTTGCCTGACCCACTGAATTACTCCAGCACTCTGTGAAACATCACCTATCCATGTTCTCCACAGATGCTGCCTGACCCGCTGAGTTACTCCAGCACTCTGTGAAACATCACCTATCCATGTTCTCCACAGATGCTGCCTGACCCGCTGAGTTACTCCAGCACTCTGTGAAACGTCACCTATCCATGTTCTCCATAGATGCTGCCTGACCCGCTGAGTTACTCCAGCACTCTGTGAAACGTCACCTATCCATGTTCCCCACAGATGCAGCCTGACCCGCTGAGTTACTCCAGCACTCTGTGAAACGTCACCTATCCATGTTCTCCACAGATGCTGCCTGACCCGCTGAGTTACTCCAGCACTCTGTGAAACGTCACCTATCCATGTTCTCCACAGATGCTGCCTGACCCGCTGAGTTACTCCAGCACTCTGTGAAACGTCACCTATCCATGTTCTCCACAGATGTTGCCTGACGCGCTGAGTTACTCCAGCACTCTGTGAAACGTCACCTATCCATGTTCTCCACAGATGCTGCCTGACCCGCTGAGTTACTCCAGCACTCTGTGAAACGTCACCTATCCATGTTCTCCACAGATGCTGCCTGACCCGCTGAGTTACTCCAGCACTCTGTGAAACGTCACCTATCCATGTTCCCCACAGATGCAGCCTGACCCGCTGAGTTACTCCAGCACTCTGTGAAACGTCACCTATCCATGTTCTCCACAGATGCTGCCTGACCCGCTGAGTTACTCCAGCACTCTGTGAAACGTCACCTATCCATGTTCTCCACAGATGCTGCCTGACGCGCTGAGTTACTCCAGCACTCTGTGAAACGTCACCTATCCATGTTCTCCACAGATGCTGCCTGACCCGCTGAGTTACTCCAGCACTCTGTGAAACGTCACCTATCCATGTTCTCCACAGATGCTGCCTGACCCGCTGCGTTACTCCAGCACTCTGTGAAACGTCACCTATCCATGTTCTCCACAGATGTTGCCTGACGCGCTGAGTTACTCCAGCACTCTGTGAAACGTCACCTATCCATGTTCTCCACAGATGCTGCCTGACCCGCTGAGTTACTCCAGCACTCTGTGAAACGTCACCTATCCATGTTCTCCACAGATGTTGCCTGACGCGCTGAGTTACTCCAGCACTCTGCAGTTCCATTGATCTTCTGTTCCACTTTGTTCTGCAGTTCATTCATTTTAAATACAATCCTTTGTTCAATATTGTACTGAGGGTATTTTGTTTCTTTGAGATATAATGGGATAAGTTCATTCAACGTGGATTAATGCAAGACTGTATCAGAGTAAAAGCAGATACTCCAAATATTCTGTTCAGTTTTGGTCCCCTGCTACAGGAATGATGTCATTAAGATGGAAAGACAATAGACAATAGACAATAGGTGCAGGTGCAGGAATTCTTAAACTGTGGCCCCGGGTTCTGGACTCCCCCAACATCAGGAACATGTTTCCTGCCTCTAGCGTGTCCAAACCCTTAGTAATCTTATATGTTTCAATAAGATCCCCTCTCATCTTCTAAACTCCAGAGTGTACAAGCCCAGCTGCTCCATTCTCTCAGCTTATGACAGTCCCGCCATCCCGGGAATTAACCTTGTAAACCTACGCTGCACTCCCTCAATAGCAAGAATGTCCTTCCACAAATTAGGGGACCAAAACTGCACACAATACTCCAGGTGTGGTCTCACTAGGGCTCTGTACAACTGCAGAAGGACCTCTTTGCTCCTATATTCGATTTCTCTTGTTATGAAGGCCAACATGGCATTTGCTTTCTTCACTGCCTGCTGTACCTGCATATTTACTTTCATTGACTGATAGACAATGACCCCCAGATCCCGTTTTACTTCCCCTTTTCCCAACTTGACACCATTTAGATAAAAGTTCAGAGAAAGGTTTATGAGGATGTTGCCAGGACTTGAGGGCCCTTGCCTGATAGATATAACAAAGAAACGAAAGATAAAGTTCAACCTAAGCTAAAAAGGATTATAATTCTTAATTAAATAATGGTGGATATACTTACATAAGTAAATGCTTGATATTGTGCCAAAATGATTTTTTTTTCATTTTAATATACTAATGCAGTTCTGATTTAAGTTAAATATTCAAGAAAGAATGGAGAGTTTCAGAAAAATACAAAATGAGTAACGATTTCAAATTGTGTTCCGTGACCTCTTCAAATGATGGGAGGAAATTAAAGGGCCTGTCCCACTTACAGGACTTTTTCGGCGACTGCCGGCACCCGTCATAGGTCGTTGCAAGTGGCCGAAAATGTTCAACATGTTGAGAATCCAGCGGCAACCAGAACAAGGTACGACTCTTTGTGCGACTACTCACGACCGTACAGGCTTCACCCCGCGACATGTCGCCTGTACGGTCGTGAGTCGTCTCCTCAGTCGCCCAAAGAGTCGTAGCGTCTTTCTGGTCGCCGCTGGATTTTCAACACGTTGAACATTTTCGCCGACCTGCCACGACCTATGACGGGTGCCGGCAGTCGCCGAAAAAGTCGCGTAAGTGGGACAGGCCCGTTAAGAAAGCAGGAAGGAAACTCATTACCGTTTAGTTTAGAGAGAAGTGCAGATGCTAGAAAAATCAAGGGTGGACAACAAGCTGGAGAAACTCAGCGGGTGAGGCAACATCTATGGAGCAAAGGAATAGGTGACATGTCACCCATCCCTTCACTCCATAGATGCTGCCTCACCCACTGAGTTTCCCCAGCTCGTTGACTACCTACATTTCAGTTTAGTTTAGTTTAGAGATACAACGCAGATGCAGGCCCTTCAGCCCACCGAGTCACCACTGACCAGCGATCCCTGCACACTGTCCTACACACGCTAGGGACAATTAACATTTATAGAAAGCCAATTAACCTGTACACTTTTAGACAATAGACAATAGGTGCAGGAGTAGGCAATTCGACCCTTCTAGCCAGCACCGCCATTCAATGTGATCATGGCTGATCATCCCCAATCAGTACCCCGTTCCTGCCTTCTCCCCATATCCCCTGACTCCGCTATCTTTAAGAGCCCGATCTAGCACTTGAAAGTATCCAGAGAACCGGCCTCCACCGCCCTCTGAGGCAGAGAATTCCAGAGACTCACAACTCTCTGTGAGAAAAAGTGTTTCCTCGTCTCAGTTCTAAATGGCTTACCCCTTATTCTTAAACTGTGGCCCCTGGTTCTGGACTCCCGCAACATCGGGAACATGTTTCCTGCCTCTTTGGAGTCTGGGGGGCGCCGTCGAGTATGGCTGCCCAGCCTGCAGCTGTCTGTCTTTTCACCCTTTTAAAAAATTTTTTAGTATGTTAAAAAGTTTCGTTTTGGAGGTCTAATCTTTTTTATGTGGGGGGGGGGGGGGGGGGGGGGAAGGGGGAAACTGTATTTCTCAGTCCCCATCTGGTCGGAGTTGTAGCTTTCCTCCGAGCCACATCTTCGCCCCTTCCTCGCGGCCTACCAACGGGCCTGGAGTGGCGTTTTCCTGCCGGGACGGGCCAGAACTTCAGCTTCGGCGGCGGCACAGCGCTGAAGCACCATCGCGGAGCGGGCGATACCTTACCCGGGTCGCCGTGCGGTAAGCTCCAGAGTGCTGAGACCGCAGACTCCAACATCGCTGAGCTGTGGTCGCGGAGCCTGCAGCCGCGGGCGGCATTGACTTTTAAACACCGCGGAGCCTGGGATCTCTCACCGAGATCGCCAATGTCGGAGCTCCGACCAGCGCGGCCTGTAGACTTCGGGAGCCGCGGTCTCTGGCAGCAAGCGGCTGTTCCAGATACTCCTGGCCGCTGAGAGTGTTCCCCCGATGCCGGAGCTCCATCATCCGGCTAGAGGGTGGGCTTAAAACATCGGGCCGCCGTCGCGGCGACTGCGGAGGCCTTAAATAGGCCCCGACTACGGGTGAACAACAGGAAGAGGACTGGCCTGGCCTTCCCTCACAGTGGGAACCATTGTGGGGGGATGTTAAATTCTTCTTTCAGGTGGTCACCGCGGCCCAAGATGGAGCCGATCCGCACTGGACGATCATTTCTCTTTCCTGTCCTATGTGTTGAGTACGTAAGCGGAAGATGGCGCTCCTGAGAGGGCGACGTCGCGGAGCTCTCAGAGTCAACCTGTCTCTTGTTATTTTGTGCCATACTACGGTAACAGCATGGTCAGCAAACGGCGTCTATGACCAGGCGAGCCTACTACGGCTGAGAGAGTGCAGTCCTTTTGGACATTTAGACCCGAGCACGTCTAACCCCCACCCTGAGCTAATACGCTACGGCGACTCGACGCTAGGCCGACACCCGGACAACGACAGGCCCAGGCGGAGACGCGGCAGACGGGGAGGGGCCGAACGACGACTCCGGCGCTTGGTTAGCAGTGGAAGGTTAGCCCTCCCGGTCATACTGTTTGCTAACGTCCAGTCTCTGGCAAGTAAGATGGATGAGCTCCATGCTCGGATCTCCACGCAGAGGGACTTACAGGACTGCTCCATGCTGTGCTTCTGTGAAACATGGCTGGGGGAAAGGACACCCGACCAGGCGATAACACCAGACGGCTACACGGCCTTCAGGGAGGACCGGAGCGCAGCGGACAGCGGCAAGACCCGCGGCGGAGGAACGGCCGTCCTCGTCAAACAAACCTGGTGTCCCGACTGTAAGCTTATTTCTAAATCTTGCTCTGAGAATGTGGAGTATCTAACTGTGAAGCTACGGCCGTTTTATCTACCCAGAGAACTGCAATGTATTATTGTGAGTGTCGTGTATATTCCCCCTTCCGCCAAAGAAGAGGCTGCACTCAGGGAGCTACAGTTTGTGACTTTCCCAACTAGAGGAAATAAGGTACTGGACCACTGCTACAGTAATATCAAAAATGCTTTTATAGCTGAACCAATACCCCACTTCGGCAAGTCTGACCACCTGGCAATTCGGCTCAAGCCCACCTACACCAAGAGGCTTAAGGCACAGCCAGTCACAGTCAGAACTGTTAACACCTGGACGGACAGTGCACAGGCTAGCCTGCAGGGATGTTTAGAGGCTACAGACTGGAACATCTTTAAGGTGGCCACAGATGACATTCATGAATACACAGAGGCTGTGAGTGACTACATCAGCTGGTGCACATCTATATGTGCCCCTCCCAGAACTGTGCGTGTGTTTCCAAACCAGAAACCTTGGTTCAATGGAAACATAAAACAGAAGATCAGGAAAAGGCAGGAAGCTTTTAAGTCAGGAGATCAAAGGGAGTACAAGAAAGCCCGGTCGGTACGAGCTACAGAAGTCCATCAGAGCTGCAAAGAGGGCTTATTCCCAATAACTTGAAAGCTTTTACCTAAGTAACAACACACGCAGTATGTGGCAGGGAATCCAAGCAGTCACAAACTACAAGAAAACAGTACCAACCACAGACCCCCAGGATGTCACCCTCCCAGACAGCCTTAATACCTTCGACACCAGGTTTGACAGACTGAACACAGACACCCCCTCAAAAGCCCCCTGCAACCCCACTGACACTGTTTTTCAGGTGACACCCACACAGGTCCTGAAAGCTCTGAGGCAGGTGAACCCCCACAAGGCTGTGGGACCAGATGGCGTCCCTCCTAAAGTTCTGAAGGCCTGTGCAGAACAACTCACTGGAGTGTATGTAGACATCTTCAATCTGTCTTTAAACCAAGCAGTGGTCCCCCGTATTTTTACATTTTCCACCATTGTACCAGTTCCAAAAAAAACAAACCCATCCACCCTGAATGACTTCAGGCCAGTGGCACTCACGCCAGTTGCCATGAAGTGTCTAGAAAAACTGGTTCTCACACATATCAATCACATGGTCCCGGGCACGATCGACCCCCTCCAGTTCGCCTACCGCCCCAACCGCTCAGTGGACGATGCAGTGGCCATTGCTCTACACCACATCCTGCAACACCTGGACAGCAGAGGAACATACGTCAGAACGCTGTTCCTGGATTACAGCTCGGCCTTTAACACCATTCGCCCGGGCAGGCTGACTGAGAAGCTGACACACCTCAGCGTCCCGACTCCCACCTGCAACTGGACCTTGGATTTCCTGACTGAAAGACCACAGGTGGTGAGGATGGGGAGGAGGGTGTCTGCAGAGCTCACCGTCAGCACAGGATCACCACAAGGCTGCTGTCTCAGTCCCAAACTTTTCACCCTGTACACACACGACTGTGTCTCCCCCAGGAAAACACCATCATTATTAAGTATGCGGATGATACCACCATCCTGGGCCTCATCAAGGGGGGGGACGAGTCGGGCTACAGGAGTCTGGTGAACGACATTCTTGCCTATGGTGAGGTGAACGACCTAAGCCTCAACACAGACAAGACAAGAGAAATAATAATGGACTTCAGAAAAAATCCACCCCCCCTGCAGCCCCTTATCATCAAGGGGACTGTGGTGGAGAGGGCTGACAGTTACAGATACCTGGGATTACAAGTAACATCAGATCTGAGCTGGACTTTGAACACTGTAGCCACAGTGAAAAAAGCCCAGCAGAGACTGTACTTCATCAGGCTGCTCAGAAAAGCTGGTCTGCACTGTCGCCCTCTCACCCAGGTCTACAAAGGACTGATAGAGAGCATCCTCACCACAGGCATCACAGTGTGGTATGGAAACACCACACAGACAGAGAGGAAGGCTCTGCAAAGAGTCATAAAGACTGCAGAGAGGATTATCAGAACGGAACTCCCCTCCATGGACATAATCTACACACAGCGCTGTCAAAAAAGAGCAGAGAGAATCATCAGAGACACACTACATCCAGCTCACTCCCTGCTCAAACACAAAAACTGCACATACAACCTCAGGCACAGACGAGCGGACAGTATCGCCACAAACAGAACACGCTTCTTCCCTGCCACAGTGAGACTCTTGGTCAAAACAAAATGAACTGATGTCCTGACCTACCTCATAGCATATCATATTATATCATATTATATTGTCTCCTGGGCCTGTGCAATTTACAATGCAATCGACACTTTTATATAGGGTTTGTGCAAGTTACAATGCTCTCACTTTCCCCTTTATATAGGGTTTTAGGCACTTTCTTTTCTATTTCTAGAGAAGTATATGTTTTTATAGATTATGTGTCTTTCTGTGTGTCTTTTTAATTTGACTTGATTTGACTCTCTGAACAACCGCACAAGAGTTCCTATGTGTGTAAGCACAAATGGCAAATAAAGTTTTTGACCTTTGACCTTTGACCTTACTTTTATTGGTATGCTGCAAATGGCAACTCAAATTTCACTAATGGTGCATGTGACAATAAATGTCCTTTGTCCTTTGCTCCTATGAGACTCGGTCTTTTTCCCAGAGAAGAGGAATCGAGATTCTTGATTCTCTCCTATCCCCACTTGTCCAACCACATCCGAGACGCCTCACGCACCTTTCAACTCTTTTACATGTTCCAAACTTTTGTCTGACCTTGCAAATCCAATCTGCTTGCCCTCGACTACCTTATGGAAAGGGTATTGTGAAGATTTACGAGGATGTTGCCAGGACTCGAGGGTGTGAGCTATAGGGAGAGGTTGGGGCAGGCTGGGACTCTTTTCCACGGAGCGCAGGAGGATGAGTGGTCATCTTTTAGAGGTGCACAAAATCATGAGAGGAATAGATCGGGTAGACGCACAGAGGAGGTAGTTGAAGCTGGGACTGTACCATCATTTAAGAAACAGTTAGACAGGTCCATGGATAGGACAGGTTTAGAGGGATATGGACCAAACATAGGCTGATGGGACTAGCGTAGAAGGAGCATGTTGGCCGGTGTGGGCAAGTTGGGCCAAAGGGCCTGTTTCCACGGGTGCAAGACTTTATGAATTTATGACTCATTAACTAACAGTGTATGTTTAAGAAAGAACTGCAGATGCTGGAAAAATCGAAGGTAGATAAAAATGCTGGAGAAACTCAGCGGGTGAGGCAGCATCTATGGAGTGAAGGAATTGGTGACGTTTCGGGTCGAGACCCTTCTTCAGACTGACCGAACAGTGTAGCTCATCTCAAATTTTAATGAAAGCGCAGCAGAAGTTACCAGATTCCTCGGACGTATGAATACTTAAATGTACAGAATAATTAACCATGATGTCTGAGCCGGAAGCATTGAGAGAATTTTCAGTGCATTGCAAATTAGAAAATAACCCAGAGGAGATTGAGAGAAAATCTGACACCACATTTCCTTAACAAAGGGATAATCACTTAAGAATGTTGGAAAAATTCAAAGATGGCTAAAAGGAAATATTGCCCATTGAAGTTTATCCTTCTGATGCAAGAATTCTCTCTGATTTCCCTGAGGTTCCTGTTATCTTCACGGGCAGCTTAATCACACGCCTTTTTTGGTTTGAAACTTTCCTTCAATGCAGGATAAATTTAGCTAAATAGATGGGAGGCACAGATACAGTTGACAGATAGAACCTTTCTCCCAGGATGGAAAAAATCAAATACTGCCGGGGCTGGTGGTGGAGAGAGATGCGATCGTGGCATTTAACACGTGGAATTCTCTGCCTCAGAGGGCGGTGGAGGCAGGTTCTCTGGATGCTTTCAAGAGAGAGCTAGATAGGGCTCTTAAAAATAGCGGAGTCAGGGGATATGGGGAGAAGGCAGGAACGGGGTATTGATTGGGGATGATCAGCCGTGATCACATTGAATGGTGGTGCTGGCGCGAAGGGCCGAATGGCCTACTCCTGCACCTATTGTCTATTGTCACTTGGGCGTCATTTGCGCGTCATCTACGCGACATCATTTACGCGCCACGACGCACGATGCGCGCATGGTGTGCATTACCCGGGCATGGTGCGTGGTGATGTAGGCAGTGACGCACGCATGGTGTGCATTACGCGGACATGGTGCGTGGTGATGTAGGCAGTGATGCGCGGTCGCCCCATGATTTTGGGACTCACAATATCTTCGCGTGCCACCTGCGTGACGTGCAAATGACGCCCAAGTTGGTTAGCTCCTTAACCTCCCTTCCGTTGACTCCATCTACACCTCACGCTGCCTCGGCAAGGCCAGCAGCATCATCAAGGACCAGACTCACCTCCGCTCACTCCCTCTTCTCCCCTCTCCCATCGGGCAAGAGGTACAGAAGTGTGAAAACGCACACCTCCAGATTCAGGGACAGTTTCTTCCCAGCTGTTATCAGGCAACTGAACCGTCCCTTGTTGGAGACCTTTGAACTTTCTTTAGTCGGACTTTATTGGACTTCAATGTTATATTTTCGCACTAAATGATGCACTCTTTATCCTTTGTTTAAGATGGAACTGCAGATGCTGGAAAGTCAAAGGTAGACAAAAATGCTGGAGAAACCCAGCGGGTGAGGCAGCATCTATGGAGCGAAGGAAATAGCCGACCTTTCGGGTCGAGTCAACCCATAGATGCTGCCTCACCCGCTGAGTTTCTCCAGCATTTTTGTCTACACTCCATCCTTTACCTTTGGACTTTGGACAGCGTGATTGTATTCATGTCTTTTTCTTCACTGGATAACATGCAAACAACACCTTTTCACTGTATCTTGATACACTTGACGATAACAAACTAATCTCCAGCTAAGTTTAATTTTCAGCTTTCCGCTTCGGGAACCCAATGTATTCTTCCCAGTGTGGCCCCTTTCTGTGAGATGAATTGTATGTATTACAAATATCTGTAATGCTCTATGCCAGGGGTGAGCAACCTTGTTTTGCAGAGGGGCCGGGACACATGTCCAACAATAGACAATAGGTGCAGGAGTAGGTCATTCACCCTCTAGTCCTGGCAACATCCTCGTAAATCTTCTCAACACTTTCCAGCTTGACTATATCTTTCCTATAACACGGTGCCCAGAACTGAACACAATATTCTAAATGCGGTCTCACCAACGTCTTATACAACTGCAACATGACCTCCCAACTTCTATACTCAATACTCTGACTGATGAAGGCCAATGTGCCAAAAGCCTTTTTGACCACCTTATCTACCTGTGACTCGACCTTCAAGGAACCATGCACCTGTACTCCTAGATCCCTCTGCTCTACAACACTACCCAGAGGCCGACCATTCACTGTGTAGATCCTGCCCTTGTTAGACGTCCCAAAATGCAACACCTCACACTTCTCTGTATTAAATTCTATCAACCATTCCTCCGCCCACCTGGCCAATCGATCCAGATCCTGCTGCAATCGTTCACAACCATCTTCACTATCTGCAAAACCACTCACTTTTGTATCACCAGCAAACTTGCTAATTTTGCCCTGTATGTTCTCATCCAAATCAATGATGTAGATGACAAACAGTAACGGGCCCAGCACCGAACCCTGAGGCACACCACTAGTCACAGGCCTCCAGTCTGAGAAGCAACCTTCCACCATCACCCTCTGCTTCCTTCCATGGAGCCAATTTGCTATCCATTCAGCTATCTCTCCTGGGATCCCATGCGATCTAACCTTCCAGAGCAGCCTACCATGCAGCACCTTGTCGAAAGCCTTACTGAAATCCATGTACACAACATCTACAGCTGAACTCAGCACGGTGGAGGTCTTATGAAATGGCTTCATGAGTAAAATCCGAGGGAAACCCAACAAAACCTCCATAGAACAAGAGAGAAGAGACTTGCAGTGACAATGAGGCTTTTTATATTCAAGAACGTCCACACTGGGTCTTTGAAACGGCAGAGAGTGTGAGAATGGACTCAAATTATTTAGTCTTCGGGAACAAAATGTTGCAATTGTATAAACAGTAACCGGTAACTTACTACCAAATAACTAGGTAGACAAAAGAAACTCAGTGGGCGAGGCCACATCTATGGAGCGAAGGAACGGTGACGTTTTGGGTCGAGACCCTTCTTCAGCCTCAACCCGAAACGGTCTGAAGAAGAGTCTCGACCTGAAACGTCACCTATTCCTTCGTTCCATAGATGCTGCCTCACCCGCTGAGTTTCTCCAGCATTTTTGTCTACCTTCGATTTTTCCAGCATCTGCAATTCTTTCTTAACCAAATAACTAGGGGTGGCACGGTGGTGCTGTGGTTGAGATGCTGCCTTACAGCGCCAGAGACCCAGTGTTCAATCTTTACTACGGGTGCTGTCTGTACAGCTTGTCCCTAGTGTGTAGGATACCGTTAGTGTACGGGGTGATCGCTGGTCGGTGCGTTCTCGGTGGGCCGAAGGGCCTGTTTCCGCACTTTTATACAAAGTCATGAGAGAAATCTTGACAATGAAACACTCTTCATTATTGGAACATTTGTTTAAGAAACATAGAAATTAGGTGCAGGAGTAGGCCATTCGGCCCTTCGAGCCTGCACCGCCATTCAATATGATCATGGCTGATCATCCAACTCAGTATCCCGTACCTGCCTTCTCTCCATACCCTCTGATCCCCTTAGCCACAAGGGCCACATCTAACTCCCTCTTAAATATAGCCAATGAACTGGCCTCGACTACCCTCTGTGGCAGGGAGTTCCAGAGATTCACCACTCTCTGTGTGAAAAAAGTTATTCTCATCTCGGTTTTAAAGGATTTCCCCCTTATCCTTAAGCTGTGACCCCTTGTCCTGGACTTCCCCAACATCGGGAGCAATCTTCCTGCATCTAGCCTGTCCAACCCCTTAAGAATTTTGTAAGTTTCTATAAGATCCCCTCTCAATCTCCTAAATTCTAGAGAGTATAAACCAAGTCTATCCAGTCTTTCTTCATAAGACAGTCCTGACATCCCAGGAATCAGTCTGGTGAACCTTCTCTGCACTCCCACTATGGCAATAATGTCCTTCCTCAGATTTGGAGACCAAAACTGTACGCAATACTCCAGGTGTGGTCTCACCAAGACCCTGTACAACTGCAGTAGAACCTCCCTGCTCCTATACTCAAATCCTTTTGCTATGAAAGCTAACATACCATTCGCTTTCTTCACTGCCTGCTGCACCTGCATGCCTACTTTCAATGACTGGTGTACCATGACACCCAGGTCTCGCTGCATCTCCCCTTTTCCTAGTCGGCCACCATTTAGATAATAGTCTGCTTTCCTGTTTATGCCACCAAAAGAACTGCAGATGCTGGAAAAAATCAAAGGTAGGCACAAAATGCTGGAGAAACTCAGCGGGTGAGGCAGCATCTATGGAGCAAAGGAATAGGTGACGTTTCGGGAACCGAAACGTCACCTATTCCTTCGCTCCATAGATGCTGCCTCACCCGCTGAGTTTCTCCAGCATTTTTGATGATTGAAACACGTCATTGGGATACAGATAGTGAGATATGTTGTTTTAATAAACAATGGACAATTGACAATAGACAATAGGTGCAGGAGTAGGCCAGGAGTAGCTCTCTCTTGAAAGCATCCAGAGAACCGGCCTCCACCGCCCTCTGAGGCAGAGAATTCCACAGACTCACAACTCTCTGCGGGGTGGAAGATTGCAACCTTAACGTGGTTCTCCCTGTTTCGACTAATGCAATCAACTCGACGCGCACAAACGGAAGATCAAATAGTACAAGTTGTCCCACAAATTTAGGTTGTGCACACCACACAAAAGAAGAAGGAGACAACTCTCTGTGTGAAAAAGTGTTTCCTCGCCTCCGTTCTAAATGGCACATATCAGATTCCATTTTAAGGTGACACTAAATTGCCATGTTACAACTGTAAGTAGAGCAGTCGTAAAAAAGGCAGCTTGCAGCTCAAAGTTCCATCAATATTTCTTTCCAAATTAGCATTAATTATAAAGTAAAACAAAACGGTGAATGACATTACTTAAATCTCGACAACTGACAGCAGAATGTGGATGCCAAATATGCAATTGTGCCGTACCTAGCCGAGAACAGAAATAGCTTGCCGTTGACATGATTAATTTGTGTGGACTATTTAAAGCTTGCAAAGCAACAAAAAGGAGGTAATTACGTCAACAATCTGGAACAAGCAGCCTTGGGCTGCACTTAGCGCAGGAACCATAGGCCTGATCACCAAGACAATCACTGCAGGTAGACCAAAATGCTGGAGGAACTCAGCGGGTGAGGAAGCATCTTCACAAGGCATTTGATAAGGTCCAAGAAAGGCAAGGCAGATGCAGTTTAATGTGGACAAATGTGAGGTTATCCACTTTGGTAGCAAAAACAGGAAGGCAGATTATTAACTAAATGGTGTGAAGGTGGGAAAAGGGGAAGTACAATGGGATCTGGGGGGTCCTTGTTCATCAGTCAATGAAAGTAAGCATGCAGGTACAGCAGGCAGTGAAGAAAGCGAATGGCATGTTGGTCTTCATAAAAGAGGAGTTGAGTATAGGAGCAAAGAGGTCCTTCTGCAGTTGTACAGGGCCCCAGTGAGACCACACCTGGAGTATTGTGTGCCCTAATAAAGTTTTGGTCCCCTAATTTGAGGAAGGATTAATTCCCGGGATGGCGGGACTGTCATATACTGAGAGAATGGAGCGGCTGGGCTTGTATACTCTGGAATCTAGAAAGACGAGAGGGGATCTTATTGAAACATATAAGATTACTAGACTAAGTGGGACCCGTTGGGTCCCAGCATCACACAGGAGGGCTGGTCCCCCAACGCAATATTCCACCTCTCCACCAATTCCAATATTGGTGGCCAGTAGGGGGGTGGGGGCTTTCTGGAGCGCTAGTATGGGTGTTGTGCGCTGAAGGAACTGGTTTACAGAGGGCTAGTATGGGCATTGTGGGGCGAATGGATTCTTGGGCAGGCGGCTCAGTCACTCAATCCTGTTGTGCTGGCAGCTCACTCACTCACAGCTGTTCCTTGAAATTCCATTTCAAGCAGGGTGCAAGGGCACCAAATTCAAGTGCAGTTTCATACCATTTCAAGCAGGGTGCAAGGACACTAAAGACAGCGAGTCGTGACCTCTCCCTCCCCCATCTTGCAGCGACTGAGCCACACCCACACTTCTGGGTTTTATAGTCCCTTCCACCAGAAGGGGCGTAGCTTTCATGACATGATTGACAGGAGAGAGAATCGCAACATCTTTTAAACCCTAATAACTTTTATTTTTCATCTATGGGAAAAATCCTCAGCACCTGATGAGCGGAGGGGGACTCTGAGTAAGATGGCCAAAAATCACAGCCGTACATGGTAGAGATTCTTCTAAAATCAATATAAAGCGCAAACAGGAAGTGGTCAAGATTAGACTTTTAATTATATAGAAGGCAAGGCAGCTCTAATTAGGCAAGGCAGCTCTAATCAGGCAAGGCAGCTCGCTTTAGCACTTTCAAAACCAAAGTCAAGGAAGCTCGCTTTAGCACTTTCAAAACTAAAGGCAAGGAAGCTTGCTTTAGCACTTTCAAAAGCAAAGGCAACACAGCTTTTGCACTTTCAAACCAAAACACACTTTTGCATTTTCAAACTACATTTTCAAACCACATTAAGGGCACTGACAGGTCAGTAAAACCCCCACTTACAGTTTAGTAGACATGTGTTCAGTGTTATTCACAGCTCAGACTGAGAATTACTACCTCTCGCTCCCCCATCTTGCAGAGAACTGGGGCACCTCCACACTTCTGGGTTTTATAGTCCCTCCGGAAGGGGCGTGGCCTTCAGGAGAGAGAATCTCAACATTTTTTAAATACTAATAACTGTTTTATTTTTCATCGATGGGAAGGATCATCGGCAACTGATGAGCAGAGGGGGACTGAGTAAGATGGCCAAAAATCGCAGCCGTAAGTGGTAGCGTTTTTCCTAAAATCAATATAAAGCGCAAACAGGAAGTGGTCAAGATCAGACTTTTAATTAAATAGAAGACAAGGCAGCTCTAATTAGGCAAGGCAGCTCTGATTAGTCAAGGCAGCTCTAATTAGGCAAGGCAGCTCTAATTAGGCAAGGCAGCTCTAATTAGTCAAGGCAGCTGTAATTAGGCAAGGCAGCTCTAATTAGGCAAGGCAGCTTGCTTTAGCACTTTGAAGGGTGGGCAACCTTGTTCTGCATAGGGGCCGGGACGCATGTCTGTGAGCGGATGGCGGGCCACATCTATCACGTGTACACACGGATCCCGCTCCCATCCCGCCCCGGATGGCAGGCATCAAATCACGTGTTCACAGAGCGTAGACAAAAATGCTGGAGAAATTCAGCGGGCGAGGCAGTCACATGCAATCCTTGTTGTCACTTGCGGGTGGAGCACCAAGGCAAATTCCTTGTATGTAAATACTTGGCCAATAAACTTATTCACTCATTCATGTCTCATCCGCTGAGTTTCTCCAGCATTTTTTTGTCTACCTTCGATTTTTCCAGCATCTGCAGTTCTTTCTGAAACGTGTTCACAGAAGGTGCGTGGCCGTGTCGGCGGCTTTCCACTGGATGCGGTACGGTCAGAGCTCGGCGCTCCGGATGATTTTGGGTTACGGGCTGCATTCGGTCCGGGGGCCGTAGGTTGCCAACCCCTGTTCTAGGTACATGCCTGGAGTATTGTGTGCAGTTTTGGTCCCCTAATTTGAGGAAGGACATTCTTGCTATTGAGGGAGTGCAGCGTAGGTTTACAAGGTTAATTCCCGGGATGGCGGGACTGTCATATGCTGAGAGAATGGAGCGGCTGGGCTTGTACACTCTGGAGTTTAGAAGCATGAGAGGGGATCTCATTGAAACATATAAGATTGTTAAGGGCTTGGACACGCTAGAGGCAGGAAACATGTTCCCGATGTTGGGGGAGTCCAGAACCAGGGGCCACAGTTTAAGAATAAGGAGTAAGCCATTTAAAACGGAGACGAGGAAACACTTTTTCTCACAGTGAGTGGTGAGTCTGTGGAATTCTTTGCCTCAGAGGCCGGTTCTCTGGATGCTTTCAAGAGAGAGCTAGATAGGGCTCTTAAAGATAGCGGAGTCAGGGGATATGGGGAGAAGGCAGGAACGGGGTACGGATTGGGGATGATCAGCCATGATCACATTGGCTCGAAGGGCTGAATGGCCTACTCCTGCACCTGTTGTCTATTGTCTATCGCCTGCTCTTGTGGCCATTGTGAAGCACACTCGAGGCGGCGTGGTGCATTCGACTAAAGTGGAACACATCAGGGCAACCCGGATAACAATGCTGACACGTCAATAAATCACTTCATAATCACAAGGGCAAATTGCCATGTGTGTGTGAAACTGTTAATACATTTAAATTCTACCCATGGGTGCAGATTGTGCTGCAATTAATCCCCCGAGGCTTTCTCTCTTGTGGAGTGATTGGAAAATGGAAATCAATTTAACTCATTTTGTCCAAGACAAATATTTTGGGACTGAAGTGATGCATGAAATGCCAAAAGCAACGTAATATTAAAATAAAATAAAAAATAAGAACACAGTTGATTCTAGGATACTTTCAACTATAAATCTATTATAATGTGAAACGATGAGCGGCACGGTGGCGCAGCTGGTAGAGTTGCTGCCTCACAGCACCAGAGATCCGGGTTCCATCCTGATCTCGGGTGCTGTCTGTGTGGAGTTTGCACGTTCTCCCTGTGACCATGTGGGTTTCCAAGGAGGGCTCTGGTACCCTCCAACACTCCAAAGACGTGCAGGTTTGTAGGTTCATTGGCCTCTGTAAAATTGCCCCTGGTGTGTAAGTGAGTGGATGCTTCAATAGGATAAAATAGAACGAGTGTGAGCGGGTGATGAATGGTCGGCGTGGACTCGGTGGGCTGAAGGGCTTCTTTCCATGCTGTATCTCCTAACTAAATTCAACTATTTGGATTCTTGTGAGTTAGGAGAAATGTAATAGTCAGTGTGAACCTTGAAGATGTGTCCCGACCTGAAACGTCACCTATCCATGTTCTCCACAGATGCTGCCTGACCCGCTGAGTTACTCCAGCACCTGGTATCTTGTTTTGTAAACGGGTATCTGCAGGTTCCATGTGTCTACATCTTTAACAGTGCTCTTGTCCATGTTCTCCACAGATGCTGCCTGACCTGCTGAGTTACTCCAGCACTCTGTGAAACGTCACCTATCCATGTTCTCCACAGATGCTGCCTGACCCGCTGAGTTACTCCAGCACTCTGTGAAACGTCACCTATCCATGTTCTCCACAGATGCTGCCTGACCCGCTGAGTTACTCCAGCACTCTGTGAAACGTCACCTATCCATGTTCTCCACAGATGCTGCCAGACCCGCTGGGTTACTCCAGCACTCTGTGAAACGTCACCTATCCTTGTTCTCCACAAATGCTGCCTGACCCGCTGAGTTACTCCAGCACTCTGTGAAACGTCACCTATCCATGTTCTCCACAGATGCTGCCTGACCCGCTGAGTTACTCCAGCATTTTGTGTCTACCACTACCGTGACATCCTCCTTAACCAACAATGCAACACCCCCTCCCCCATCCTCTTTTGCCCTCACCCCAGTCTCTCCTGAAGCCCCTGTACCCCTTTACATTGAGCTGCCAGTCCTGCCCCTCCCTTAACCAGGTTTCAGTCACGGCCACAAGGTCCCAGTCGCTCGTACCTATCCACGCCCTGAGCTCATGTTGTATGACAGTAGACAAAAATGCTGGTGAAACTCAGCGGGTGAGGCAGCATCTATGGTCTCGACTCGAAACATTGCCTATTCCTTCGCTCCATAGATGCTGCCTCACCCGCTGAGTTTCTCCAACATTTTTGTCTACCTTCGATTTTTCCATCAGGTTTCCTGCAGTTCTATCTAAACACTTCTCTTTCAACCCTGCGCTCTTCAAAAGCTGTTGGGTTTAAGATTCTGCACACGTCTGTGCATCACGCTGATGAGCTGCCTGGGATCTGTGATTGCAAACTGAAAACGCTGACTCTGCCAGTAAACTGGGACATTAGTGCTTTTACATTGGTAGCTTCAACATCAGCGAGTTGTCCCAAGGCACTTCACAGGAGCCGGGATCAGACAGAACGGGGAAACTAGGACAGATAGCCCCAAGCCCGCAAGCGGGCGGTGGGTGACGGGGGTGGGGGTGGAGGCAGATGTGATCGTGGTGTTTGAGAGGCTTTTGCATAGGCACATGGATATGATATGAATACGTTTATTGGCCAAGGGTATATACACATACAAGGAATTTGCCTTCATGCTCCGCCCGCAAGTGACAACACGACATGCAGAAAACCATTAAGAATAAAACATAAAACATTGAAACATAAAAACATATGCAGGGAATGGAGGGATATGGATCACGTGCCGGCAGATGAGAGTTGGTCTTGGTATCATTTTCTGCACAGATATTAAGGGCCGAAGGGCCTATTACTGTTCTATATTCTATCTAAATGACTCTGATTTAAGAATAAGGACTAAGCCATTTAGAACGGAGACGTGGAAACACTTTTTCTCACAGAGAGTTGTGAGTGTGGAATTCCCCTCAGAGGGCGGTGGAGGCCGATTCTCTGGATACTTTAGAGAGAGAGCTAGATAGGGCTCTTAAAGATAGCGGAGTCAGGGGATATGGGGAGAAGGCAGGAACGGGGAACTGATTGGGGATGATCAGCCATGATCACATTGAATGGGGGTGCTGGCTCGAAGGGCCGAATGGCCTACTCCTGCACCCATTGTCTAATGTCTATTGTCTAACAGAATTACTAGTCAGAATTGACAGCGGTGCTTTTAGAAACATAGAAAATAGCTGCAGGAGCAGGCCATTCGGCCCTTCGAGCCTGCACCGCCATTCAATATGATCATGGCTGATCATCCAACTCAGTATCCTGTACCTGCCTTCTCTCCATACCCCCTGATCCCTTTAGCCACAAGGGCTACATCTAACTCCCTCTTAAATATAGCCAATGAACTGGACTGACTTTTCAGTGTATCCCAGTGTACACTACCCTAGTGTACACGACTACTCCAGAGCACACTACCCCAGTGCACACTCTAGTGGTGCACACTCTGGTGGTGCACACTACTGCAGTGTACACTACTACCCCTGTGTACACTGCTACCCCAGGTGCACACTAGCATGGTGTATACCAGCGCTGTGTAATCTACCCCACGGCTAAATGATGAATCTGTAATCTAGAGGCCTGAGCCACTGTGGAGAGACAGTGGAAATCACACAGCAGCAGCTGAGCAATTTAAATTAAAATAACTAAATGAATCTGACTATGAGACCGCCGATCCGCTGTTTTGTTGTAAAAACCCCTCGAGATGTCTTTGCAATCCCGGCAATGTAGTTGACACATCACTGGTTGCTGTCATTGTGTTTGGAGGGACTAACAGATCTGAGACATGGTGGCATAGTGATCACGTGTTTAGAAGCCTGTATTACTGATCTGGGGTAAAGACAGAGTGCTGGAGTAACTCAGCGGGTCAGGCAGCATCTGTGGAGAACATGGATAGGTGACGTTTCACAGAGTGCTGGAGTAACTCAGCGGGTCAGGCAGCATCTGTGAAGAACATGGATAGGTGACGTTTCACAGAGTGCTGGAGTAACTCAGCGGGTCAGGCAGCATCTGTGGAGAACATGGATAGGTGACGTTTCACAGAGTGCTGGAGTAACTCAGCGGGTCAGGCAGCATCTGTGGAGAACATGGATAGGTGACGTTTCACAGAGTGCTGGAGTAACTCAGCGGGTCAGGCAGCATCTGTGGAGAACATCGATAGGTGACGTTTCACAGAGTGCTGGAGTAACTCAGCGGGTCAGGCAGCATCTGTGGAGAACATGGATAGGTGACGTTTCACAGAGTGCTGGAGTAACTCAGCGGTGTCTTTGTGTATTAACTGGCATCTGCAGTTGCATGATTATGTTGGCTGCTTTTCCGAGGCAGCTTGTGAGAATTGTAGGAGCACTTGAGACTGTTACATTAGTACTAGGATTACTTCACACATAGGATACAAATCCAGAGCTGAATAGGTCCCCAATTGAAAGACAATCTATAACAAGTGGGACATCATTCAGTAATGGTTGAATCATTAGAATTGTTTTTTTTCATAAATGGCAATAACTTTTCAGATGCATCATTATAACATATGTGGATGGAAAAAAATAGTTCATCCATCTTCGATCGTTGTACTCAAATAATTTAAAAAGCAATTACATATGGAGTTGCTGCAAAACCTGAAGCCTACACAATATCAGGTAAGAACATAGAACAGTACAGCACAAGAACAGGCCCGTTGGTCCAAGACACCTGTGTTAAACATGATGACAAGACCATCTCTTATCTGCCTGCACATGATCCATATCCCACCATTCGCTGCAGATCCATCTGCCTGTTCAAAAGCCTCTTACATTGCACTATCGTATCTGCCTCCACCCCCACCCCCACCCCCGGCAGCACGTTCCAGGCACCCAAAAAAGTTGCCCATCTATACATAATTAAAACTCTGATCTTGTTATCTTCCGGTTTGCGCTGCCTTTCTATTTGCGCAAAAATGGTTCACGATAGCGCTACAATTTTTGGCCAGTTCACTCACCGTTCTCTTGTTCTGCGATTCTGCCAAGTTTCGTTCCGGTCGGTTGAATTTCGTAAAAGTTAGCGAGGTTTAAAAACCGCGCACGCAGATCGATCTCTTCTCCTGCCAGTCAGCGCCGCGTGGATTAGTCTCTCTACCTGT
Source organism: Amblyraja radiata (assembly GCF_010909765.2). Lineage (NCBI taxonomy): Eukaryota > Metazoa > Chordata > Chondrichthyes > Rajiformes > Rajidae > Amblyraja > Amblyraja radiata. The sequence continues at coordinate 113,474,887 of NC_045960.1, read as the reverse complement.
CACTCCCCGGGACGGTCCGCCCTTTCCTGCGCCATCGCTTCTTTACTGGAGCTGAGAGTGGCCGGTGGAGGTTTCAAACCGGACTTCGGAGGGACCCAAAGCAGCCCTGCCCCAAAACGCCGCCCCGCCCTGGAGACCCAGCCCAGCCTGGAGTCGTAGATGTCACCAAACGGAAAGCGGAGACTCTGATCCCGGCGCAGGAGAACGACCAGCGACCAGCGACCAGCGCCTGCTGTGAGTCCCCATCGCACCACCAATTCCAGCCACTACCCCTCTGGTCACCCCCACTGGCTCCTCCCCCTCTCCCCTGTGATGCCCCCTGTCCCCCCTGGCTCTTCCCCATCTTTTCTCCGATCCCACTCCCCCCCGCCTACACACCCATCTTCCCCCACAACTTCCCCTCGCCAACACATCCCCCTGCCCACAAGCCCACACCCCCCACCCACACATCCCCCTGCCTATAGACACACACCCTCCACACACCACCCTGCCCCCACACACCCGCCCTCTCACTCTCACCCCCACAACCCCCCTTCCCCACACATCCACAACCCCCCTCCCCCCTCTACACGTCCCCGTCCACACACATAACTCCCCTCCTCCCACCCCATATCACCCCCCCCCCCCACCCCGCCAAACACCCCACTTCCCTCCCCTACTTCCCTCCCAAACATGAAGAGGATAGGGAGGGAGTGCGCCGCGCCTGTGCAGTTAGGGGCTATGGGTGAGTGGTGGAATATTGCATTGGGGGAACGGGTGAGTGGTGGAATATTGCATTGGGGAATGGGTTGCGTTGGGGGACCAGGCCTCCCGTGTGACTGGGACCCAACTGGTCCCACTTAGTCTCGTCTCCTTTAAACTTTCCCCCTCTCATCTTCGAGCTATCTTCGAGCCTGGGGAAACGGTTCTGTTCACCCGATCTGTGCTGAAGAAACTTTTAGCTTCCTCTCAATAAGAAGAACCAGTAAAGAGCTGACCAGCGCAATGCTAATAATGAAATTAATGAGGTCAGAAAAAAAGTTGAAACAAAATTTACGGATCCCATTTCAACGTTAACCAAGTCGCACCTCACTGTGGGCGGCTCGATTGTAATCATGTGTTGTCTTTCCGCTGACTGGTTAGCACGCAACAAAAAGCTTTTCACAGCACCTCGGTACACGTGACAATAAACTGAACTGAAATTAATTCAAAGCGCAACGTGCTGGAGGAACTCTGGGGGCATTTCAGGTTAGGACCTTTCTCCACAGATGCTGTCTGAACCGCTGAGTCCCTCAAGGACCTGTCCCACTTACGCAATTTTTTCGGCGACTCCGGCCCCCGTCATAGTCGCAGCAGGTGGCCAAAAATGTTCAACATGTAGAAAATCCAGCGGCGACCAAAAAAAGGCACGACTCTTTGGGCAATAGACAATAGTTGCAGGAGTTGGCCATTCGGTCCTTTGAGCCAGCACCGCCATTCAATGTGATCACCCCCAATCAGTACCCCCGTTCCTGCCTTCTCCCCATATTCCCTGACTACGCTATCTTTAAGAGCCCTATCGCGGGGTGAAGCCTGTATGGTCGTGAGTAGTCGCCCTAAGAGTCGTACCTTGTTCTGGTCGCCACTGGATTTTCAACATGTTACATAGAAACATAGAAAATAGGTGCAGGAGTAGGCCATTCGGCCCTTCAAGCCTGCACCGCCATTCAATATGATCATGGCTGATCATACAACTCAGAATCCTGTACCTGCCTTCTCTCCATACCCCCTGATCCCTTTAGCCACAAGGGCCACATCTAACTCCCTCTTAAATATAGCCAATGAACTGGCCTCAACTATCTTCTGTGGCAGAGAATTCTACAGATTCACCACTCTCTGTGTGAAAAATGTTTTCCTCATCTCGGTCCTAAAAGATTTCCCCCTTATCCTTAAACTGTGACCCCTTGTTCTGGACTTCCCCAACATCGGGAACAATCTTCCTGCATCTAGCCTGTCCAACCCCTTAAGAATTTTGTAAGTTTCTATAAGATCCCCCCTCAATCTTCTAAATTCTAGCGAGTACAAGCCAAGTCTATCCAGTCTTTACTCATATGAAAGTCCTGATCAGTCTGGTGAACCTTCTCTGTACTCCCTCTATGGCAAGAATGTCTTTCCTCAGATTAGGAGACCAAAACTGTACGCAATACTCCAGGTGTGGTCTCACCAAGACCCTGTACAACTGCAGTAGAACCTCCCTGCTCCTATACTCAAACCCTTTTGTTATGAATGCTAACATACCATTTGCTTTCTTCAGTGCCTGCTGCACCTGCATGCCCACTTTCAATGACTGGTGTACCATGACACCCAGGTCTCGTTGCATCTCCCCTTTTCCTAATCGGCCACCATTCAGATAATAGTCTACTTTCCTGTTTTTGCCACCAAAGTGGATAACCTCACATTTATCCACATTATACTGCATCTGCCATGCATTTGCCCACTCACCCAGCCTATCCAAGTCACCTTGCAGCCTCCTAGCATCCTCCTCACAGCTAACACTGCCCCCCAGCTTCGTGTCGTCCGCAAACTTGGAGATGTTGCATTCAATTCCCTCGTTCAAATCATTAATATATATTGTAAATAGCTGGGGCCCCAGCACTGAGCCTTGCGGTACCCCACTAGTCACTGCCTGCCACTGTGAAAAGGACCCGTTTACTCCTACTCTTTGCTTCCTGTCTGCCAGCCATTCTCTATCCACATCAACACTGAACCCCCAATACCGTGTGCTTTAAGTTTGTATATGTGTAACCTTGTTGAAAGCCTTCTGAAAGTCCAGATATAACACATCCACTGGTTCTCCCTTATCCACTCTACTAGTTACATCCTCGAAAAATTCTATAAGATTCGTCAGACATGATTTACCTTTCATAAATCCATGCTGACTTTGTCAAATGATTTCACCACTTTCCAAATGTGCTGCTATCCCATCTTTAATAACTGACTCTAGCAATTTCCCCACTACCGATGTTAGACTAACTGGTCTGTAATTCCCCGTTTTCTCTCTCCCTCCCTTTTTAAAAAGTGGGGTTACATTAGCTACCCTCCAATCCTCAAGAACTACTCCAGAATCTAAAGAGTTTTGAAAAATTATCACTAATGCATCCACTATTTCTGGGGCTACTTCCTTAAGTACTCTGGGATGCAGCCTATCTGGCCCTGGGAACTTATCGGCCTTTAATCCATTCAATTTACCTAACACCACTTCCCGGCTAACCTGGATTTCACTCAGTTCCTCCATCTCATTTGACCGCCGGTCCCCTGCTATTTCCGGCAGATTATTTATGTCTTCCTTAGTGAAGACAGAACCAAAGTAGTTATTCAATTGGTCTGCCATGTCCTTGTTCCCCATGATCAATTCACCTGTTTCTGACTGCAAGGCACCTACATTTGTTTTAACTAATCTTTTTCTCTTCACATATCTATAAAAACTTTTGCAGTCAGTTTTTATGTTCCCTGCCAGTTTTCTTTCATAATCTATTTTCCCTTTCCTAATTAAGCCCTTTGTCCTCCTCTGCTGTCCTCCTCTGCTGAATTTCACCCAGTCCTCTGGTAGGCTGCTTTTTCTGGCTAATTTGTACGCTTCATCTTTTGTTTTGATACTATCCCTGATTTCCCTTGTTATCCACGGATGCACTACCTTCCCTGATTTATTCTTTTGCCAAACTGGGATGAACAATTGTTGTAGTTCATCCATGCAGTCTTTAACTGTCTTCCATTGCATATCCACCGTTAATCCTTTAAGAATCAATCGCCAGTCTATCTTGGCCAATTCACGTCTCATACCCTCAAAGTTACCTTTCTTTAAGTTCAGAACCCTTGTTTCTGAATTAACAATGTCACTCTCCATCCTAATGAAGAACTCAACCATATTATGGTCACTCTTGCCCAAGGGGCCACGCACAACAAGACTGCTAACTAACCTTTCCTCATTACTCAATACCCAGTCTAGAATAGCCTGCTCTCTCGTTTGTTCCTCTACATGTTGGTTTAGAAAACTATCCCGCATACATTCCAAGAAATCCTCTTCCTCAGCACCCCAGCCAATTTGATTCACCCAATCTATATGTAGATTGAAGTCACCCATTATAACTGTTTTACCTTTGTTGCACGCATTTCTAATTTCCTGTTTGATGCCATCCCCAACTCCACTACTACTGTTAGGTGGCCTGTACACAACTCCCACTAGCGTTTTCTGCCCCTTAGTGTTTCGCAGCTCTACCCATATCGATTCCACATCCTCAACTTTTACTTTTCACCTTGCTAACTATTGCTTCTACCCTCATTTTACACCCCTCTCTCTACGCTCACACATTTAAGAAACCCTTTCCCTTTAACTCCATCCTCCACTATCCCATTCGACACCCCACCCCCCTTATTCAGTTTAAAACCACCCGTGTAGCAGTGGCAAACCTGCCTGCCAGAATGCTGGTCCCACACCTGTTAAGATGCAAACCGTCCCTTTTGTACAGTTCCCCCTTACCCCAAAACAGATCCCAGTGATCTAAGAATCTAAATCCCTGCCCCGTGCACCAGTTCCTCAGCCACACGTTCAGGTCCCATATCTCCCTGTTCCTGCTCTCGCCAGCACGAGGAACTGGAAGCAAACCGGAGATAACAACCCTGGAGGTCCTACTTTTCAGCATTTTTCCGAGCTCTCTAAAGTCACGCTGCAGAATATTCATCCCCTTCTTTCCGACATTGTTTGTGCCGACATGCACTACCACTTCCGGATGTTCACCTTGGCCCTTGAGGATTTTCTGCACTCTGTCCGTGACATCCTGGATCCTGGCACCAGGAAGGCAGCACACCATCCTCGAATCCTGTCCGTACATCTCACAATGGAGTCTCCAACTACAATGGCGTTGCCTGACGTTGGCCTTTTTGGTTTTGGCTCAACAGCCCTTTTTGCTTCACAAGCCAGTCCGCCGCTCGGTGTAATAACATCTTCTGTCCCGACAGCTTCTAAGTGGGTGAACCTGTTCACAAGAGGTACAACACCCGGGGACGTTTGCATTCCATGCTTCCCTCCCTTTCTTACTGTCTCCCACCTTCTCTCATGATCACAATAAATGGCGGTGCTGGCTGAAGGGCCGAATGGCCTACTCCTGCTCCTATTGTTTATTGACATTTTCCGGACACGTGCTGCGACTATGACAGATGCCGGAAAGTTGCCGAAAAAATCGCATAAGTGGGACAGGCCCTTGAGGCACACTGACAGCCTGGAGAGACTGTTGACCGGAGGGGCTGGCATGGGCTAGCTCCTCATGCCAGCAGGATCCATCGCTAATCAGCATTTTGGATCCGCCCATATATTGTCACGGAAGGAATCGACTATGAATAAGAGAACTAGCACAGCAATTGACAGAGCAGCAGCCCTGACAGGACATAAGCTACGAAGCTGCATCTGTGGCTGGGAAAAGATAACATCAGAGAAGGGTCTCAAGATCCACCAGGGCAGGAAAAAGTGCCTGGGAGAGCCTGGTGAGGGGCCTCGCATTGACCATTTCCTTCTAAGAGGTAGGCCAAATCAGTGGTGAAGCCCAGTGGCAGGACAACCACCACAGTCTACAGGGTATCAGCACCCCAGGCCAAGCTCAACCAAGTACTGTCCCACCAACGGACATGAGTCCAGAGCCCAACCAGCCACAGTCAGCGGTAGAGAGGAAGATGGAAGGAAAAAAGCAGAATGGAGCAGTCACTAGCTGTGACTGAAGAGAAAAGATGCTGTCTGTGCTGCCACGTGAGTATCTAGAGGCTAACAATAAGACACACCCAGGTCTGATCAACCTGCGGTGGGCCTGCCTCGACTGAGGGTGTCTTGTGATAAAAGGCCGAAACACCCAGTGACGTTGAGGTACACAACTGAAGATGTGTCTGATTGGTAGCAAATTCACCTAGTGGTCATACCCAAGAATGTCAATTGTAGTGAAAAACCTTAGGGATTGTAACATCCAGTCCTACTAATCAATATGCTTGAGATTCCAGCTCCTGCAATTACTTGCGTTTCCAGCCTCTGCTCAAATGTCATTGCCTCGTTCAGATTTATTGCACAGAATCAAACTTCATTGTCTGCCCGAGACAACCTATATTGCAGGACAAGATTCATTTTACAAGTTGTGCTGCTGAGAAATGTATTACAGGAGGTGAACGAATTGCCACCCCCATCTTGACCTCACATGGGTTTTCTTTGCGTGAAATCTGTCATTTTTGCCCACTTCCAGCTAAAATCAAAGATAAATTTCATTTCCCTTTTTTCAAAACATATGCACATGGCCTATTTAATGAATTAATAATGAATAAGTTTAGTTTGTTGGCCAAGTATTCACATACAAGGATTTGCCTTGGTGCTCCGCCCGCAAGTGACAACATGACATACAGTGACAGTTACAAATGACACATAAAACATTAAACATTAATAATAAAACATTATTGATTAAACATGTGAATTAAATAAAATACCAGAGCAAATGGAAGCTACAGATTTTTAGTTATTGAGTAGAGCAACTGCTCGTGGGAAAAAACTGTTTTTATGTCTGGCTGTGGCAGCTTTGACAATCCAGTCGCTTTCCAGAGGGAAGTGATTCAAAGAGTTTGTGGCCAGGGTGAGAGGGGTCAGAGATGATCTTGCCCGCTCGCTTCCTGGCCCTTGCTGTAACGTGGTCACACTAACAATGGCAGATAGGCCCAAAATGCTGGAGCAACTCAGGGAGCATCTCTAGAGAAAAGGAACAGGTCGAGACCATTCATCAGACTCGGAGATACTGTCTAAGGTCGCCAACTTTCTCGCTCCCAAATAAGGGGCCAAAGGTCAAAATATGGGACAAATTCCTGACGGCAATTCGTTGACTGACTCAGCCGTGGTTGATTCAATAATGAGTTGGCCCGGGTGCTGGATTGCACATAAAGCCCAGCCGGCGGGCCAGCTGAGGAGTTTTGGCCTGGGCCGCGCGACGTCACGCGCAAAGTCCAGCACCCCATCCAACTCATGAACCGATGATCTGCCACGGGACAAGGGCGGTCCCGTACGGGAAAAAACAATTTAGCCCAAAATACGCGATGTCCCGGCTAATACGGTAACGCTGTCTGACCCGCTGTCTACTCCAGCATTTTGTGTCTAGCTTTGGTGCAAACCAGCATCTGCAAATGCTGTGTCCTCCTGAGACAAGGTCAAATGTACTCGGGAACCATGTTCCCGATGTTGGGGGAGTCCAGAACCAGGGGCCACAGCTTAAGAATAAGGGGTAAGCCATTTAGAACGGAGACGAGGAAACACTTTTTCACACAGAGAATAGTAAGTCTGTGGAATTCTCTGCCTCAGAGGGCGGTGGAGGCAGGTTCTCTGGATACTTTCAAGAGAGAGCTAGATAGGGCTCTTAAAGATAGCGGAGTCAGGGGATATGGGGAGAAGGCAGGAACGGAGTACTGATTGGGGATGATCAGCCCTGATCACATTGAATGGCGGTGTTGGCTCAAAGGGCCGAATGGCCTACTCCTGCACCTATTGTCTATTGTTGATTAAAACAACATATCTCACTATCTGTATCCCAATGACATGTTCCAATCATCAAAAATGCTGGAGAAACTCAGCGGGTGAGGCAGCATCTATGGAGCGAAGGAAATAGGTGACGTTTTGGCCTTCTGTGCTGCGATTTCCGAGAGAACGCCGCCACCTACGGCCGTCATTTTTGGCCACCTTGCTCAGAGCCCCCCTCCGCCGTATGTGTGCCGAAGATTTTTCCCGTCGATGAAAAATGACAGATATATTAATGATTTTACAAAATTCCCCATTCTCTCTGCTGCCCCTGCTGGCGGCAGGGGGGAGGGACTATAAAACCAGGAAGTGGTGTGCCTCAATCAGTGTCTGCAAGCTGGAGGAAGGCAGAGGGTCACGTTTCTCTGAGCTGTGAATAACACTGAACACATGTCTACTCAAATGTAAGTGTCCTTAGTGGTTCTAAAACGCTTGCAGAATGTGTCTATTGGTTCTAAAATGTTTGCAAAAAGTGTTTATTGGTTCTAAAATGTTTGCAAAAAGTGTCTCTTTCGGTTCTACAATGCTTGCAGAATGTGTCTTTTTTGGTTCTAAAATGTTTTTTAGGTTCTCCCCCCCCTCTCCTCTCCCCCCCTCTCCTCTCCCCCCCCCCTCTCCCCCCCCCCCCCTCTCTGCCCTCACTCTCTACCCCCGCCACCCCCCCCCTCTCTAGATGTGACTGCAAGTTGGGGGCTACGCGTCAGTAGATAGGGTGTTTATGGGGTAAAATGAGCAAATTAATAATATTAATATAATATCAAGGGGGTAATTAGCATGAGTGCGGGGTGGGGGGGGGGATAGTTAGTGTGTGTGACGCTCCCCCCCCCCCCCCCCCCCACAAGCGCATGTTGGGGGAACAGACCCAACGGGTCTGTACTTGGTCTAGTATTCTTTTACATATTAAATATTTGAAGGAAAAACGTTCAGTCAGGGCAAGGAACAAAGACTGAATAAGACAACTTCCAACCAAGCAGTGATTGAGGCAAATGTACGGAGATTAGAGTGGAGAAAACGACAAACAGGACAATGACAATATGTAATCTTCCATTACAGAGGCCAATTTCAAATTATTTGGCTTGTGTAAACTTCAGCAAAGTGGTTGAGGATTGTAGAGAACATGATGCTTACTCCAGCTCCCTGTGGAGAAGTCGTTGCCGATATTCCACAGGTTTCAAGTTCCAAATCGCTTAAAATATGACATTGATTAAACCGGTAGCAATGTCACCTTGTACTCACCTGATGTTCACAGTTACAAGTGTTTTATAATAATAGACAATAGGTTCACCAGACTGATTCCTGGGATGTCAGGACTTTCATATGAAGAAAGACTGGATAGACTTGGCTTGTACTCGCTAGAATTTAGAAGATTGAGGGGGATCTTATAGAAACGTACAAAATTCTTAAGGGGTTGGACAGGCTAGATGCAGGAAGATTGTTCCCGATGTTGGGGGAAGTCCAGGACAAGGGGTCACAGTTTAAGGATAAGGGGGAAATCCTTTAAGGCCGAGATGAGAAAAACATTTTTTACACAGAGAGTGGTGAATCTCTGGAACTCTCTGCCACAGAAGGTAGTTGAGGTCAGTTCATTGGCTATATTTAAGAGGGAGTTAGATGTGGCCCTTGTGGCTAAAGGGATCAGGGGGTATGGAGAGAAGGCAGGTACGGGATACTGAGTTGGATGATCAGCCATGATCATATTGAATGGCGGTGCAGGCTCGAAGGGTTGAATGGCCTACTCCTGCACCTATTTTCTATGTATCTATGTGCAGGAGTAGGCCATTCAGCCCTTCGAGCCGGAACCAGGTGCCACAGGTGAGAAAAAACTTTTTCAGTTGTGAATTTATAGAATTCCCTGCCACAGAAGGCAGTGGAGGCCAAGTCACTGGATGGATTTAAGAGAGAGTTAGATAGAGCTCTAGGGGCTAGTGTAGTCAAGGAATATGGGGAGAAGGCAGGCACGGGTTATTGATTGGGGATGATCAGCCATGATCACAATGAATGGCAGTGCTGGCTCGAAGGGCCGAATGGCCTCCTCCTGCACCTATTTTCTATGCTTCTATGTTACCGCCATTCAATGTGATCATCCAAAATCAGTACCCCCGCTCCTGCCTTCTCCCCATATCCCTTGATTCCCTTAGCCCTAAGAGCTAAATCTAATGGGCCTGTCCCACTTCATGGTCGCGAGGAGTTCCCGCATTCTGGGAACTAGTCGCGGCCTCAGTATGGTCGCCGCAAAGTTTTCAACCTGTCGCCATGGAGAAAATCGATAATGCTGTAGTCATAGGTGTAGTTGTAGTGGGGTCGTCATGGAGATATGGGTAGTCGAGGTAGTCGTAGGTAGTTTTAGTTCATCGCCTTTGCTGACCGGGCATTTTCATTGGCTCATTAGGGAAAAAAACGTAAGCAGTAGTTTTCAGAACCAAGGAAAACCGACCGGTAATGTTGAATGTCCGCCGAGCTTCACAGCCGTGTATCTCTGGCTTATTAAATGTTGTCTGGCTTCTTAAAAGTGGCTCCACTCCTTCTCCCCCCTTCTCCTCCCTGTTCTTTTAAAGGACTTACCGTGCTAGCCGTCTTAACCTTCCTGTTCATCGCGGTGTGTGTTTGTATCACCTTGGCTTTGCACCGTGTGAATTTCAGACAGCACTCCCTCCGCTTTCCCAGGCCCCATCTTTGCGATGTGTGTGTGTGTGTGTGCGTGCGTGCGTGTGTGTGTGTGTGTGCGTGCGTGCGTGCGTGTGTGTGTGTGTGCGTGCGTGCGCGTGTGTGTGTGTGTGTGCGTGTGTGTGTGTGTGCGTGCGTGTGTGTGTGTGGGGTGTGTGTGTGTGTGTGTGTGTGTGTGTGTGTGCATGCGTGCGTGTGTGTGTGTGTGCGTGCGCGCGCGTGTGTTCCACTCTGACAGTCGCCGATCCAGTTCGCGGTTTTTCAGGCGACTGCCGGCAACTTGACAGTCTCCGGCAGTCTGCTGAAAAATCGCCTAAGTGAGACAGACCCATTACAATCCAGAACCCTCAGTGAGTGTTGGGTATATGGAACGAGCTGCAGAGGAGGTAGTTTAGTTTACTTTAGTTTAGAGATACAGCGTGGAAACAAGCCCTTTGGCCCACCGTGTCCGTGCCAGCCACGTTCCCCGCACACTAACACTATCCTACAGATCAATGAGGACTTTCAATAGGTGATTGGACAGGCAGCTAAAATAAACTAATGAGCGGGGTTTTCAAGGAAGAGCGGTGAATAGACAATAGACAATTGACAATAGACAATAGGTGCAGGAGTAGGCCATTCGGCCCTTCAAGCCAGCACCGCCATTCAATGTGATCACGGCTGATCATCCCCAATCAGTACCCCGTTCCTGCCTTCTCCCCATATCCCCTGACTCCACTATCTTTAAGAGCCCTATCTCGCTCTCTCTTGAAAGCATCCAGAGAACCGGCCTCCACCGCCCTCTGAGGCAGAGAATTCCACACACTCACAACTCTCTGTGAGAAAAAGTGTTTCCTCGTCTCCGTTCTAAATGGTTCTAAAAGAATAGGAATTGATGAGATTAATCTGCTCAAAGCCGACACAGGCCCAACACATTAAATGCTTCCCTCCGATCTGTCAATGTTCTAGGATAACAATCACTGCAGGGAAAGCTTAAACTCCTCAACAGAAGAAGCTTATTTTCGATGTGAAAGCTGAAATGTCTTGGCAGCCGGAGCAGTAGACCCAGAAGTATTCACCTGAAGTAAACGCCCAGCCTTGGCTGATATAGGAACACAAGACTAGGCCATATAGGTACATACAGGCATGCTGGTGGGAGAGTCTAAGACTAGAGGTCATAGCCTCAGAATGCTGACCGGTTGTATCGTGGCTTGGTTCAGCAATTTGAGCGCCCTGGAGAGGGAAAGACTACAAAAAGTAGTAAACCCTGCCCAGTCCATCATCGGCTCAGACCTTCCTTCCATCGAGGGGATTTATCGCAGTCGCTGCCTCAAAAAGGCTGGCAGCATCATCAAAGACCCACACCATCCTGGCCACACACTCATCTCCCCGCTACCTTCAGGTAGAAGGTACAGGAGCCTGAAGACTGCAACAACCAGGTTCAGGAATAGCTACTTCCCCACAGCCATCAGGCTATTAAACCTGGCTCGGACAAAACTCTGATTATTAATAACCCATTATCTGTTATTTGCACTTTACCAGTTTATTTATTCATGTGTGTATATATTTATACAATGGTATATGGACACACTGATCTGTTTTGTAGTAAATGCCTACTATGTTCTGTGTGCTTAAGCAAAGCAAGAATTTCATTGTCCTATACAGGGACACATGACAATAAACTCACTTGAACTTGAAAATTAAAGGGCGCTCTTTTCAGAAAGGGGGTGAGGAGGAACTTCTTTAGTCAGAGGGTAGTTAATCTGTGGAACTCGTTGCCACAGAAGGCTGCGGAGGCTTAGTTGGTGGATATGTTTAAGGCAGAGATAGACAGATTCTTGATTAGAACGGGTGTCAAGGATTATGGGGAGAAGGCAGGAGAATGGGATTGGGAGATTGAGATCAGCCATGATTGAATGGCGGAGTTGACTCGATGGGCCGAATGGCCTAATTCTACGACAATACTTGTGAAGGTGCGAGTGTCTATCACCGTCTCCTACCTCCATTGGGACCGGGGTCAGGGGGTCCCAGGCTGATGCCGCCCCAAGAGCTGCCTGTCCAGCCTCGCTCTCTTTTGATTTTCATCCTCCTCCTCTTGTCCCACTCCTCCTGCTGGAGCAGCGCCCGTGCACGCAGCTCCTCCTGCTCTTTCGGCTCACGCTTGCCGATCGACTGAATGGTTCCGCTTCTCACCACAGGAGCGTTCAATCCAGGCCAGAGGAACCCAGCTTGTCCTGAAAAACAGTAGACAATAGACAATAGGTGCAGGAGTAGGCCATTCGGCCCTTCCAGCCAGCACCGCCATTCACTGTGATCATGTCAGTGTGTGTAGATAGTATTCACAAGAAACGACTCAGACATAGACAACAGGTGCAGGAGTCGGCCATTCGGCCCTTCGAGCCAGCACCGCCATTCAATGTGATCATGGCTGATCATCCCCAATCAGTACCCCGTTCCTGCTTTCTCCCCATATCCCCTGACTCCACTATCTTTAAGAGCCCTATCTAGCTCCCTCTTGAAAGCATCCAGAGAACCTGCCTCCACCGCCCTCTGAGGCAGAGAATTCCACAGACTCACCACTCTCTGTGTGAAAAAGTGTTTCCTCGTCTCCGTTCTGAATGGCTTGGCCCTTATTCTTAAACTGTGTGGCCCCTGGTTCTGGACTCCCCCAACATCGGGAACATGTTTCCTGCCTCTAGCGTGTCCAAACCCTTAACAATCTTATATGTTTCAATGAGATCTCCTCTCATCCTTCTAAACTCCAGAGTGTACAAGCCCAGCTGCTCCAAAACAAAGCAGGAGGATCCACTGAAAATGTGTTCAGCCAAGTGAACAAACATACAACCATACAACATGAGCTCAGGGCGTGGAGAGGTACGAGCAACTGGGACCTTGTGGCCATGACTGAAACCTGGTTAAGGGGCAGGACTGGCAGCTCAATGTAAAGGGGTACAGGGGCTTCAGGAGAGACCAGGGTGACGGAAAAAAACGGGGAGGGGGGGGGGGGTTGCATTGTTGGTTAAGGAGGATGTCACGGCTGTGGTAGACACTAAATGCTGGAGTAACTCAGCGGGACAGGCAGCATCTCATCCCTTCTCTCCAGAGATGCTGCCTGTCCCGCTGAGTTACTCCAGCATTTTGTGTCTACCTTCGATTTAAACCAGCATCTGCAGTTCTGTCCCACACATCATGTCACGGCAGTGGTGAGAGGTGACATCACGGACAGTTCGTCTAGTGAGGCTATATGGGTGGAGCTGAGGAACAAGAAAGGGATGATCACCTTGTTGGGGGTGTACTACAGACCCCCGAATAGTCAACGGGAATTAGAAGAACAAATGTGCCGGGAGATTGCAGACAGCTGCTGGTCAAATAAGGTTGTTGTAGTAGAGGATTTTAACTTTCCCAATGTAGACTGGGAAAATCATAGCGTGAAGGGTTTAAATGGGGTGCAATTCCTCAGAAGTGTTCAGGAGAGTTTTCTTAAACAGTATGCGGAGGCCCCCACACGTGAGAGGGCAGCGCTGGATCTAGTATTGGGAAATTGGGAAGGGTAAGTTAATGAAGTGTGTGTGGAGGAGCCTTTTGGAACCAGTGACCACAGTTCGATTAGGTTTAAGATAGTTATGGATCGGGACGGAGAGAGGGTCCACGTGTTAAAATGCTCAACTTTGAGGGTATGAGAGAAGGTCTCGCTCAAGTTGCCTGGAGCAGGTTATTTGAGAGGAAAGGAACATCGGCCAAATGGGATGTTTTTGAAAGTGTATTGAAGAAAGCACAGGATGTATACGTCCCCGTTAGAGTGAAGGGCAAAGCAGGCAAACATAAGGAAGCTTGACTGACGAGGGAAATTGGGACGTTGGTCAAAAACAAGAAGGATGCTTGGGACAGGTATAGGCAGCTGGGATCAAGTGCATCCCTGGAGGAGTTTCGGGAACTAAAGAGTAAACTGAAAATGGAAATCAGAGGGTCAAATAGGGGCCAGGAGATAGCTCTGGCAGGTAGCACTAAGGACAATCCCAAAAGATTTTATAAATACATAAGGGGGAAAAGGGTAACTAGCGACAGAGAATGGGACCTCTCAGGAATCAAAGTGGTCACCTCTGTGTGGATCCACAGGAGATGGGCAAGGTCCTCAATGAGTATTTATCCTCTGTATTTACAGAGGAGAAAGACAGTAGGACGGAGGAAATTGGAACAGTCACTGGAAGAGAGCAGTCTTGTTAGCAGTCAGTGTTACCGTCGAAGAAGTAAGTAAGTAAGTAAGTAAGTTTATTGGCCAAGTATTCACATACAAGGAATTTGCCTTGGTGCTCCACCCACAAGTAACAACATGACATACAGTGACAGTTACAAATGACTCAGAAAACACTAAACATTAATAATAATAAAACATTAATGATAAAACACCATTGATCAAGCATGTGAACCAACAAAATATCAGATCAAAGGGAGGCTACAGTACGTAAGGTACTGTTGTGTTTGAAGGTAGACAAATCTCCAGGGCCTGATCAGATATATCCAAGGACATTGCAGGAAACTGGAGAGGAAATTGCGGGAGCCCTGGTTGAGATTTACGAGTCGTCCTTAAATACAGGAGACTCCATTTCCAATTGTCTCACACCTGTTGAACATAAAACTGAGAACAGCCCTAGTACCGGAAGGTGTCCTTCAGCCCACATAGTCTGTGCTAAACATGCTGTCAAATAAACTGATCTCCTCTGTCTACACTTGCTCCATATACCTCCATTCCCTATGTGCCTATCTAAACGCCACTACCACATCTGCCTCCACAACCACCCCCAGCAGCAGGTTCCAGGCACCCACAGCCCTCTGTGTAAAAGAACACCACCCTGTGTGTTGTCACGCTAGTTCTATGTTATCCCATAACTTGTGGGGCCGGCACGGTGGGTGGTGCAGCGGTAGAGTTGCTGCCTCACAGCGCCAGAGACCAGTGTTCGACCCTGACTACGGGTGCTGTCTGTACGGAGTTTGCACGTTTCCGGCTTTTCTCCGGGGGCTCCGGTTTCTTCCCGCATTCCAAAGACGTGCAGGTTTGTAGATTAGTTGGCTTGGGTAAATTAGACAATAGACAATAGGTGCAGGAATAGGCCATTCGGCCCTTCGAGCCAGCACCGCCATTCAATGTGATCATGGCTGATCATCCCCAATCAGTACCCCGTTCCTGCCTTCTCCCCATATCCCCTGACTCGGCAATCCTTAAGAGCCCTATCTTGCTCGCTCTTGAAAGTATCCAGAGAACCGCCTCCACATCCCTCTGAGGCAGCGAATTCCACAGACTCACCACTCTCTATGAGAAAAAGTGTTTCCTCATCCCCGTTCTAAATGGCTTACTCCTTATTCTTAAACTGTGGCCCCTGGTTCTGAACTCCCCCGACTGTCCCTAGTGTGTGTAGGATAGAACTAGTGAACGGGGATCGCTGGACGGTGCAGGTTCAGTGGGCCGAAGGGCCTGTTTCCACGCTGGATCTCTAAACTAAACTAAACATGTTACCACTCGCAGGGAGTTATTGACACAGAGCCTACGATCCCTCAGTGCAACGATTCTGTGAAGGGGTTTGCCATTAACTGTATATTATTGGGGCTTCACATAGTTTATTAGATGTTATAGTTGCTTTACCTTCTCCGACCATCTGTCCTCTGTTCAAATCTTTCTTGATCCTCCTCTTGGTTCGCTTGCCCCTCCCCTTGCGCGCACCGGACCCAGACTCCGCCAGCACCCCTCGCCATAACTCATCGGCCGTCACTGTTGAGACAAAAACACTTTCAACACTTTGGTGGCAAAAACAAGGGGGCAGATTATTATCACAATTGGGGTTAGGTTAGGTAAGGCGGAGGTACAGCGAGACCTGGGTGTTCTTGTACACCGGTCACTGAGAACCTGTCTCCACCGCCCTCTGAGGCAGAGAATTCCACACTCACCACTCTCTGTGAGAAAAAGTGTTACCTCGTCTCCGTTCTAAATGGCTTACTCCTTATTCTTAAACTGTGGCCCCGACTCTGGACTCCCCCAACATCGGGAACATGTTTCCTGCCACTAGTGAGTCCAAGCCCTTATCAATCTTATATGTTTCAATGAGATCTCCTCTCATCCTTCTAAACTCCAGAGTGTACAAGCCCAGTTGCTCCATTCTCTCAGCATATGACAGTCCCGCCATCCCGGGAATTAACCTTGTAAACCTACGCTGCACTCCCTCAATAGCAAGAATATCCTTCCTCAAATTAGGGGACCAAAACTGGTGGCATAGAATTTCATTTGTAGCTGTATACAGCATAGTAAGTAAGTAAGTAAGTAAGTAAGTAAGTTTAATTTTATTGCCCAAGTATTCACATACAAGGAATTTGCCTTAGTGCTCCGCCCGCAAGTGACAACATGACATACAGTGACAGTTAGGAATGACACATAAAACATTAAACATTAATAATAAAACATTATCGATTAAACATGTGAATTAAATAAAATACCAGAGCAAAGGGAGGCTACAGATTTTTAGTTATTGAGTAGAGCAACTACTCGTGGAAAAAAAGCTGTTTTTATGTCTGGCTGTGGCAGCTTTGACAATCCGGAGTCGCCTTCCAGAGGGAAGTGATTCAAAGGGTTTGAAGAGTTTGATACAGGCCCTTCTGCCCACCATGTTGACTAAAGGGGCTGTCCCACTTGGGCGACCTAATTGGCGAGTTTAGAAGAGTTTGAAAAAATGACATGTTGATGACCTCCTTTGACTATGTAGAAGTCCTCCTTCGACTATATTGAAGACCAGCTACGACTAGCTACGACTAACTTCGGGAAAATTGTACACTGAATATTGGTTAGTGAAGACGACCTCCTTCGACCTCCTTCGATCTCCCTTCGACTATGATGAAGACTATCTACGACTACCTTCGACTACCAAGCTGACCTACTACGACTAAATCTACGAGTAAAAAAAGTACCGATTTTTTCAATGGAGACCTTTTTTTGACATGTTGAAAAAACCGCCGCACCACTCTTGAGCATGGAGGAGAGTTACGAAGACCTCCTACAACCTCGTGTCGACCATGTTGCGAGTATGAGTCGAGGGCAAACTCGCCAGAACTCGCCGATTAGGTGGCCCAAGTGGGACAGGCCTTTAAGTAGGCATCCTGGACTAGTCCTATTTGCCTGCATTTCAACCCCACCACTCTAAACCCTTCCTACGCCAATTTGGAAGCAATTTGTATGCAAAGCGAATGCAGCAAATCACATATTCAAGCAAATAGCACATTTAGCAATTTAGTTCAAAAGCCCCGGGGATGATAAACTAGTGTCATGAGATTATTCATATTGCTGCTTTTAAAATGACTAAAATTTCAAAGGTCATGACTTTTAGTTGGTGCTATATATATAAATAAAAAGATTCTGGAAGTGCACAGCCAGAGATGGTAACATTCTTGCTATTGAGGGAGTGCAGCGTAGGTTTACCAGGTTAATTCCCGGGATGGCGGGACTGTCATATGCTGAGAGAATGGAGCGACTGGGTTTGTACACTCTGGAGTTTAGAAGGATGAGAGGTGATCTCATTGAAACATGAAAGATTGTTAAAGGTTTTGACATGCTAGAGGCAGGAAACATGTTCCCGATGTTGGGGGAGTCCAGAACCAGGGGCCACAGTTTAAGAATAAGGAGTAAGCCATTTAGAACGGAGACGAGGAAACACATTTTCTCTCAGAGAGTTGTGAGTCTGTGGAACTCTCTGCCTCAGAGGGCGGTGGAGGCCGGTTTGCGAATGGTATGTTAGCATTCATAGCAAAAGGATTTGAGTATAGGAGCAGGGAGGTTCTACTGCAGTTGTACAGGGTCTTGGTGAGACCACACCTGGAGTATTGCGCACAGTTTTGGTCTCCTAATCTGAGGAAAGACATTCTTGCCATAGAGGGAGTACAGAGAACGTTCACCAGACTGATTCCTGGGATGGCAGGACTTTCATATGAAGAAAGACTGGATAGACTCGGCTTGTACTCGCTAGAATTTAGAAGATTGAGGGGGGATCTTATAGAGACTTACAAAATTCTTAAGGGTTTGGACAGGCTAGATGCAGGAAGATTGTTCCCGATGTTGGGGAAGTCCAGAACAAGGGGTCACAGTTTAAGGATAAGGGGGAAATCTTTTAGGACCGAGATGAGGAAAACATTTTTTACACAAAGAGTGGTAAATCTGTAGAATTCTCTGCCACAGAAGATAGTTGAGGCCAGTTCATTGGCTATATTTAAGAGGGAGTTAAATGTGGCCCTTGTGGCTAAAGGGATCAGGGGGTATGGAGAGAAGGCAGGTACAGGATACTGTGTTGGATGATCAGCCATGATCATATTGAATGGCGGTGCAGGCTTGAAGGGCCGAATGGCCTACTGCTGCACCTATTTTCTATGTTTCTACGTAACATGTTGAAAATCCAGCGGCGACCAGAACAAGGCACGACTCTTAGGGCGACTACTCACAACCACCTATTTTCTATGTTTCTATGTTTCCAAGAGCTCTTCCAAGTTTAAAAAAATCAAACTCGTGGTAAGCACGGAGAATGAACGTAGCGGGTACGTCGGAGCTCGGGGACATCTCTTAGCGGCTCGTAACGCTAACGGCAGGTACTCGGGAAGACTCGCTAACGGCAGGTAAGCTCGGGAAGACTCGTGAAGATTTTTCAACATGTTGTAAAATGTCCACGAGAGCCCCGAGTACCGACGAGTGGCCATTACCGTAAATCTCCGAGTTCGAATCAGGGCAAACTCGGGAGAGCTCTTGGAATGAACTCGTACAGTGGGACAGGGCCATTAGGAATGAGATGGATATTGATCTATGATTAGGCCTCCCGTTGTATTTTTCCATCGGTATTGATTATTGGCTTGTAGGGAGACAAAAATGGTGGAGAAACTCAGCGGGTGAGGCAGCATCTATGGGGCGAAGGAAATAGGTGACGTTTCGGGTCGAGACAATTCCTTCGCTCCATAGATGCTGCCTCACCCGCTGAGTTTCTCCAGCATTTTTGTCTACCTTCGATTTTTCCAGAATCTGCAGTTCTTTCTTCTACAACCCCAACATTGGCTTGTAGGGGTTGCCTCCCCCAGTAATGTCACCCCCTTAGTTTATGAGCGTATAAAAGGGTGAACTTTCGGTTTGGGGCATGCCGATTGTCTTTACTCTGTTCTATTTGCAGGAGGCTGTATTGGGCTCGAGTGAGTAGTACCGAGGATCGGTCCCCGAGGTATTGTATACATTCAAATAGAGTTGGAATTCCAGTGGTCGTATTCGGTGTTTGACTGAACCAGACTAAGGGGGGGTGGGGGAGTTTAGATCCGGAATTATCATTGCTTGCAAACCCAAACCTATCACAGAGTCCGAAGAAGTGTCTCAACCCGAAAAGTTGCCTATTTCCTTCGCTCCATAGATGCTGCCTCACCCGCTGAGTTTCTCCAGCATTTTTGTGTACCTTCGATTTTCCAGCATCTGCAGTTCCTTCTTAAACAGAGTCACGGGCCCTTCAGCCTAACGTCCAACATGTCCCAGCTACACTCAGCCCTCCAAAGCTGTCCAATCCATGTGCCTATCTAACTGTTAAATGTTGGGATAGTCCCCGACTCAACCACCCTCAACTATGAGATATAAGATACAAGATATTTTTATTATGTCATTTGAACCTAAGTTCAAACGAGATTTCGAACAATGAGATACAATGCGTCTTTGTAATAAATCGTAAAGGGTTGACAAAATTATTTAAATGCATCTTAAAAAAGTTTAAAAGTAAAATAATTTTATTCTCTGTGGACATATTAAAGTTCTCTGTCTCTTTTCTCAAAGACTTCTTCTGCCCACGGCAGAGAGCGCAGATGGCATAGTCAGATTGAAAAGCCTTCAGCATTCAGTATTTATGATTCAGCAAGATGCTGCAACCAGTGTGCCTGCTGAGTTTGAGCACACAATGAATCAGACTGCACTGGGTTAGCCTGAAATACAAACTTGTACACAACACCTGTTTCTCAGCTTCAAGTGAAAATGCTCAGTTACAGCTGCTCAAGTAACTAATCAAAAAACCATTTCACTTCTCATAATGTGCTTTTCAGCAGCAATGTGGTAATGGTTTAACACTGAACATCTTACTGATCTGTAGAGGACAAAACAGCCCAACTCATCGGTCCGAAGAAGGGCCTCGACCCGATCCGTCAACTATCCATGTTCTCCACAGATGCTGCCTGACCCGCTGAGTTTCTCCAGCACTCTGTGAAACGTCACCTATCCATGTTCTCCACAGATGCTGCCTGACCCGCTGAGTTACTCCAGCACTCTGTGAAACGTCACCTATCCATGTTCTCCACAGATGCTGCCTGACCCGCTGAGTTACTCCAGCACTCTGTGTCCTTTTTTTAGGTGGGACTAGCTCAGTTAAGCATGGATGATAGACACAAAATGCTGGAGTAACTCAGCGGGTCAGGCAGCATCTGTGGAGAACATGGATAGGTGACGTTTCACAGAGTGCTGGAGTAACTCAGCGGGTCAGGCAGCATCTGTGGAGAACATGGATAGGTGACGTTTCAGGTAGGGACTCTTCACCCTTCTGCAGACTTAAGCTGGAAGCTGTCATTAAGCTGGGAAGACTGCAGAGAACATTTACGAGGATGTAGCCAAGACTAGAGGGCCTGAGCTACAGGGAGAGGTTGGACAGCCTAGGACTTTATTCTTTGGAGTGCAGGTGGCTGAAGGGTGATCTTAAAGGGGTGAATAATATCATGAGTGTAATAGATAGGATGAATACACAGTCATTCATCCAGGGTAGGGGAGGGGGGGGGGGGACCACTTTACAGAACCCGAGGGTAAAATTCTTACTCAAGAGGTTGGTGGGTGCCTGGAACAAGCTGCCAGATGAGGTAGTTGAGGCAGGCACAGTAACATCATTTAAAAGACACTTGGACAGATACATGGATGGGACAGGTTGAGAGGGATATGAGCCAAAGAAGGGTAAATGGGAGTAGCTCAGATGGGGCATCTTGGTTGGCATGGATGAGTTGGGCCGAATGGCCTGTTTTAATTACGACCTTGTGGCTGCAGAATGGCACGGTGGCGCAGCGGTAGATCTGCTGCCTCACAGCGCCAGAGACCCGGGTCCAGTCCAGACTATGGCTGCAGTCTATACAGAGTTTGTACATTCTCCCTGTGACCACGTGGCTTTTCTCCAGGTGTCCCAGTTTCCTCCAACATGCTAAAGACATGCGGATTTGTAGGTTCATTTGCTTTGTTAAATTGTCTCCAGTGTGCGGGATAGTGTTAAGGGCCTGTCCCACTTTCACAACCTAATTCACTACCTTTTTTACTCGTGGACATTTTTCATCAGGCTAGAAAAACGCCCCGACCTACTTGATGCCACGAGTTCCTACGACTAGCATCACGGCCTGCTACGAACTACCTACGACCTCGTGACGCCCATGCTGTGAGTTTGAGTCAAGGGCAAACTCGGCAGAGGTCGTGAATTAGGTCGTGAAAGTGGGACAGGCCCATTAGTGTACGGGGTGATCGCTGGTCAGCGTGGACTGGCCCGTCTCCCGCTCTCGCTCAAGTCTAAAGACACTTGCCTGTGTTTGGCCCATATCCCCCTAAACCTTCCTGTCCAAGTCACCTGTTAAAGTCTATTTAAAATTGTGTAATTGGGCCTCCCTCTCACACCTTCTCTGGCAACACCTTAAACCAGTTTCTTCCCAGCTGTTATCAGGCAACTGAACCAATCTACCAACAATAATAGACAATAGAAACATAGACAATAGGTGCAGGAGGAGGCCATTCGGCCCTTCGAGCCAGCACCGCCATTCATTGTGATCATGGCTGATCGTCCCCAATCAATAACCCGTGCCTGCCTTCTCCCCATATCCCTTGACTCCACTAGCCCCTAGAGCTCTATCTAACTCTCTCTTAAATCCATCCAGTGACTTGGCCTCTACTGCCCTCTGTGGCAGAGAATTCCATGAATTCCCAACTCTCTGGGTGAAAAAAAAATTCTCACCTCAGTCATAAATGACCTCCCCTTTATTCTAAGACTGTGGCCCCTGGTTCTGGACTCGCCCAACATTGGGAACAGTTTTCCTGCATCTAGCTTGTCCAGTCCTTTTATAATTTGATATGTTTCTATAAGATCCTCCCTCATCCTTCTAAACTCCAGTGAATACAAGCCTAGTCTTTTCAAATAGGTGCAGGAGTAGGCCATTCGGCCCTTCGAGCCAGCACTGCCATTCAATGGCTGATCATCCCCAACAACTGGAGAGCAGTGCCGACCTTCTATCTACCTCATTGGAGACTCTCGGACCACCTTAGATCGGACTATACTGGACCTTATCTTGCACTAAACGTTATTCCCTGCATCAGGTATCTACACTATGGACGGCTTGTTGGTAATCATGTTTTGTCTTTCCGCTGACTGGATAGCACACACCATCATCGGCAGTCACTGTAAACGTGTATGACTGTCCTCTCATGGAGGACGCCTGTGCTTGACTTTGTTTAACGTGGGGAGAGTGGTGCACAGACAGCCACCCCACGGTCCTTGACAGATCTGGGTCAGGATCCAGTGGCATGGAGTCCAAGACGACCGGAGACCCTTTTCTGCTGCAGCCTTCATCCGCCTTCCCAGCCGTTGTGACGCTCCACTAAGGTCAGCCATCGTCCTCCGCCTGTTCCACTGTTGAGGTCTTGGTTGGATTGCTCTTTGTCAGAGACCTCCCCCTCGACCTTACCGCCATGGGTGGCCCTACCAGGAGCATAGCTCCAGACAGCATCGCTCTCAGGATCTCAGGTCCACACAAGCTTCTCCACCACGACAAGGTGACAAAATCCCTCATGAGATTTTCACTGTACCTTGGTACACGTGGCAATTAACTAAACTAAAGTGAAACAGAATGCCCGAGAGATGAACTTCTTCAAAGTAGGCATGCCTTGAGGAGATTTCACAGTGGAGTAGACGAAATGTTTAAGAAGGAACTGCAGATGCTGGAAAATCGAAGGTAGACAAAAATGCTGGAGAAACTCAGCGGGTGAGGCAGCATCTATGGAGCGAAGGAAATAGGCGACGTTTCGGGTCGAGACCCTTCTTCAGACTGATGTGGGGGTGGAGGGGGCGGGAAGCAGAAAGGAAGAGGCGGCAGTGAGAGTGGAGGTTGTTACACTGTCTTCGGAGAGAGGAGAACTGAAAAGTCATGTGTGTATATATGTATATAATGGTATATGGACACACTGATCTGTTCTGTATTCATGCCTACTATGTTCTGTTGTGCTGAAGCAAAGCAAGAATTTCATTGTCCTATCAGGGACACATGACAATAAACTCTCTTGAATCTTGAATCATGAAATGCTAGGTAGACAAAATTGCTGGAGAAACTCAGCGGGTGCGGCAGCATCTATGGAGCGAAGGAAATAGGCAACGTTTCGTCCCGAAACGTTGCCTATTTCCTTCGCTCCATAGATGCTGCTGCACCCGCTGAGTTTCTCCAGCAATTTTGTCTACCTATAATTTTCCAGCATCTGCAGTTCCTTCTTGAACTGAAAATGCTTTTTGGTCACTTTTGGAAGCAGGGATGTAAAGTAAAGTGAAGTATCCTTTATTGTCATTCAGACTTTTCAGTCTGAACGAAATTTCATGCCTTGCAGTCATAGAAACATAGAAACTAGGTGCAGGAGTAGGCCATTCGGCCCTTCGAGCCTGCACCGCCATTCAATATGATCATGGCTGATCTGATCATCCAACTCAGTATCCTGTACCTGCCTTCTCTCCATACCCCCTGATCCCTTTAGCCACAAGGGCCACATCTAACTCCCTCTTAAATATAGCCAATGAACTGTGGCCTCAACTACCTTCTGTGGCAGAGAGTTCCACAGATTCACCACTCTCAACTCGGTCCTAACATAGAATAAAATAACAAAACACACACTTGACATAGATTTAACATCCACCACAGTGAGTTCACCAGGCACCTCCTCACTGTGATGGAAGGCAAATGTCTTAAAGTCCTTGACTCTTCCCTCCTTGTTCGCCCTCCAAACTTACATTTGTTGAAGAAGCTGCTGTGCCTGTACTGATGGAGGAGCCAGGGATGCGGTGTGGCTGTGGGCGATGCTGCCTGCAGGACCGAGGCGCAGCGAAGAAATGACCAGCTGCTCCGAGTCCAGGCAGCGCTCAGCAAAACACAACCTGCAAAGAGTCAAGTCAAGCCAAGTCAAGTAACTTTTATTTATACAGCACATTTAAAAAACAACTCTCATTGGCCAAAGTGCTTTACATTGGTATAAGAATAGTATAAAGTAGAAACATAGAAAATAGGTGCAGGAGTACGCCATAGTTGCGGCAGGTTGCCGGAAATGTTCAACGTGTTGAAAATCCAGCGGCGACCAGAAAAAGGTACGACCCTTTGGGCGACTACTCACGACCATACAGGCCGTGGCCTTCCCAAATGAAGCCTCGCCAACTTTCTTATACGTTACGATAGGAGCTTTATTTATCCCAGGAGGGGAAATTGATCTGACAACAGACACAATAGACAATAGACAATAGGTGCAGGAGTAGGCCATTCGGCCCTTCGAGCCTGCACCGCCATTCAATATGATCATGGCTGATCATCCAACTCAGTATCCTGTACCTGCCTTCTCTCCATACCCCCTGATCCCTTTAGCCACAAGGGCCACATCTAACTCCCTCTTAAATATAGCCAATGAACTGGCCTCAACTACCTTCTGTGGCAGAGAGTTCCAGAGATTCACCACTCTCTGTGTGAAAAAAGTTTTTCTCATCTCGGTCCTAAAAGATTTCCCCCTTATCCTTAAACTGTGACCCCTTGTCCTGGACTTCCCCAACATCGGGAACAATCTTCCTGCATCTAGCCTATCCAACCCCTTAAGAATTTTGTAAGTTTCTATAAGATCCCCCCTCAATCTTCTAAATTCTAGCGAGTACAAGCCGAGTCTATCCAGTCTTTCTTCATATGAAAGTCCTGCCATCCCAGGAATCAGTCTGGTGAACCTTCTCTACACTCCCTCTATGGCAAGAAATGTCTTTCCTCAGATTAGGAGACCAAAACTGTACACAATACTCCAGGTGTGGTCTCACCAAGACCCTGTACAACTGCAGTGGAACCTCCCTGCTCCTATACTCAAACCCTTTTGTTATGAATGCCAACATACCATTCACAAACAACAGTGGTTCATAGATTAAGGACATACATCATTACATACATATAACCCTCGCTCAGAGGACGTCAAGAAAGGCTTGGGAGTAGAGATGAGTTTTAAGTCTCGACTTAAAGAAGTCGATGGAGGGGGGCAGATCCATCTGATGGGAAGAGGGATGCTGTTCCACAGTCTAGGAGCTGCAACCGCCCCTGAGCTTATGCCTAGACCGCGGGATGTTCAGTAACCCCAAGTCGGCCGATCTGAGGGACCTGGAGGTGGTGTGGTGGGTAAGCAGACGTTTGATGTAGGTGGGGGCAAGCCCGTTAAGGGCTTTGTAAACATAAAGAAGGATCTTGAAATATATTCGGGACCGCACAGGGAGCCAGTGGAGAGAGGCCAGGATCGGGGTGATGTGGTCCCTTTATCGGGTGCCCGTCAGGAGTCTCGCTGCGGCGAAAGAGGGGGGGAAGTCCATTAATAAACAGCAAATAAGGAACAATAAATGAGAGAGAGGTGCAGAGAGGGCAGATATCACCCTCCACCCTAATCCTGGTCTTTATCTCACAGATATGCTGAGTTCACAGCCTATTGAAAAGTCCTGGGAAAAGGGGAAGTACAACGGGATCTGGGGGTCCTTGTTCATCAGTCAATGAAAATAAACATGCAGGTACAGAAGGCAGTGAAGAAAGCAAATGGCATGTTGGCCTTCATAACAAGAGGAGTTGAGTTTAGGAGCAAAGAGGTCCTTCTGCAGTTGTACAGAGCCCTAGTGAGACCACACCTGGAGTATTGTGTGCAGTTTTGGTCCCCTAATTTGAGGAAGGACATTCTTGCTATTGAGGGAGTGCAGCGTAGGTTTACAAGGTTAATTCCCTGGATGGCGGGACTGTCATATGCTGAGAGAATGGAGCGGCTGGGCTTGTATACTCTGGAGTTTAGAAGGATGAGAGGGCATCTCATTGAAACATATAAGATTATTAAGGGTTTGGACACACTAGAGGCAGGTAACATGTTCCCGATGTTGGAGGTGTCCAGAACCAGGGGCCACAATTTAAGAATAAGGGGTTAGACATTTAGAATGGAGACGAGGAAACACTTTTTCACGTAAAGAGTTGTGAGTCTGTGGAATTCTCTGCCTCAGAGGGCAGTGGATGCCGATTCTCTGGATACTTTCAAGAGAGAGCTAGATAGGGCTCTTAAAGATAGCGGAGTCAGGGGATATGGGGAGAAGGCAGGAACGGGGTACTGATTGGGGATGATCAACCATGATCACATTGAATGGCGGTGCTGGCTCGAAGGGCCGAATGGCCTACTCCTGCATCTATTGTCTATTGTCTTGTCATCTCTGTTCCCCCATCTGACTATCACGTCACCCTCATCTGTATCCACCTATCACTTGTGCAGGAAGGAACTGCAGATGCTAGTTTAAACTGAAGCTAGACACGAAAAACTGAAGTAACTCAGCAGGTTCGGCAGCATCTCTGGAGAAAAGGAAAATGTGACGTTTCAGGTCAAGACCCTTGTTCTCTATGCCCTCTATATATCTCGTTCCCCTTTTCCTTGACTCAGTTTGAAGAAGGGTCTCGACTTGAAACATCACCTATTCCTTTTCTCCAGAGATGCTGCCTGACCCGCTGAGTTACTCCAGCACCTGGTATCTTGTTTTGTAAACGGGTATCTGCAGTTCCATATGTCTACATCTTTAACAGTGCTCTTGTCTCAGAAAGTTTCCCTGAAGATGTAAATGTCACCATCTCCCATTCTCCCGAGAGAAAGATGAGTGGAGCAAAAAAAATAAATCAGGGAATTACAATCCCGAACACTTCACACAAAGAGAAAACGACTACGGTCTATGATTAAAGGGAGAGTGATTAACATTTAGCAATTGAACAGAGAGCTGTGTCATGCCTGAAAGACCTGATTGAACAGTAAAGCATAACTACATTAGTGAAGAGGCAAGTGTCAGCGGATGTTAGTTCTATGGGTTTCCAGAAAATGTATTAAAGTAAATGTATCTCTCATAAGAGATTTTTAGCTAACGTTGAAATTTGTGAAGCTGCAGGCAGATTATTGATCAGGAAATTGGCTGAGCTGCAAGATCTAATTGGCCGACACTTTCATTAGCAGATGGTGGCTCCTGTGTTCCCTCAAGGTTCTGCATTAGGGGCAGCAAGAATTCACCATGTTTATATTCCAGGCTGATCTGCTGAAATGCGAGGTTTGCCTCACCAGGCGAGGTTAAGCAAGCGCTGCCGGGTTTAGAATCACGAAAGGAGACTTCATTAAAATCGACAACCTTCCTGTACGCGCACAAGTGGCTGCATGCGCGGGAATCGTGCAAAACAGGCCCTTGAGCCCACTGAGTCCACAACGATCAGCGATCCCCCACGCACTAACACTAACCTACAATTTACTATTTTTACCGAAGCCAATTAACCAACAAACCTGTATGTTTCTGTAATCTGTGGAGAGAAAGGGCAGCTAACATTTTGGACCAAAACCCTTCTTCAGCTTCCTAGGGGACCTGACTATAGATGGCAGCATCTCTGGAGAGAAGGAAGGGGCGACGTTTCGGGTTGAGACCCTTCCTCAGTCTGAAGAAAACGTCACTCATTTCAGTCTGAAGGAAGGTCTCGACCCGAAACGTCGCCCGTTCCTTATCTCCAGAGATACTGCCTGTCCCGCTGAGTTACTCCAGCATTTTGTGTCTTCCTTCGGTTTAAACCAGCATCTGCAGTTCTTTCTTGCACATCTGGAATCAACGTCAGCATCGAAATAGAGACAGGAGGAACTGCAGATGCTGGAATCTTGAGTAAATCACAAAGCACTGGAGGAATACAGCAGGTCAGGCAGCACCCGAATCTGAGGGAACGGATAGATAATGTTTCAGGTCGGCTTTCAAGAAGGTGACACGGTGGGCGCAGAGGTAACGTTGCTGTCTTACAGCACCAGAGACCCGGGTTCGATCCTGACTATGGGCACTGTCTATGTGGAGTTGGTACGTGCTCCCTGTGATCACGTGGGACTCCACCGGGTGCTCCGGTTTTATTCCGCACTCCAAAGACATGCAAGGTTTCTGTAGGTTAATTGGCTTCGGAGAACTTGTAAGTTGTCCTAGTGTGTAGGATAGCGTTAGTGTGCGGGGATCGCTGGTCGCACGGACCGCGTGGGCTGAAGGGCCTGTTTCTATGCTGCATCTCTAAACTAAACTAAACTAAAGTGTCCCGATCCAAAACGTGGTCTGTCCATTCCCTCCACAGATGCTGCCTGACCCGCTGAGTTCCTCTAGCACTTTGTGTCCACCTTCGGCTGAGACCAGCATCTGCTGTTCCTTCCTGCACATGGGTAGAGAGAAGATTTACGAGGATGTTGCTAGGACTAAAGGGTCTGAGCTATAGGGAGAAGTTGAGTAGGCTGGGATAGTGCAGGAGGATGAGAGGTGATCTTATAGAGGTGTATAAAATCATGAGAGGAATAGATCGGGTAGATGCACGGAGTCTCTTGCCCAGAGTAGGGGAATCGGGGACCAAACGACATAGGTTCAAGGTGAAAAGATTTAATAGGAATCTGAGATGTAACTTTTTGACAGAAAGGGTAGTGAGTGTATGGAACAAGCTGCCAGAAGAGATAGTTGAGGATGGGACTATCCCAACGTTTAAGAAACATTTAAGGTAGACAAAAATGTTGGAGAAACTCAGCGGGTGAGGCAGCATCTATGGAGCGAAGGAATAGGTGACGTTTCGGGTCGAGACCCTTCTTCAGGCTGATGTGGGGGTGGGGGGGGGAAGAAGGAAAAAAAAGGCGGAGACAGTGGGCTGTGGGAGAAACATTTGGACAGGTACATGGCTAGAACAGGTTTGGAGGGATATGGGCCACACGCGGGCAGGTGGGACTAGTGTAGCTGGGACATGTTGGCCGGTACAGGCAAGTTGGGCTGAAGGGCCTGTTTCCATGCTGTATTACTCTATGACTGTCGGCAGTGAATGCTTGGAATCCTCTACCCTGAAGGCTGCAGAGGCTCAGGGGGCTGTCCCACCTACGCGACTACCGGCATCAGTCATAGGTCGCCGAGATGGTTCAACATGTTGAAAATTCAGCGGCGACCAGAAAGACGCTACGACTCCCTGGGCGACTGTCTAAATGGCGTCAAGTTGGGAAAAGGGGAAGTACAACGGGACCTGGGGGTCCTTGTACATTAGTCTATGAAAGTAAGCATGCAGGTACAGCAGGCAGTGAAGAAAGCGAATGGCACGTTGGCCTTTATAACAAGAGGAATCGAATATAGGAGCAAATAGGTCCTTCTGCAGTTGTACAGAGCCCTAGTGAGAACACACCTGGAGTATTGTGTGCAGTTTTGGTCCCTTAATTTGAGGAAGGACATTCTTGCTATTGAGGGAATGCAGCGTAGGTTTACAAGGTTAATTCCCGGGATGGCGGGACTGTCATATGCTGAGAGAATGGAGCAGCTGGGCTTGTACACTCTGGAGTTCAAAAGGATGAGAGGTTATCTCATTGAAACATATAAGATTGTTAAGGGCTTGGACATGCTAGAGGCAGGAAACATGTTCCCGATGTTGGGGGAGTCCAGAACCAGGGGCCACAGTTTAAGAATAAGGAGTAAGCCATTTGGAATGGAGACGAGGAAACAGTTTTTCTCACAGAGAGTGGTGAGTCTGTGGAATTCTCTGCCTCAGAGGGCGGTGGAGGCCGGTTCTCTGGATACTTTCAAGAGAGAGCTCGATAGGGCTCTTAAAAATAGCGGAGTCAGGGGATATGGGTTCGAATCCCGCTTGGAGTGCATACTGTCATTGTGTCCTTGGGCAAGACACTTCACCCACCTTTGCCTGTGTGTGAATGTGTGTGAATGTGTGTGAATGTGTGTGAGTGATTGGTGGTGGTCGGAGGGGCCGTAGGTGCAGATTGGCAGCCACGCTTCCGTCAGTCTGCCCCAGGGCAGCTGTGGCTACAGAAGTAGCTTACCACCACCGAGTGTGACTGAGGAGTGAATGAATAATGCGATGTAAAGCGCCTTGAGTATTAGAAAGGCGCTATATAAATCCCATCCATTATTATTATTATTATTATATGGGGAGAAGGCAGGAACGGGGTACTGATTGGGGATGATCAGCCATGATCACATTGAATGGCGGTGCTGGCTCGAAGGGCCGAATGGCCTCCTCCTGCACCTATTGTCTGTTGTCTGAGGAGACGACTCACGACCATACAGGTGACATTTCTTGTGGTGAAGCCTGTATGGTCGTGAGTAGTCGCCCAAAGAGTCGTACCTTGTTCTGGTGAAACTTTTCGGCGACCTGTAACGGCCTATGACGGGTGGCGACAGTCGCCGAAAAAGTCGCGTAAGTGGGACAGGCCCTCGAGTTGCTGTTTGTCGATGTTGAGCTTTTAAGGGCATGACGGGATACAAGACTACTGCCGGCGAAAGATCAGCCATGCCGTCGGCAAGTGTTGATGCAGACGTGACAAATTAAAGGCTGATTCTATTTCCAAATACATGTTTTGTGACTGCACGCGCGTAGTACGCATACCAGCACGTCTAACAAGTTCAACGTCATTATTTGATTTGATGTCCGCGTGTTTATTAATCATATGTATCAGCGCCTTGCTGTGTACAAAAAAACCTCTGCTATTTTCCCTGTTGCTATTGACTCAGATGATAGAATGGGAAGCTAAAAGTAATGCAATGTGACAGTTTTCTGGCTATCTCTTGAGATAATATTTATGTTCAGCTTGAGCACATGCATTCTGTCAAAGTAGTAAATGAGCCAGATTAGTAAGGAACGTCATGAACACTGACTCACTCCCGTTACCCGAGTCTCTGAACTACATTTTTAAAGGACTCAGACATAGGTGCAGGAGTAGGCCATTCGGCCCTTCGAGCCAGCACCGCCATTCAATGTGATCATGGTTGATCATCCACAATCAGTACCCCGTTCCTGCCTTCTCCCCATATCCCCTGACTCCGCTATCTTTAAGAGCCCTATCTAGCTCTCTCTTGAAAGTATCCAGAGGACCGGCCTCCACCTGAGGCAGAGAATTCCACAGACTCACCACTCTCTGTGAGAAAAAGTGTTTCCTCGTCTCTGTTCTAAATGGCTTACTCCTTATTCTTAAACTGTGGCCCCTGGTTCTGGACTCCATCAACATTGGGAACATGTTTCCTGCCTCTAGTGTGTCCAAACCCTTAACAATCTTATATGCTTCAATGAGATGCCCTCTCATCCTTCTGAACTCCAGAGTGTACAAGCCCATTTGTATTTGTGCCCTTTAAGCATTCCTCTCATTGAATCATATCGCAGGGAAACAGGCCCTTCGGCCCAACTCGTCCACGCTGACCAAGATGCCCCATCTATACTAGTCCCATTTGCTCGGATTTGGCCATTTGCCACTAAACCTAACCCATGCATGTACCTGTCCTAGTGCCTTTTAAATGTTGTTATAGTCCCAGCCGCAACTACCTCCTCTGGCAACTTGTTCCATACACCCACCACCCTCTGTGTGAAAAAGTTACCCCTCAGGTTCATATTAAGTCTTTGTAGAAACAAAGAACTGCAGATGCCAGTTTACACAAAATGCTGGAGTAACTCAGCGGGTCAGGCAGCATCCCTGCAGAACATGGATAGGTGTCGTCTTCAGACTGAGAAGGGAATGAGAAAAATTGGTCTGAAGAAAGGTCCCGACTCAAAATTTTCACCGAGATGCTGCCCGACCAAAGGGTTCTTCCAGCATTTGCATCCTCTCATATTAAATCTTGTTCCTAATTTGAGGAAGGACATTCTTGCTATTGAGGCAGTGCAGCGTAGGTTCACGAGATTAATCCCCGGGATATGTGAGGAAAGATTGGAAAGACTGGGCTTGTATTCACTGGAATTTGGAAGGAGGAGAGGATATCTTATAGAAACGTATAAAATTGTAAAAGGACTGGTCAAGCTAGATGCAGGATAAATGTTCCCAATGATGGGGGAGTCCAGAACCAGGGGCCACAATGTAATAGCCCTGTCCCACAGTACGAGTTCATTCCAAGAGCTCTCCCGAGTTTAAAAAAAAATCAAACTCGTGGTAAGCACGGTGAATGAACGTAGCGGGTACGTCGGAGCTCGGAGACGTCTCTTAGTGGCTCGTAACGCTAACGGCAGGTACTCGGGAAGACTCGCTAATGGCAGGTAAGCACGGGAAGACTCGTGGACATTTTTCAACATGTTCAACAGAGCCCCGAGTACCGACGAGTGGCCATTACCGTAAATCTCCGAGTTCGAATCGGGGCAAACTCGGGAGAACTCTTTGAATGCACTCGTACAGTGGGACAGGGCTTTAAGAATAAAGGGGATGTCATTTAAAACTTTTTCACCCAGAGAGTTGTGAATTTGTGGAATTCCCTCCCACAGAGGGCAGTGGAGGCCAATTCATTGGATGGATTTAAGAGAAAGTTAGATAGAGCTCTAGGGGCTAGTGGAATCAAGGGATATGGGGAGAAGGCAGGCACGGGTTACTGATTGTGGATGATCAGCCATGATCACATTGAATGGCAGTGCTGGCTCGAAGGGCCAAATGGCCTCCTCCTGCACCTATTTTCTATGTTTCACCTTAACGATACGACATGATAAAACTTTATTGATCCCCGGAGGGAAATAGGTCTGCCGACAGTCACAACATGCAAAAGTGTACAAAAACGTGAAATTAAAAGTGACCTCCCAAGTAGAGGATTCAAAACTAGAGTCCCCCCTCCCCCACCCCGGGTCCTCCTTTGTTCTCCCACCGTCCCTCAAGGTGGGCTCCCCTTGCCGGGTCCCAATTGTTATTCACGGCCACCCCCCCCCCCACGTGCTCCTCTTGTTTTCGATTACCTCCCACCCCCCCCCCTCAAGAAACAAACACGTCTGTGGTGAGTCTGTGGAATTCTCTGCCTCAGAGGGCGGTGGAGGCAGGTTCCCTGGATGCTTTCAAGAGAGAGCTAGATAGGGCTCTTAAAGATAGCAGTAACGGGTACTGATTGTGGATGATCAGCCATGATCACATTGAATGGCGGTCGGTGCAGGCTCGAAGGGCCAAATGGCCTACTCCTGCACCTGTTGTCTATTGTCTACTGACTTTTGCAAATTACTTCAATTAATATTACGTAAGTAAGTAAGTAGGTTTATTGGCCAAGTATTCACATACAAGGAATTTGCCTTGGTGCTCCGCCCGCAAGTGACAACATGACATACAGTGACAGTTACTTCAGCACAATTGCCTTTGTCTTACATAGAAACATAGAAATTAGGTGCAGGAGTAGGCCATTCGGCCCTTCGAGCCTGCACCGCCATTCAATATGATCATGGCTGATCATCCAACTCAGTATCCCGTACCTGCCTTCTCTCCATACCCTCTGATCCCCTTAGCCACAAGGGCCACATCTAACTCCCTCTTAAATATAGCCAATGAACTGGCCTCGACTACCCTCTGTGGCAGAGAATTCCAGAGATTCACCGCTCTCTTGTTCTCGACTCTGTTGTTTTTTTGAAATGTATTCCCCAATTGACTTCAAACCTTAACGATTAGAGACCACTTAGCTTTTCAAGCTGGCAGTGTTATCATGAAATTTCTAATGATTTTCTCACAGCCAAGAGAGCCCACAAGAGCTATTTATTCTGCAGATAACAATGTACAGTAATGACGGGCGGTGCTAAAATGATGGAGCTTTCAATATGTGGGAGATCTTTGATTCACTTTTATTCTGCCAAAATGACTTCCAGTGTCTG
Source organism: Amblyraja radiata (assembly GCF_010909765.2). Taxonomy (NCBI): domain Eukaryota; kingdom Metazoa; phylum Chordata; class Chondrichthyes; order Rajiformes; family Rajidae; genus Amblyraja; species Amblyraja radiata. The sequence goes on along the minus strand of NC_045960.1, from coordinate 113,440,773 downwards.
CTAATGAGCTCTGCTGTGTTTACCATTATTTTTTCAATGGACACATTCAAGGCCCTGTCCCAGTGTACGAGCTAATTCAAGAGTTCTCCCGAGTTTCCCCTGATTCGAACTCGGAGATTTACGTTAATGGCCACTCGTCGGTACTCGGGGCTCTCGTGGATATTTTTCAACATGTTGAAAAATCTTCACGAGTCTACCGCGTTTCACGAGTACCCACCGTTAGCGTTACGAGCCACTAAGAGACGTCCCCGAGCTCCGACGTACCCACTACGTACATTCTACATGCTTACCACGAGTTTGATTCTTATTTTAACTTGAGAGAGCTCTTGAATGACCTCGTACAGTGGGACAGGCCCTTTAGGCTTATTACTTGAAACTTGGACCGTGTTGACGTTTGTTTATTCAACGGGGTACTGATTGGGGATGATCAGCCATGATCACATTGAATGGCGGTTACGGCTCGAAGGGCCGAATGGCCTACTCCTGCATCTATTGTCTATTGTCTAAGCATGAGGAGGCACCTCATTGAAACTTACAAATAGTGAAAGGCCGGGATAGAGTGGAAGTGGGGAGGATGTTTCTACTAGTGGGAGAATCTAGATGGCACAGCCTCAGAGTAAAAGGATGTAACTGGAGATGAGGAGGAATTTCTCCAGCCAGAGGGTGTTCTGCTACAGACGGCTGCGGAGGCCAAGTGTTTTAATGTGGAGAGTGACAGATACTTGATTGGCAAGGGTGTCAAAGGTTATAGGCAAGGGCAAAGGCAGCAGGACAGGGTTGAGGGGGGAAAGACCAGCCAATAGACAACAGACAATAGGTGCAGGAGTAGGCCATTCGGCCCTTCGAGCCAGCACCGCCATTCAATGTGATCATGGCTGATCATACCCAATCAGTACCCTGTTCCTGCCTTCTCCCCATATCCCCTGACTCCGCTATCTTTAAGAGCCCTATCTAGCTCTCTCTTGAAAGCATCCAGAGAACCTGCCTCCACCGCCCTCTGAGGCAGAGAATTCCACAGACTCACCACTCTCTGTGTGAAAAAGTGTTTCCTCCTCTCCGTTCTAAATGGCTTGAAAGCCACGACTGAATGGTAGAATAGACTCGATCGGCCAAATGGCCTAATTCTGCTCCTATGACTTATGAACATAAGGAATGAGAAGTCAGGGGACAAATATAAACTTATATACAACCCAGATTAGCAATTTGATAACTGGTCATTTTTGCAGATGATAGGGTTTGGGAGCTGTAAAAGTGCTGGGTTTTGAGACACTGCTTTACCTTGAAGGGATTAAGGCAGCACTAGAGTTTTATGACAAACTTTATTTCCCCTGAAGTGCCCGGACTTAAGCGCTTGCTGCCTCTGTGTGAGAGACGCTGTATCTTATCAACTGCTTTGTGACAGAAGCCTGGAGAATGTTGAAATCAATGCAGCCAGCACCACAATGCAAACACACCAGTAAACAATGTCTCATTAGCAATAGGCCTTATTATATTTATATTATATATTAAATGGGTCACAGTGAGGACGTCAAAAAAGTTTAACATTTCCCCCAGGCACATTGGCATAAAATATCTTCTCTGCATGCGGAGGGAGATTTGCCTCACTAGAATATGACTTGTTATAAAGACCATCTTGTCTGATGTGGCACCATTCGGAGAGCTAGACAAAAATGCTGGAGAAACTCAGCGGGTGAGGCAGCATCTGCGGAGCGAAGGAATAGGTGATGTTTCGGGTCGAGACCCTTCTTCAGACTGATGTAAGAAAGGTCTCGACCCGAAACGTCACCTATTCCTTCGCTCCACAGATGCTGCCTCACCCGCTGAGTTTCTCCAACATTTTTGTCTACCTTCGATTTTTCCAGCATCTCCAGTTCTTTCTTAATCATTCAGGGAGCTGCTAACTCATGGCACCAGAGACACGGGCTCCACCTTGATTGCGGGTGTTATTTGTGGGGAGTTTGCACGTTCTTTCTTAGACTGCGTGGGTTTCCTCCGAGCGCTCCAGTTTCCTCCCGTGTCTCAAAGATGTGTGGGTTCGTAGGTTAGAAGTGGGATAAGCCTGTTTCTGTGCTGCTTCTCTAAGAACGTTAAAAAAATAATAGACAATAGGTGCAGGAGTAGGCCATTCGGCCCTTCGAGCCAACACTGCCATTCAATGTGATCATGGCTGATCATCCCCAATCAGTACCCCATTCCTGCCTTCTCCCCATATCCCCTGACTCTGCTGTCTTTAAGCTGTCCCAGAAAAAAACAGCCGCAGGAAAAATGTGCAAACTCCACACAGACAGCAGCCGGGGTCAGGATAGATCCTGGTCTCTGAACCTTCTGAATTTTATAGTCGGCAGGGCAGTAGACACTAGACAATAGGTGCAGGAGTAGGCCATTCGGCCCTTTGAGCCAGCACCGCCATTCAATGTGATCATGGCTGATCATCTCCAATCAGTACTCTGCATATCGCCAACTTGGACAATTTTTACATTTTATTAAGCCAATTAATCAATCCAATTAACCTGCAAATCTGTACGTCTTTGGAGTGTGGGAGGAAACCGAAGATCTCGGAGAAAACCCACGCAGATCACGGGGAGAACGTGCAAACTCCGTACAGACAGCGCCCGTGGTCTGGATGGAACCCGGGTCTCTGGTGCTGCATTTTGCTGTAAGGCAGCAACTCTACAGCTGGACCACCGTGATCGCCTGTCTGATGTTGTGAGACAGCAGCTCAGCCACTGACCTACCCACAACTAATGCATAAATGCAATGTATTCTGAGAGGTAATTTAACATACTAAAAAATATTGCAAACAAATGTTTTTGTGCCTGTGGTATAAAGGTGTTGCTGTGAATTTGTAATGGAGATGCCTTCTGTTTTTGTTCACACCTACAGTGGCAGCGATGATCATGTAAAAAGCATCACGTTCATACAATCACATAGTAAATAGCAGCACCTTTACTTCCTCGAGAGATGGAAGAGATTTGGCATCATAACAAGAGTTCAGTATAGGAGCAAAGAGGTTCTTCTGCAGCTGTACAGAGCCCTAGTGAGACCACACCTGGAGTCTCCAAATTTGAGGAAGGACCTTCTTGCTATTGAGGGAGTGCAGCGTAGGTTCACCAGGTTAATTCCCGGGATGGCGGGACTGTCATATGCTGAGAGAATGGAGCGGCTGGGCTTGTATACTCTGGAGTTTAGATGAGAGGGGATCTTATTGGAACACATAAGATTATTAAAGATTTGGATACGCTAGAGGCAGGAAACATGATCCCGATGTTGGGGGAGTCCAGAACCAGAGGCCACACAGTTTAAGAATAAGGGGTAAGCCATTTAGAGCGGAGACGAGGAAACACTTTTTCTCACAGAGAGTGGTGAGTCTGTGGAATTCTCTGCCTCAGAGGCCGGTTCGCTGGATACATTCAAGAGAGAGCTGGATAGGGCTCTTAAAGATAGCGGAGTCAGGGGATATGGGGAGAAGGCAGGAACAGGGTACTGATTGGGGATGATCAGCCACGATCACATTGAATGGCGGTGCTGGCTCACACTGTCGAATGGCCTACTCCTGCACCTATTGTCTATTGTCTATCTTGCTGAATACTACATTGAATTTCTACAGGTGTATTATAGGTACCACACTGACTGATTGCATCACGGCCTGGTTCAGTAACACCCAGGAACGAAGGAGACTACAGAGAGTGGTGGACACTGCCCGCTCCCACACAGTACTGACCTCCCCACCATCGAAGGTCCATCACAGGTACTGACCTCCCCACCATCGAAGGCATCTACAGGAGGCGCTGCCTCAAGAAGCCAGCCAGCATCATCAGAGACCCACACCACCCTGGCCACGCTCTCATCTCACTGCCGCCATCGGGAAGAAGGTACAGGAGTCTGCCTGTGGTGACATTTGCGAAGCAGCCCACCAGAAAAGGATTATCTACAGCTTCACTCAACTCACGTGGATCAGGAAAATGGCAGAAATCAGCGCCGTAATGGACATGCTGCTCGTGCACTTGAATGCACCAGCGATATCGACAGCATCCTTACCAACTGTATCACAGTATGGTATGGCAACTGCTCTGTCTCCGACCGGAAAGCACTGCAGAAGGTGGTGAAAATTGCCCAACGCATCACCGGTTCCTCGCTCCCCTCCATTGAGTCTGTCCAAAGCAAGCGTTGTCTGCGGAGGGCGCTCAGCATCGCCAAGGACGGCTCTCACCCCAACCATGGACTGTTTACCCTCCTACCATCCAGGAGGCGCTAAAGGTCTCTCCGTTGCCGGACCAGCAGGTCCAGGAACAGCTTCTTCCCTGCGGCTGTCACACTACTCCACCAGGAAAAAAATAATAATTGCACTACTATGACTGTATGCACGTAAATATATTTATTTATTGCTCATATTCTATGTCGCTCTTCTAGGGAGATGCTAACTAACTGCATTTTGTTGTCTCTGTACTGTACACTGCACAATGACAATAAAGTTTGAATCTGAATCTGACATCACGATCTCCCGCAGCTGCAGGAGCCTCCGACTGTAAATGTTCCCACGTAATTCAATGGTATAACCATATAACAATTACAGCACGGAAACAGGCCATCTCGACCCTTCTAGTCCGTGCCGAACACGTATTCTCCCCTAGTCCCATATACCTGCGCTCAGACCATAACCCTCCATTCCTTTCCCGTCCATATAACTATCCAATTTATTTTTAAATGATAAAAACGAACCTGCCTCCACCACCTTCACTGGAAGCTCATTCCACACAGCCACCACTCTCTGAGTAAAGAAGTTCCCCCTCATGTTACCCCTAAACTTCTGTCCCTTAATTCTCAAGTCATGTCCCCTTGTTTGAATCTTCCCTACTCTCAGTGGGAAAAGCTTATCCACGTCAACTCTGTCTATCCCTCTCATCATTTTAAAGACCTCTATCAAGTCCCCCCTTAACCTTCTGCGCTCCAAAGAATAAAGCCCTAACTTGTTCAACCTTTCTCTGTAACTTAGTTGCTGAAACCCATATGGACACACTGATCTGTTCTGTATTTGTTTATGCCTGCAATGTTCTGTTGTGCTGAAGCAAAGCAAGAATTTCATTGTCCTATCTGGGACACATGACAATAAACTCCATTGAATCTTGAATCCTGAAAACCGTGACCTCCAGGTTCAAGAACAGCTTCTTCCCAGCAACCATCAGATTCCTGAACCACACCTAATAACACTAACCATAAGATATACTACTGTGAACTATATTTTACACTCAATATCTTCCCCTTTGCTCTTCCTACTGTACTTGAGTAAGGCTTGATGTATTTATGGATAGTATTTTTAGTATGGAAATGGGGAATCAAGAACAAGTATGGATAGGTTTAAGGTGAGAGTGCCTTATTGCCTCGATACGATTGAACCCGAGAGGCATTTATTTGACACCGACGGAGGTGGGTGTAAGGACGATCTATTAGAGGAGATAGTTGAGGCAGGTATTATAACAACATTCAAAAGAATGCAAGCCAAAGCTCTTGATCAAAGATCCTATAGTGAGCAAGATAGCCCACTCGATGAAAAAGACCTAGTACGGTCATGGGCAGATTCATGGGTAATCTTCGGCCCCAACCGGCTTCCGTCTCCGCACCAAAGATCCCCTAGCGGAGCAAAGATAACTAGTGCGGAGACTGAAGCCGGTTACGGAAATATCCTCGTAAAAACAAAAGTTATTTGGTAAAAAGGCCCACGTTCCGCTCCGTTGCGTACTACACGTCAGCACATTGCCTTTAGCAGGAGTGGCCTATCTTGCTCCGCTATAGGATCTTTGCTTTTGACTGTACCTCAACACATGTGACAATAAAAACACCTACACCTGAACATGGAAAACATTTCAAAAGTTGCAGTTTGTAAAGTTTGGGAAACAACGGATTGAACAATTATTAATGAGGACATGAAAAGTCCAGCAGAATGGCGTCAAGTGGCATATGAGATTTAATACCGAGGCGTTTGAAATGATATATTCCAGCAGGAAAAAAAACGAGCGTCTGTACAGATTAGATGGGAAAGTGTTGCAGGATATGAAAGAACAGGGGACCTGAATGTATGTGCATAATTTATCCAGGCAAGTGTCAAGACACGCTGAGAATGCAAGTAATAAAACAGGTGGCACATCAGGCAAAAGGCATTCAGAATACAAAGATTTTCTTCTTCCCGCCCCCCCACCCACCCCCACATCAGCCTGAAGAAGAACCTTTACGTCCTGGGCCTCCTCCATGGCCAGAGTGAGGCCCACCACAAATTGGAGGAGCAGCACCTCATATTCCGCTTGGGTAGTTTACACCCCAGCGGTATGAACATTGACTTCTCCAATTTCAGGTAGTCCCTGCTTTCTCCCTCCTTCCCCTTCCCTTCCCAGCTCTCCCACAGCCCACTGTCTCCGCCTCTTCCTTTCTTCTTCCCCCCCCCCCCCCCCCACATCAGTCTGAAGAAGGGTCTCGACCTGAAACGTGTCACTTATTCCTTCGCTCCATGGATGCTGCCTCACCCACTGAGTTTCTCCAGTATTTTTTATCTACCTTCTATTTTTGCAGCTCCTTCTTAAACAGAATACAAAGATAGTGAGTTTACGTGAAAAACAGAAATGCTGGAAGAACTCAGCCAGTCAAGGAGCATCTGTGGAAAAAGAAACCAATTAATGTTTCAAAATTAAGAAACTTCTTTAAATGCAGATTTGTCCTATCTTAACCAATTTGAGTCACTACACTGTGAAGTTCCTCATAAAGATACGGAAAAGACTAACATGGACACAAAGTACTGGAGTCAGGCAGTTTCCCTGATAAATGTGGATTGGTGACGTTTCTGGTCAGGACCCTTCTTCAGACTGGTTTGCAACCCAAAACATCATCAATCATGTACAAAACCATGAGAGGAATAGATCAGGTAGACACACAGAGTCTCTTGCCCTGAGGAGGTTAATCAAGAAACAATAGACAATAGGTGCAGGAGTAGGCCATTTGGCTCTTCGAGTCAGCACCGCCATTCAATGTGATCATGGCTGATCATCCCTAATCAGTACCCCATTCCTGCCTTCTCCCCATATCCCCTGACTCCGCTATCTTTAGGAGTCCTATGTAGCTCTCTCTTGAAAGTATCTAGAGAACCGGCCTCCACCACCCTCTGAGGCAGAGAATTCCACAGACTCACAACTCTCTGTGTGAAAAAGTGAAAACCCAGAGGACATTGGTTTAAGGTGAGGGTGGGAAAGATTTAATAGGAATCTGAGAGGTAACTTTCTCACACAAAGGGTAGTGGATGTATGGAACGAGCTGCCAGAGGAGGTAGTTGAGGAAGACATTTGGACAAGTACATGGAAAGGAAAGATTTGGAGGGATATGGGCCAAATGCGGGCAGGTGGGACTAGTATAGATGGGACATGTTGGCCGGTGTGGGCAAGTTGGGCCTAAGAGCCTGTTCCCACTCTTTAAGGATCTATGAGTCTATCCGTGTTCTCCAGAGATGTTGTCTGACTAGCTGAGTTATTTGAGCACTTTGTCTCAGTCTTTGGTATAGACCAGCATCTGTAGATCCTAGGTAGATACAAAATTCTGGAGTAACTTAGTGGGACAGGCAGCATCTCTGGAGAGAAGGGATGGGTGACATTTCAGGTCTCGAAATTATTAAAGAAAAGACTCATTGCAGGAAGACATCTTTATTCCCGTACTAAAATCCTCTTGTAATGAAAGCCAACAGATCATTCATCTTCATGTTTAAGAAGGAACTGCAGATGCTGGAAAAATGGAAGGTACACAAAAATGTTGGAGAAACTCGGCGGGTGAGGCAGCATCTATGGAGCGAAGGAAATAGGTGACGTTTCGGGTCGAGACCCTTCAAGGGTCTCGACCCGAAACGTCACCTATTCCTTCGCTCCATAGATGCTGCCTCACCCGCCGAGTTTCTCCAGCATTTTTGTGTACATTCATCTTCATTTTCCCTGCATAGGGTCACAGAGATGTGCAGCACAGAAACAGGCCCTTCGGCCCACCTTGCCTACACCTACCATGTTGGCATACTGGGCGAGTACCATTTGCCTCAATTTGGCCCATATCCCTCTAAACCCTTCCTTTCCATACCTCTGTATCCAAATATATTTTAAAAGTGGTAATTGTATCCACTTCTATAGCTTCCCTTGGCAGTTCATTCCAGATACGGACTACACTCTGAGTGAAACTGAGGTCCCTCTTCAATCTCTCCCCTCTCACCTTAAACCTGTGCCCTCTAGTTTCTGAATCCTCTACCCTGGGAAACAGACTGTGAGCGTTCACTTTATCCGTGCCTCTCATGATCTTGTCCACCTCAATAAGGTCGCCCCTCAGCCTCCTACACTACAAAGAAAAAAAGTCCCAGCCTATCCAACCTCTCCCTGTAACTCAAGCCCACAAGCCCAGGCAACATCCTGGCGAATCCCTTCTGCACCCTTTCCAACTTAATGACATCTTTGTTATGTGTAATAGTACCACGGATGTCAACAATAGTTTATTGTCATACATGATTACAATTGAGCCGTCCACAGTTTTTACAACAGACAATAGGTGCAGGAGTAGGCCATTCGGCCCTTCGAGCCAGCACCGCCATTCAATGTGATCACGGCTGATCATCCCCAATCAGTACCACGTTCCTGCCTTCTCCCCATATCCCGTGACTCCGCTATCTTTAAGAGCCCTATCTAGCTCTCTCTTGAAAGTATCCAGAGAACCTGCCTCCACTGCCCTCTGAGGCAGAGAATTCCACAGATACATGATAAGGGAAAAACGTTTAGTACAAGATAAAGCCAGAAAAGTCCAATCACGTTTCCACTAGTTTCCTCTAGTGGGAGAGTCTAGGACCAGAGGTCGTAGCCTCAGAATAAAAGGACGTTCTTTTAGGAAGGAGATGAGGAGAGATTTATTTAGTCAGAGGGTGGTGAATCTGTGGAATTCATTGCCACAGACGGCTGTGGAGGCCGTCAGTTAATATATTTAAGGCAGAGATAGATAGATTATTGATTAGTACAGGTGTCGGATGTTTAGGGGAGAAGGCAGGAGAATGGGGTTGAGAGGGAGAGATAGACCAGCCATGATTGAATGGCGGAGTAGACTTGATGGGCCGAATGGCCTAATTCTGCAGTGTCACCTGTACTACGGGGGCACGGACACTGGAAGGAGGGCAATGGTCCATCGACCATCGTCTCACGGGCTGTTGGGGAGAGACAACCAACACTGGCCTTGCCCTCACGCCCACATCACATGTAGAAGCAAAACGCTGCAGATACTGGTTTATAGCAAAGATACACGCAGATAGAGTGCTGGAGTAACTCAGCGGGTCAGGCAGCATCTGTGGAGAACATGGATAGGTGACGTTTCACAGAGTGCTGGAGTAACTCAGCGGGTCAGGCAGCATCTGTGGAAAACATGGATAGGTGACGTTTCACAGAGTGCTGGAGTAACTCAGCGGGTGCAGCAGCATCTATGGAGCTAAGGAAATAGGCAACGTTTCGGGCCGAAACCCTTCCGGGTTTCGGCCCGAAACGTTGCCTATTTCCAGAAGGGTTTCGGCCCGAAACGTTGCCTATTTCCTTAGCTCCACAGATGCTGCTGCACCATAACTCAGCGGGTCAGGCAGCATCTGTGGAGAACATGGATAGGTGACGTTTCACAGAGTGCTGGAGTAACTCAGCGGGTCAGGCAGCATCTGTGGAGAACATGGATAGGTGACGTTTCACAGAGTGCTGGAGTAACTCAGCGGGTCAGGCAGCACCTGTGGAGAACATGGATAGGTGACGTTTCACAGAGTGCTGGAGTAACTCAGCGGGTCAGGCAGCATCTGTGGAGAACATGGATAGGTGACGTTTCACAGAGTGCTGGAGTAACTCAGCGGGTCAGGCAGCATCTGTGGAGAACATGGATAGGTGACGTTTCACAGAGTGCTGGAGTAACTACTGGAGCCATTTACATGATAGATACATGATAAGGGAAGAACGTTTAGTGCAAGGTAAAGCCAGCAAAGTCCAATCCTGTATAGGCCAAGGGTCTAGATAATACTTCATCACTGCTCTCTGGCAGTAATAGTAATACAGTTGCCTGATAACATCCCTGAATCTGGAAGTGTGCGTTCGTTTTCACACTTCTGTACCTTTTGCCTGATTGGAGAGGGGAGAAGAGGGAGTGACCAGGATGAGACTGGTCCTTGATGATGCTGCTGGCCTTGCCGAGGCAGCGTGAGGTATAAATGGAGTCAATGGAAGGGAGGTTGGTCTGGGCTGCGTCCACAATTTGCTGCAATTTCTTGTTCCCAAACCGCACTGTGATGCATCCTGACAAAATGCTTTATATGGTGCATCTGTAGAAGTTGGTGAGATTTGTAGAGGACATGCCCAACTTCCCAGGCCTTGTAAGGAAGTTGAGGCGTTGGTGTGCTTTCTTGGTCCTTGCTTCAATGTGGGTGGTCCAGGAGAAGTTATTGACTCAGAGGAATTTCTAAGAGATTACCTAATCTCTCACCAATAAAAAAATACTTTGTTTGGCTGGAGAGCCACATTTTTCTCTATTATATCTCCAAGGATCTTGTCCATGTTTTCTTAAAGCCCCTTTACCATCCCTTCATCCATTGACGATCACATCTAGTTTTGCATCAATAGCACACTTGGAATGTTGACATTTGCTCTTCTAATCAAATTCCTATAAAACTGCATCATAACTTTCTGACTCTAATGCCTGATGTATGAAAGCAAGCATACCACATGCCTTCTTTACCACACGATGTACTTGTGTTTCAGGATGTTATAGTCTTGGACTCCAACATCGCTCCGTACATCAATGCTGTTAAGAGTCACGCCATTAATTGTATATTTTCCCCTTTACATTTGACCTGCTAAAATGCAACACGTCATTCTTGATCCCAGCAATCTTGGTGTAGTCTGTAAACTTACTAACAAACCCGTCTATA